>NW_022987552.1:417527-500658 GCF_902827165.1 Trematomus bernacchii
CGTTGTTTCTCATAAATGTAGTATTTTGTTGAGTAGATGTACCCCTTCAATCTCAGGGAATATCTGAGTTTTTTCTTGTAATCTTCAAGTTTTTTCTCGTATATTTGCTATTTTATCTCAATAAGTCTAAATATATTTGAATAACAAATGAAAATGTAAAAAAAACACAAAAAATGTTTTTATTTCTGAGGTTAAAATGGGTTATTAACAAGAAAAAACGAACGAAAATATTATAAAAATGTAAATATCATCTGAGATTAAAGTGGTAAATGTACTCTTGAAAAACGACTATATTTAAGATAAAGAACTCTCTGACATTAATATGGTGAATATATCAGAAAAAGTAAATATTCCCTGAGACTGAAGCAGTTAATTTTCAATATTAATACATTTAAACATTTTCTGTGAATTAAAAGTGGTAAATGTTCTCAAAAACATCCTAAACCACTTCCTGCTACCTCTTTATCATTATTAGCATTATCTAACCCTACAGAAAAACTCCTTTTAAAGACATTTCTTATATTGTTGTCTTGCTTTGAGTTGCATGTTGTTGTTTATTGTGCTCTGCTGCAGTGCCCAAATTGGGAAAGAAATTGATTAAATTAACTGATCTATCAAAACTATGCAGCAATAAGGTCCGTTTTAACTCCTTAACATACAGTATTACTACTTTTTGCATTTGAATAACTTCATTCATAAAAAACAGTTGCTTTAATTTGTGTATTTTCTTACTTTAGCAGGGTATATGCAGGAATCCTGAAGTCAAATGTAAAACCTTTTAAGACCTTTTTAAGACCCTTTCCATACATTTTAAGACCTAATCGCCACTTGGAGTTCTAACCGGTTACCTTGGCGACACACTTTACCTCACATTTACTATATACAGTATTGATCGTCCTTCCTCCTTATCTTCCAACCATTTGCGGTATATTTGGAACTTTAAGTATTTTTGGAACTTTAAGTATATTTGGAACTTTAAGTATTTTTGGAACTTTAATTATTTTTGGAATTTACGGTATTTTTGGAACTTTAAGTATTTTTTTAACTTTAAGTATATTTGGAACTTTAAGTGTTTTTGGAACTTTAAGTATTTTTTGAACTTTAAGTATATTTGGAACTTTAAGTATTTTTGGAACTTTAAGTATATTTGGAACTTTAAGTATTTTTGGAACCTTAATTATTTTTGGAATTTACGGTATTTTTGGAACTTTAAGTATTTTTTTAACTTTAAGTATTTTTGGAACTTTAAGTATTTTTGGAACTTTAAGTATATTTGGAACTTTAAGTATTTTTGGATCTTGAAGTATTTTTGGATCTTTGGACCCTTTCCATACATTTTAAGACCTCATCGCCACTTGGAGTTTTAACCGGTTACTTTACCTCACATTGACTATATACAGTATTGATTGCCCTTCCTCCTTATCTTCCAACCATTTGGACGCAGACTTGCATTTCCCCATAACGATGTTGCTTAGCAACCGGCGTAAACGGACCTTCGCGCTATCAAGCAGTGAGCGTGTGATGTCCTGTTCAGATGACGTCAAACCCAACGGGATGCCATAAATAAACTACACAGAATCACACTACACACCTACGCAATGATTACATTCAGGCAGACTGTAGAATACCTCTTTGGACCATTTATATACTTATTGGAAACTAGATACAAAATGTAATACCTTGGAAAATGCTGTTTAATACTTTTTAATAGCCTTAATTGTCGCTAAATTGATTTATCAACTTTTAATACTTTTTAAGACCCCGCAGACACCCTGTTTAATTTCTGTTTAAAATGTACATAAAATGACCAATATAGAGGATTTAGTCCCAGTGGGAATCTGTTTCTTGTCTGTTGACACGCAGGAAATAACCATCATTTATCATGCCTGTCTCCATGGAGATAAACATGATGGTTTATCCGTCACACTCCCCGAGGGGAAAGACAACTCCTTTCCTCTCAAACCTGATAAAGACAGACCTTTGAATCCTCTGCAGACGGGAAAGCTTTATTTAACCCTGGTGATTTATTACGGACAATTTGGGATTTTTTACCATTCATTGAGTTTGTCATGTTTACGTCACGGTGCAAAGACATGCTGTATGACATGTTTCCAGAATAGTTGCTGCTCTATGATGTGATGCATTGAAATCAATGTAATCATTCACATGTCCCACTGGAAAGAAATCTGCATTTTTATATAGAAATAAATATATTTTTCAGGTTTTTCAAATAAAAAAAACACTGTAATTATGTTTTTTAAAAATTGCATTTATATAGAGAAAAAATTATATACACAAATAATTAAATTTAGAAATATATAATAGTTATACTGAGGGAAGGAAGTGGATCAAATATGTGAAACAGGAAAATAATATATAGGAATTTCAAGGAAGTTGTTTTACTTTTCCACATTTGTTTCCCCTGAGGACATCAGAGCTAATACATTGTTCCAAGTTGTGTGTGTTTTGTTTATTGTGTGTTTGCTGTGTGTTTAGTGTGTGTGTTAGGTGTGTGTATAGTGTGTGTGTATGCTGTGTGTTAGGTGTGTGTATAGTGTGTGTATAGTGTGTGTGTATGCTGTGTGTTAGGTGTGTGTATAGTGTGTGTGTTTGCTGTGTGTTAGGTGTGTGTTAGGTATGTGTATAGTGTGTGTGTTTGCTGTGTGTATAGTGTGTGTGTTAGGTGTGTGTTAGGTATGTGTATAGTGTGTGTGTTTGCTGTGTGTATAGTGTGTGTGTTAGGTGTGTGTTAGGTATGTGTATAGTGTGTGTGTTTGCTGTGTGTATAGTGTGTGTGTTAGGTGTGTGTTAGGTGTGTGTATAGTGTGTGTATAGTGTGTGTATAGTGTGTGTGTGCTGTGTGTGTATAGTGTGTGTATAGTGTGTGTGTGTGTGCTGTGTGTTAGGTGTGTGTATAGTGTGTGTGTTAGGTGTGTGTATAGTGTGTGTGTTAGGTGTGTGTATAGTGTGTGTGTATAGTGTGTGTATACAGAGTGTGTGTTAGGTGTGTGTGTTAGGGTGTGTGTTAGGTGTGTGTGTTAGGTGTGTGTGTTAGGTGTGTGTGTATACAGAGTGTGTGCTAGGTGTGTGTAGGACCTTCTTGTTGTTCTCGTTGGATGGGCTCAGGATGGTGTGTGTATAGTGTGTGTGTTAGGTGTGTGTATAGTGTGTGTGTTAGGTGTGTGTATAGTGTGTGTGTTAGGTGTGTGTATACAGAGTGTGTGCTAGGTGTGTGTAGGACCTTCTTGTTGTTCTCGTTGGACGGGCTCAGGATGGTGTGTGTATAGTGTGTGTGTTAGGTGTGTGTATAGTGTGTGTGTTAGGTGTGTGTATACAGAGTGTGTGTTAGGTGTGTGTAGGACCTTCTTGTTGTTCTCGTTGGACGGGCTCAGGATGGTGAGTTCTGGGCGGCTGGGTTTTGCTTTCGGAGACTCGCAGGAGTTGAAGAAAGACTGAAGGAAAGGATCCAGGTTCTGTCCTTTCTGTAAAGGGTTAATATCGTCAGCGTCAGGATGGATTTATAAAGGAATGTTACAGACATTCGAAGGTTAAAAATTGAAAAACTGCGGCGTCAGAGAAGGGTTGTAATTAAGAAAAGATTTTGAATATATATACCAGATTGATATTGTTCATTTGAGAGGCAAAAAACCTTTAAAACACATTGAAAAACCTTTAAAAAGTGGTGTTATAAGTTTAATCAGGAAATGTGATCTCAAAGAATGTCTTGGTTATTCCTAGAGAATAATTGGGTAACTTCTCATTAATTTGGGAGATTTTCTCGTAGATGTATCCCTTAAATCTGAGAGAATATTAGATTTTTTTACTTGTAAATGTGCAACCTTTTTTTCATTAAAGGATGTATTTATTTACTAATAACGTCAGAGAATATTAGTGTGTTTTGAGCAAATTTATGATTTTATAATCTTATAATATTTGAGTATGTTTCCTCAACAAAACAAAAATGGAGAAATACTCAAATACTCAAATATTACAAGATTATAGAATCATAAATTCGCTCAAAACACACTCATATTCTCTTACGCTATTCGTAAATAAATAAAAATCTAATATTCTCTCCATATATTTCCATTTTTGTTCTTGTAAAATTGGGGACTTTAACCTCTTACAATATCTGATATATTTATAGGAATATTACCCCCACATATTTTTTAAAGGTCACCTATCATGCTATTTCTAGGCAATAGCATAGGTCTCAGATATATACAAATATATAAAAAACATGTCTATGAAGTGTTTTGCTCAAAATACCAAACAGATCACCCATTCTAGCCATGCCTCATATCCCTCTATTTCACTTCCTGTTTCTAAAGTGCTGATTTTGGTATAAAGCTTTACAAAAAAAAAAAAAGGAGGGGTCTGAGCTCATGGGGGACCCGGCAGCTACTGTCTAAACTAAATACTGCCGTGATGAAACGCCATATCATGGATTATCAAGGATTCTCTCTGAAACAGTATGGAGCTCAAAGGCTTTCTCTCTTGCCGGTTATACCACAAGGTGAGTTCCTTTTTATTTCCTGCTTCTTCACACACATGCTCTCCAGTACAGGTTAGCTCTGAGTGTTAGCGATGCTAATGTAAACACCGACCATATTACGTCCAAAACAGTCGGCCATTGTTTCTGATAGCAACGTTTCTGATAGGGCCGTGGGTCCACATTTCAGATATTACGTCATATCGGACGCTAATCTGGATCAGCTCCGTTGTAGCCCCGTTTTTAGAGATTTGGGTACGGAGGAAAAGAGAGAGGGTTTTATTTCCTGACGCTGCGTGAGTTCCCCGACACACCGGGGACACATGTTGATGTATAAAAGACATCAGAAAGTGCATTTTGCATGATAGGTCCCCTTTAAGATAACCTACAATAGCCCTCACACTCTGACTGTATAACTAATCTTTATTTCAGCTCGTCTGATTTCGTCTTGTGTTGTCGTCACTTCTCTAATGAGCCGCTCTGGGAGAATAATAAGAAATCTCTCGGGGCTGAATCATTATTTGTTTTCCTCACAGAGGAACTTAATAAAGCCCCCGGAGTCCGAGGAGGTTTTCTGATTAATAATCCGGAAGGTCCTCTGGTTAACCCCTGTTATAATAATAATAATAACCCCCAGTGACTTCTACTGCCAAAACAACAACAACAACAACAACTCCTCTTCAAGAAGCAGCAGCGTTTTCTCACAATATAACGTTTAAAGACACGAAACTGAGGATAGATATGATTAAATTAAAGTTCAATATTAAGTACAGCTCAGAAATGGACTCACCTCTTTGATCAGCTTCCCCGGTACGGACTTAAACATCTTTCCTGTGAAACAAAAACAAATCAGTTAAATGATAGATAAGTAAAGTAATAAAGTAAAATTAGGAAAAAGTGAAGGAATGTTGATATTTAGAAAAAAGGCTGAAGCTCCCGGCTCTCATTCAGAATCACAAAAATTAGGCATTTCCATTTCCTTTAACCTGTTCAGCCCTGAGCCTGTTTTTCAGGTCTCAGGCTCGAAAAGGCCATTCCCAGAACAAATGACCATATCTTCCCTTCTAAAAGGGTTACATTAATAATCTTTTTTCTCAAAGTAATGATAAACCTGTGAGTTGGATGTAGAAAAGTCAGAATCAATATAGATGTTTTTTATTTTAAAGAAAATTCAGATTGAACATAGTAAAAAACTGTAAATTATAGTGTCCGTCCAAAAAAAAAAACCTTACTTATAGTGAAAACTACCCTTGAATGATGGGTTAGTAGACTAAAAGCTTTAGGAATCCAAACTATAACATATAATAAGTACCCTGTATCAAGATTGATGCAAAACAAGTGACATTTGACCTTTCTAGAGAGATTTAGAAAAAAAAAAACACTTCTGGGGTCATTTGGGTGCATTTTCCATATCTCTGGCCCCCCTCGTCGATTTTGATGATTGACACCTCTTGAGAACCGTTAGAGCGAATAGAATCGAGGGGAAGTTCCTACAATCCATCTAAACATTACCCATTGGTGAATGAGTGATGCGCAGCCAGAATGCCCAACACCGGAAGCTGTCATACACTCTGGTAGCAGCTAATATGAAATCTCCGTTATTGACATAAAAATGGAATGATGGATTATCAGGAATCATTTCTAAGTGACACAGACACATTGGATTATCGTTCAGCAGCGTTGTTATCGTTTTAATGCCATTAACACGACTTTTGATCAGAAAAACAGCAAAGTTAAGAACATTTTCAGTTTTTGCTCAGTAAAGCTACGTGGTGTGATGTCTGGGTTTGCTTCCCCTGTCGCGAGTTCTGATCGCTCAGTGATGATACTCATACCTGTAGAATCTGTGGAATCTCAGCTTGGTAGCTGATATCTTGTTTGTGAAGATCCGATAAGTAATAAAGTATTTCTACCGTGAGTTCAGTTCCGGACTTGTCGTTTTTTTCGATAGTCGACTTTTTGACTTTACCTCACTACATTTTAAAACAAATTATCTCTAAGCACAGTGCAGATCGCTCTGAAATGAAACTATGCAGCTCCTTTGCATAAATACCATTACAAAAAAACACTCTCTGATTAGTAATAAAGGTCAATAATAACTTGCAATTACGAATCTGCCACTACGTTTTCTTGCTGTTTTCAATAATGCTCGTCACTGTACAGTTTTTATTTAATTTTTTATATTTATTATTTGACCGTCTATGTTTCTTGTAGTTATTTTGTAAATAAATCATCCCGTCACAAATGTATCGTGAGCACAAACCCAGGTTGACGTCGGGCAGCATTCTCTCCAGGAACTGAGACTCCATGCTGTGAGGAGACAGGAAGTCTGCCAACAGCTGAGAGTTACTGAGCTCCGCGTGCTGAAGGAGCCTCTGCACACACACACAGAGAGAGAGAGAGAGAGAGAGAGACACAAACAGATTTGATATCATTAGTTTTCATTATTGTTATTATTACTGACTACTGTATTCCTCTGTGGTGTTATGTGTTTAGTTTTCCCTATAACCCCTACCAAATAATGAATTTAAATGTAAAAAAACATGTTACTTATCTGCTGTTTTCCTCACTACACACTACATTTAATACTAAGTGAAATAAATGGTAATTGCTCATAGACCGAGTATAGATATGAAGACTTAATCTATAAAATAAATGTAATAATAAGGACATTTAAAATGCTTCTTCCCACTAAACATCTTTCCTATTTGTGTTGACATTTGTTTTGTTTTACTGCCCTCTATTGACGATAAAGAAATGAATCTAATACTCCTTATATTAAATTAATTAAAGTGTCTTTTGTTCACAAAATCAAGGTTTTAAATACCTGTAAATATTCCTCAAACTCTTCTCTCTTGGATTCGAGGAAGTCCAAATTCTTGGGTCCGATTATTCTTTTGGACGGAAGCTGAGCGTCTGCAAACGTGCCTGGAATAAAATCATAATAAATAAAGCTGAGTGGATATATAATATAAGGAACCGACAGTAGATAGGTATAAGCTGGTATTGTGATATTGGGAAATATGAAAGAGTTTCGAGTGAAAGTACCGTGAAACTCGGTGAGTTTTGATTCAAGGACGTAGAACTCCAGATATCTTCTGAAGACCGACCACTTCTCTGTTTCATGACCAACTGGAAGAAGAAGAAGATTCATAAATTACATTAATATGTACATAAGGAGAAAGTATTTTACAATCAAATAGACATTTTACACAAGGTTCAGATACAGTTACTCTGTGGCGCTTTTATTTTGAAAAACAAGTCTCTCCTGGAGCCTGCAGTAAAGTATACACTTACGTTATGGGGCTTTTATTTTGAAAAACAAGCCTCTCCTGGAGTTTGCTTTAAGTATACAGTTACAAACTGGCGCTTTTATTTTGAAAAACAAGCCTCTCCTGGAGGTTGCTTTAAGTATACAGTTACAAACTGGCACTTTTATTTTGAAAAACAAGCCTCTCCTGGAGGTTGCTTTAAGTATACAGTTACAAACTGGCGCTTTTATTTTGAAAAACAAGCCTCTCTTGGAGCTTAATTTAAGTATACAGTTACTTACTGGCGCTTTTATTTTGAAAAGCAAGATTCTGCTGGAGCTTGCTTTAAGTATACAGTTACGTTATGGAGCTTTTATTTTGAAAAACAAGCATCTCCTGGAGCTTGCTTTAAGTATACAGTTACGTTATGGAGCATTTATTCTGAAAAACAATCCTCTCCTGGAGCTAGCTTACTAACTGGGGCTTTTATTTTGAAAAACAAGCCTCTCCTGGAGCTTGCTTACTAACTAACTGGGGCTTTTATTTTGAAAAACAAGCCTCTCCTGGAGCTTGCTTTAAGTATACAGATACTTTATGGGGCTTTTATTTTGAAAGTAAACGTTGGGCTTTCATGGCAGGCTTACCCCGGAGTTAACAGTATTTTTTAACTTTCGTTTCATCGCCCTCCTCACATCTAAATCTTCGCCCATGTGACCTCGCTGACTGAGGACTTTGTTACCTTCCTTCCGGTCGTTTCTCTCCACATCGATGCAGAACACGGGGATCTTGTCTCTCTTGTTGTCGTCGTCACAGAGGTCGATGTACGGGATGCCGATGCTCCAGAAGGAAAGGTTCCTCAGAGAGCCAGCTGAGCAGGGAGGCTCCGCGGGGGAGTCGTCCTCCATCACCACCGTCGCCTCCTCCACCTGCAAGGAGACACAAGACATCTAAAATACTTTCCTATTTCCTTTCTATGAGTTCACTTAGGACACAGCTTCCCTACAGCAGGACTAATGGTGTCTTAGAAACAAAGTAAGACTAGTCCTCGTTGTGTTACTAATTGAGAAAGGAGAGAGTAACACCAATTCATTTGAGGGTGTTGAAGTGAGCGTGGGAGTCTTCATCCTCAGAGAAAGCTGTGCTAGTGTACAGACAGAACTCTTTAAATTAGGAAGAAGAAGTGAAACCCTCACCATGTCTTCGTCCATATCGTTCATGTTGCAGGGCGGCAACATCGCTCCCTCCATCGTCGTGTTTCTAAACACACCTTTTATTTTACTGCCAATCCTGCTGATGCCAAACGACTCGCCTCGCTTCGACATGTTCCTACAGAGAGCAGAGACAATTACTCACTTTAGTGTCTCTACTTTAAAGAGTCCTCTCCTGCTGATGTTCAGGTGTATATCAGTATGTAGTGTCTCTACTTTAAAGAGTCCTCTCCTGCTGATGTTCAGGTGTATATCAGTATGTAGTGTCTCTACTTTAAAGAGTCCTCTCCTGCTGATGTTCAGGTGTATATCAGTATGTAGTGTCTCTACTTTAAAGAGTCCTCTCCTGCTGATGTTCAGGTGTATATCAGTATGTAGTGTCTCTACTTTAAAGAGTGCTCTCCTGCTGATGTTCAGGTGTATATCAGTATGTAGTGTCTCTACTTTAAAGAGTCCTCTCCTGCTGATGTTCAGGTGTATATCAGTATGTAGTGTCTCTACTTTAAAGAGTCCTCTCCTGCTGATGTTCAGGTGTATATCAGTATGTAGTGTCTCTACTTTAAAGAGTCCTCTCCTGCTGATGTTCAGGTGTATAATCTAGCCTCTAACACAATGGAAACAATACAGAAACATATAAACAACAGACATGTTAACTAAATATTTTTGCCACATTGACTCCCGTTCTGACTTTTTAAATCCCATGTGTTCAGAGATGCATTATTTAACTCAAACGTGAGGTTAAAACAAAAGTGCAATCATCAGCGTGACATATGACCAAGCACCAAAGCTCAGCCGTGTCTCCAGATGTGGAATATAAAAAAGAATGCATATAAACGGCATGCATCACTCTGAGCAGCTTTCAGCAGCGAAACATGCAGAACATTTACTCACCGACTCTCGTCACAACTGAAGCTATTTCTGGAACAAGATGCAAAAGCAACTTATGACCACAGTTTGGATGAAACACCTTAAAAGACGGTGTGTGTATTCAGAGGACAGTTCTCACTACTGGACTCAGGTAGTTTGATAAACCGGTAACGCTTTATGTTAAGGTTCACTTATTCACCATCAACTAGTTGTTCATTCACACATTACAGTCAAACTACTAGCTTGTTTTTTATGAACAAGACTTCACTTTAAAATAGGGAACATATTCTTAGTTAGAAATACCTCATTTTGAGTTATTTTGACACAATAAACACTTGTAGTTTCATTTCTTGTTACATAAGAATATATTTGTTTGGTGTGATTATGGGAGAATTACTATTCTTGTGGTACTGCTGCCTCATTAGGCCCATATCGAACAGATTAACCTGTTAAGCCCCGAGCCTGTTTTTCAGGTTTCAGGCTCGAAAATGACATGCCCAAAACAAATGACTACAACTTCACTTCTAAAAGGGTTATATGAATAATTTCTTTTATCAAAGCAAGGTTACATCTGTGAGTTGGATGTAGAAGTGTCAGAATCAATATAGATTTTTCTCAGTCAGAGTAAATTCAGATGGAACATAGTAAAAAAAGGTAAATTCTTACCTCCGCCTAAAGAAAAAACATTACTTATAGTGAAAACCACCCTTGAATGATGGGATGGTAGACTAAAAGCTTTAGGAATCCAAACTATAACATATAATAAGTACCCTGTATCAAGATTGAGGCAAAACAAGTGAAATTTGACCTTTTTAGAGAGATTTAGAAAAAAACAGTTCCAGGCGGAATAAGCTTTCGGCACATTTGGGTACATCTGGTTCCATCAGTGCCATTTGACCTTTTTCAGGTACCAGACTATACAAATGATGTATTACATTGAATTATCACCATAGGTATTCATTCCATTTAAAGAAAAAAAATTAAAATAAAAAAAATTAATAAAAATTTAAAAACAGGTTAAGACCCAAACTCATGTACAACAACTTCCTTACTTGCAATAAATCAGCACTAATCAGAGGGTTATTGAGGAAAAACTCTCAACTAATGGCTTATTACTTGTAGAATATGGTCATGTAGAATAAGGCATTAACATGTGTTTTATAATGACTAATAAAGAGACAATATACTGCTAATATGCATGCTAATTAACAACTAGTTGATGGGGAATATGTGTCCCTTAATATGAAGTGTTACCGAAATACCTATTTTGACACAACTAAAACTTGTAGTTTCCTTTCTTGTTACATAAGAATATATTTGTTCGGTGTGATTATGGGAGAATTACTATTCTTGTGGTACTGCTACTGCATATTGAGCAGAGCATATTAAGACCCAAACTTATGTACAACAACTTCTTTACTTGCAATAAATCAGCACTAATTAGAGGGTTATAACTCTCAACTAATGGCCTAGTACTTGTAGAATATGGTCATGTAGAATAAAGCATTCATATGTGTTTGATAATGACTAATAAAGAGACAATATACTGCTAATATGCATGCTAATTAACAACTAGTTGATGGGGAATATGTGTACCTTAATATGAAGTGTTACCGATAAAACTATATTAAATAATTAGGCTGTTATTACATCCATCTAATGTTTACTGTGATAAACCCAGTTCACTTCATGGTTTCAATCAGGGTGACGAGGTGACCACAAGTGGAACCAAGAGTGTGTTTGTGTGGGACAATGCGGGACATTTTAGTCAGTAGTTTAGGTTTCAATATAATGTCCATCCAACCCTAAAAAATAAACCTTTATATTGAAACTATAGCCTATATATATGACTTCCAACACTTTACTATAAGTTGATTTCTGACACAGCTAAGGGTGATAGCTCTCTTTTGTTATCTAGCTATTGAATAATCAAGTGCGGGGACATCGTCTCAATTTGTGGGACACGGGGAAAATGATAAATATGCACAAAGCGGGACATCTGGTCACCCTAGTTTCAATATCTGTGGTGTTGATATCATGTAAATAAGAGCCGCAAATGTAATCCTTTAACTATTAATAAATGGTTGACTTTTTTGACTAATATTTATACTGTTTAGGAACGGTTTCATTTTTTTTTTTATGATAATTCGATGTTTCCAGCTTCTTAAATGTGAATATTTCCACGTTTCCTAACCCCTCTATGACAGAGAACTAAATATCTAAAGTTACGTAGACATTTGGAAACACAAATCACAATTTTTAACAAGATATCGAGTCATTGAGGAAATCATTATCGGTTAATACAAATTGGTGATCAGGTGTTTGCATAATAACCTTTTTCTCATTCTTAATACCTATTTTTCCTAATTCTCTTTGCCACCATTCCATGTGAAATATGCATTAACAGCTAAGTAAACATATGAATATAAATGATTAAACCAACCTGCTGATTCTTGAGTTCCTGGTGGGAGACTCTGCTCCTCTCAGCAGGTGTCTGAAGTACTGAACACAGACAAATAACAATTAATATACGAGTTGAAGCTTGAATCACACGCCAATACATTACCCAAGTAAGAGAGCATTCTGTTGGATAGTTTAATTAATAATAAAGCAACACATCTTACATTACGATCAGTTACTTTGATTTCTCTGTTCCAAAAGTGCTGATTATGTGTCTGTAGCTTTAAATGCTAATGAGCTGCAGCTGGCCACCCCCCTCTGAGAGATGATTGGTTTAAAGCAACACAATGGTGCTCTAGGAGGAGGTTCAGGTGATAAGGTGGGGGGGGGGGGGGGGGGGGTTACCTTGGTTGCTGATTGGCTAATGGTTACACAAGACAAAAAACATTGTGACATCATAAAGTGGCCAAAATCTGATCAGCTCATTTTCAGACAGGTTTTTATAGAAATGGATCAAAAAGAGAGAGAATCTTTGTTCCTGAAACTTTCAGAGTCTCTTTACACAGAGGGGACACATGTTGATGTAGAAGAGACATGAAGAAGAGGGGACACATGTTGATGTAGAAGAGACATGAAGAAGAGGGGACACATGTTGATGTAGCAGAGACATGAGAAGAGGGGACACATGTTGATGAAGAAGAGACATGAAGAAGAGGGGACACATGTTGATGTAGAAGAGACATGAAGAAGAGGGGACACATGTTGATGTAGAAGAGACATGAAGAAGAGGGGACACATGTTGATGTAGCAGAGACATGAAGAAGAGGGGACACATGTTGATGTAGAAAAGACATGAAGAAGAGGGGACACATGTTGATGTAGAAGAGACATGAGAAGAGGGGACACATGTTGATGTAGAAGAGACATGAAGAAGAGGGGACACATGTTGATGTAGAAGAGACATGAAGAAGAGGGGACACATGTTGATGTAGAAAGACATGAAGACGAGGGGGACACATGTGATGTAGAAGAGACATGAAGAAGAGGGGACACATGTTTGATGTAGAAGAGACATGAAGAAGAGGGGACACATGTTGATGTAGAAGAGACATGAAGAAGAGGGGACACATGTTGATGTAGAAGAGACATGAAGAAGAGGGGACACATGTTGATGTAGCAGAGACCATGAAGAAGAGGGGACACATGTTGATGTAGAAGAGACATGAAGAAGAGGGACACATGTTGATGTAGAAGAGACATGAAGAAGAGGGGACACATGTTGATGTAGAAGAGACATGAAGAAGAGGGGACACATGTTGATGTAGAAGAGACATGAAGAAGAGGGGACAACATGTTGATGTAGAAGAGACATGAAGAAGAGGGGACACATGTTGATGTAGAAGAGACATGAAGAAGAGGGGACACATGTTGATGTAGAAGAGACATGAAGAAGAGGGGGACACATGTTGATGTAGAAGAGACATGAAGAAGAGGGGACCACATGTTGATGTAAAGAGACATAGAAGAGAATTAGACATGAAGAAGAGGGGACACATGTTGATGTAGAAGAGACATGAAGAAGAGGGGACACATGTTGGATGTAGAAGAGACATAAAAGAGGGGGACACATGTGATGTAGAGGAGACATGAAGAAAGGGGACACATGGTGATGTAGAAGAGACATGAAGAAGAGGGGACACATGTTGATGTAGAAGAGGACATGAAGAAGAGGGGACACATGTTGATGTAGAAGAGACATGAAGAGAGGGGGACACATGTTGATGTAGAGAGACATGAAGCAGAGGGGACACATGTTGATGTAGAAGAGACATGAAGAAGAGGGGACACATGGTGATGTAGAAGAGACATGAAGAAGAGGGGACACATGTTGATGTAGAAGAGACATGAAGAAGAGGGGACACATGGTGATGTAGAAGAGACATGAAGAGAGAGGGGACCACATGTTGATGTAGAAGAGACATGAAGAAGGGGGACACATGGTTGATGTAGAAAAGGACATGAAGAAGAGGGGACAAATGTTGATGTAGAAGAGACATGAAGAAGAGGGGACACATGTTGATGTAGAAGAGACATGAAGAAGAGGGGACACATGTTGATGTAGAAGAGACATGAAGAAGAGGGGACACATGTTGATGTAGAAGAGACATGAAGAAGAGGGGACACATGTTGATGTAGAAGAGACATGAAGAAGAGGGGACACATGGTGATGTAGAAGAGACATGAAGAAGAGGGGACACATGTTGATGTAGAAGAGACATGAAGAAGAGGGGACACATGTTGATGTAGAAGAGACATGAAGAAGAGGGGACACATGGTGATGTAGAAGAGACATGAAGAAGAGGGGACATATGTTGATGTAGAAGAGACATGAAGAAGAGGGGACACATGTTGATGAAGAAGAGACATGAAGAAGTGGGGACACATGGTGATGTAGAAGAGACATGAAGAAGAGGGACACATGGTGATGTAGAAGAGACATGAAGAAGAGGGGACACATGTTGATGTAGAAGAGACATGAAGAAGAGGGGACACATGTTGATGTAGAAGAGACATGAAGAAGAGGGGACACATGTTGATGTAGAAGAGACATGAAGAAGAGGGGACACATGGTGATGAAGAAGAGACATGAAGAAGAGGGGACACATGTTGATGTAGAAGAGACATGAAGAAGAGGGGACACATATTGATGTAGAAGAGACATGAAGAAGAGGGGACACATGTTGATGTAGAACAGACATGAAGAAGAGGGGACACATGTTGATGTAGAAGAGACATGAAGAAGAGGGGACACATGTTGATGTAGAAGAGACATGAAGAAGAGGGGACACATGTTGATGTAGCAGAGACATGAAGAAGAGGGGACACATGTTGATGTAGAACAGACATGGAGAAGTGGATCTTGCATGATAGGTGACCTTTAAATCCAAGTGTTATTCGCACAAACAAATAAATATTTACATTTAATCTAAAGTTATTTGCAGATATTTAAACCACATGCTAATAAAGAGCTGTCACCTCGTCACTGTGGCAGAACATGGGGGTGAAGACTCTCTCCAGCAGAGACAGCACGTGTTCGTACGCTTCGAACAGACAGTGCATCGTCTGGAGCTTCACCACGCCGTCGTACGGACCTATAGCAACTGAGAGTGACACAGGGAGAGTAAACAACAACAACAACAGAAACATGAAGCACGTAAGAGTTTCACCACGCCGCCGTACGGACCTATAGCAACTGAGAGACACAGGACAGTAAACAACAACAACATGTAGCACGTAAGAGTTTCACCACGCCGCCGTACGGACCTATAGCAACTGAGAGACACAGGACAGTAAACAACAACAACAGAAACATGTAGCACGTAAGGGCTTCACCACGCCGCCGTACGGACCTATAGCAACTGAGAGACACAGGACAGTAAACAACAACAACAGAAACGTGAAGCACGTAAGAGTTTCACCACGCTGCCGTACGGACCTATAGAAACTGAGAGACACAGGACAGTAAACAACAACAACAACACCAGAAACATGAAGCGCAAAGTCTTAATACTACAAATCAACACTGAAATATATAATTAGTGTATTTATGAGGTTTTAAAGCCGTAAATCAACTCTGAAAGTACGGAAATAAAGCAACTGAGAGAGAGGCACAGGGACAGTAAACAACAACAACAACAACAGAAACATGTAGCACTTAACATTGTCTGTATCTGAAAGATATAATCAGAGTATTTATGAGGTTACAACGCCTTAAATCAACACTTAAAGATATAATCAGTGTATATATGAAGTTGTAAAGCCTCTCACTGTTCCTGATCTCGTCCACGATGAAGGGGTCGAAGCTGATCTTGTCGATGCTCTCCTCGAGGCAGTACGTCTCGTAGATGCGAACGACCTCTCCGTGGAGACGCTGCAGCTCAGAGTCACTCAGATCAGGACTCAGGATCTGATCGTTGAACTCCTCTGCAGGAAAAACAACCACACGGGTCAGTGTTGGGAAAATCCTGAATGTCCTCTATCAATCTGAGAGTAACATGATAACAAAGGTATCCCAACTGTAGCTGTGTGCATGACAGGATGTATGATTACCTAGAAGAGCATCAGGACTGTTTGAGGCATATGATAGCTATGTGATTAACATGATGATTCAGCCTCTATGGAGATAGACATATGACAAGCATGCTCATTTCTGACGTGGAGCTAATCTGAAGTAAACATTGAATACTGCTTTCTATTCCTCCATCTTGTGACTGTGTAACTCCCTCTCTTGGATATCAGCATGTGAAGGACACTGTTCAGGAACTAGTTGATGCTCTGTATGTGATGACTACTTCCATTCTGGAGAGGATCATAAATACATGGATCCTGAGATTAACATTTTGAGATTTTGAGCAAAAGTCATAATTTTTTCGATTTTTGAGAAAAAGTCAGAATTTTGAGAGAAAATGTCAGAATTTGAGATTTTGAGAAAAAGATCAGAATTTTGAGAAAAAGTCAGAATTTTTAGAAAAAGTCCGAATTTATTTTCTTTGTATATGATGACTACTTCCATTCTGGAGAGGATCATAAATACATGGATCCTGAGATTGAAGCTCAAGCCGGGGACCAGTGAGATTTGTCTAACAGTCAGTCGGACATATTCTAACAGTCCATAAAATCAACCGTCCTGTCGTTTCATTTTGTTTTTGTGTGAAGCACGTACCCACGGTGAGGCAGAACTGCAGCACATGCACGGCTCCTTCCTGCTTCAGGAAGTTCATGAAGCGGAAAAGTAGATCCTGCTGCTCCCTGATCTCCTTCAGGTCCAGCTTCAAAACCTGCAAGACAACAGGGAGGGTTTGCATGAAACACTGCAAAAACCCTTCTGTTGGTCTTTATCTGATGGTACATGGACTGAACTGATATATATATATATATATATATATATATATATATATATATATATTTATCGTTCTCATCATAGCTGGAGAACAGGTAATACAACACCTTTGATACGTTAGTAACCTTTTCCAAATCAGTGTGGTGATTTCCTCCCAATTTCACAGTAAGGTCCCTTCAAATCACAATGTGAATTAGTCTCTTATCTTAGAAATACTCAAATTTGTGAGTTTGTTACGGTAAATGTACTTTACTAATATAACAATTTATCAAGTTTTCTCGACCCCGCAAAGCTCTCACACACAGAGAGAGAGAGAGAGAGAGAGACACACACATTGGGGTTACTGAGGGTCCCTGAACGCACTACACTCTGACACACACACACACACTCTGACACACACACACACACACACACACACACACACACACACACACACACACACACACACACACACACACACACACACACACACACACACACACACACACACACACACACACACACACACACACACACACACACACACACACACACACACACACACACACACACACACACACACACACACACACACACACACACACACACACACACACACACACACACGTCTTGTTCCTGTCTTGCTTTTACCGAAGCATGGGTTATCTGTCGTTTACTTTTAGATTATTTTATTGTATTTATTCTCTTGATTTTTTACCTTTTTGAGGTCATGTACGCATCCGTTTACCCGCCATGCATGTGTGCTAATATTTGTAAACTGTCCAAGCACTTTGAGCAACATCCTGTGTAGGAAAAGTGCTGTAAATATAAAGCTTTAATAGTATTAATATCAGAAACCACAAGATACACAAAGGAGACGCAGACACACTTTCTATCATGAGGTGGCGGAGGGGGATACAGGTTTAGGAAACTAGAGTAAGAAGTATTTATTCATTTAAATTAAAAAGCGAGGTACTCACAGACTGCTTCTTGTTGCTGACGTCAGCGTATTTCTGTAAAAAAGGAACGAGTGGAGACGGGGGCTCGGTGGCCGGATCGAGCTGGAGACACAAAAGATGATTTTATTCAAATGAATCCAGAACCAATACACGAGGAAGTGGAGTAAAAAAGAAATATCCACTCAAATGTAATTAAAAAAGGTTACATTTCCACGCAGCAGATTATTTTTTCTCATCTTATATTCCCTGATTTACCTGTAAAGTAAAAGGATCAGTATTTATGAAATGTTTTGTTTACTTACTGGAGTGTCATCAACAAATATCAGCACCATGAGGTTCACAGTATCCTGGAAAACAAAGACAAATATTAGTATTTTTATATTAAAAAACCTTTAAAACACAGAGTGGAAAGTGAGTTTTGGACATAATTATGAAGTTATTTCATATTATTTTGTACTATTTTCATCTAAAAACAAAGAAACATGAGGAATATTCTTACATAATCTAATGCTCTTGATCGTTACTAATTCAATCTTAAACGGTCGATTGAATTAAAGGGTTTTCTTCTACAATAAACCAAATAAATGACGTTTTACAGAATCCCTACAGTGCATAACTCATAACTCTGCCAGACGAAACATGAACCCGTGCTTTAACATCACTCTTAGTAGTTGTTTATTTGATTATAAAAGCAGTTACTCACAGGGTCGGCCATGAAGTCCATGGTGGGCAACATGACGGATCCAGACATCACCTCCCGCAGCAGCAGAGACAGAGACCTGCGTTAAAAAAGGTTTAGAATATATTTAAAAGGTCTCCTATTATACAAAGTCCACTTTCTCATGTCTTCTGGCCGGTGAGAGACAGACAGAGAGATCGAAATAACGTCCCCCACAATCCAGAGGAATAAAACATTAAACACAAGTTATGTTTACACACTCATTTTTAAACAATTTGAGAAACACTTTGAATTTATTATTTATTTATTTCAAATGTGAAATGTTACCAATATACTCACGGACCACTAGGGGGCGCTCAAAATGATTTGCTTTCAGCCCAATCTACATTTGAATATATTAGATTATAGTTTATAGTATATAGTATATTTGTATACACTTTTCTACCCTGACAGGTAAATGCTGTACGTGTCCTACCTGCAGTCGGTGGCTTTGGGCGGCATGACGTAAGGAAACAGCATCTCTGTGAGTTTTCGGAGGTAGAGCAGCTCGTCTTTGCGGCTGCGCAGCGCGATGTGGAGATCAGCGCCAAATTCATCCAGAGCCGCCTGCTGCAAACCCTCCACACTCTGAACTATACACAGACATAATCAGAGTTAATGAGGGTCCCTGAACGCACCACACTCTGAAATATACACACATATATTCAAAGTTACTGAGGGTCCCTGAACGCACCACACTCTGAACTATACACACATATAATCAAAGTTACTGAGGGTCCCTGAACGCACCACACTCTGAAATATACACACATATATTCAAAGTTACTGAGGGTCCCTGAACGTACCACACTCTGAACTATACACAGAAATAATCAGAGTTACTGAGGGTCCCTGAACGCACCACACTCTGAACTATACACAGACATAATCAAAGTTACTGTGGGTCCCTGAACGCACCACACTCTGAACTATACACAGAAATAATCAAAGTTACTGAGGGTCCCTGAATGCGCACCACACACACACACACACACACACACACACACACACACACACACACACACACACACACACACACACACACACACACACACACACACACACACACACACACACACACACACACACACACACACACACACACACACACACACACACACACACACACACACACACACACACACCACACACACACACACACACACACACACACACACACACACACACACACACACACACACACACACACACACACACACACACACACACACACACACACACACACACACACACACACACACACAGGTTACTGAGGGTCCCTGAACGCACCACACACATCTTCATGGTTGATTTAAAGAAAATCCCCACAAAGGTTATTTATCACGGAGGAAATTGGGTTTTGTGACAGTTTAGAATGAAAGATAAATAAATAGAAATATTTTATACATGTAAGAAGTTGAAGTAAGATAAAAATATTTAAATAAAAGATACAAAATTGAAAGCAAAAATGTGAAGAAAGAGAAAATTAAATAAACATAGGAAGCGAAAGTAAAGTAGCTGAATCACTGGTTTAGCTTGAAGTGTAATTAAATAAATGAATATAAATGCACTTAATATTACATGGCTTAGTCGAATACTCGATTCTGATTGGTCGATTGTGACGTTTCAGAGGTCAATAGGACAGTAGTACAGACCGTAATAATGCAGATTCTTACCTTTTCTATGAGCTTTTGCAATAATTTCAATGTGCTTCATTCCAGCTTTCATCACTTTGTCTGCAAACACAGCAGGAACATCAACCTGCCGACAAACACACGACCAAGACCAGACCGTTTATGTGATGAAATGTCACTATAAAGAACATTTAATGATAAAATCAATGATATCTAGTGGCCTGTTGGAATTCATCCTTTTCTTTATCTGACATTTTATTCACAAAAACTAACATTTTAAGTCTTTTGATGATCAGAAATATGGTTTTTTAACAGCCTCTCTCGCTCTTTAAAAAGAAACCTGACACGGACCTTCTGAGCGCGGCGAACGAGAACCGAGGCGAAGAAACGAAAAGTCATCCTGAGTTCATCGACACACGCATCGTCGTCCGTGATGTCCCTGAAAACAGGAAGAAGGAGATTTAATTTACTCATTTATCTAAATAGTTATCACCGTAATAAACCGTATTTAATTTCGTCTTAATGTACATCATTACATTTTACATTCTGTCAATATTCCAATTACTTGTATATAGACTATTCTGCACTATTTCTATTCTATTTTATTTACTTGCACTATTGTATCTGTTGTATTGTGTTCTGTTGGAGGAGCCTGTGACCTCAGATTTTCAAGATAAGTTAAATAGTACTTTATTGATCCCAAATTGGGAATTGTTTGCGTTGCAGCAGCATACAAAGACATGGCATTGTACAATCAAAATTAAAAGACAAGAAATACACAAGAAAGTAGAAAATATACATGTTGAATTTACATTATCCCGGCCACATTCTCAACAAAGTAACGACATGACTCCCAATATTAATTGAAATGCTTTTAAAAAATAGTTTTATTGATTTAAAATGACATGCATCCGCTAAGAAAAATAGTCCGTTGTTACCGTTTGAACTACGTAGCAACGGTAGGAACTGCTTCGATAGCGTTTTCGCTGACCTTTTTGATTACAGATTTGAAAACACCGTTGCTTGCTTTATAAGTAGCACAATCCATGATGTCAAAGCTTGGAAAGTATCTAGATATCCCTGCCCTAATGCCAAAGGAACTGCACACTGAATATGTTTTGCCGTTTGGTGTCTGTGTCAGGACCGCTGCGTAAAAAGGAGGGTTTCTGCCCCGTTACTTCTCCGCTGTTTCCTTGTCCCGGGCCAAACTGTATACAGTTCAATCGACCGGACTTCTTTCTGCAGATGAGAGCGTCCTTAACAACGACGACAGCGGTCTGTACTGGATTAACAACGTGTTCTGAATTGACCAATCAGAATCGAGTATTCAACTAAGCCATGTAATAAATATACATAATTATGTGACAGATGGGATATTAAATATTAAACTGAATATATCAATGTACAGTGTGATTTTATTCTAAGAGAAACTATGGAGCTTCCTTGTATATATCATATTCTATTTACATGTATATAGACTTCTTGCACTATTTTTTATTTGTATTTTATGATATGTGGCATGTTGGCTCAGGTCCATTTCTACACTGAAGCTTATGTGCATGTGACGATAACACCTTTGAATCTTTGAATCTTAAAACAACTTCTCTACGTCCGTCTGTGAGAAAAATAACACTCTGAAAACAAGGAAACACTCACCGGTACCACGGGTACACAAAGTTCTCCAGAACTAACTCGAACACCTACAGGGAGAAGGGAGAAGGAGACAACAAAGACATCTCAACTGATGTGTTTTTTAAAGAGACAGATAATCATTTTTAAAAAGAAAGAATGCTTTTCAATTTTACTTTCAATATGTCTTTCTGGAATGATTAACAATTCCTTTTTTTAGGCAATAAATTAAGATATTTTCAGTTTTTTATATATTATTTTTGACTCTTCATATGAACTTAAAACCTAGATTCACGACTGGATGAACCTCTTCATGTTTATTGATCCGGTTTAAGGAGAAGTATGCACAGCTGAAAAGTTATTTATCTCGTGCAGGAATCCTGAAGTCAAATGGAAAACCTTTTAAGACCCTTTCCATACATTTTAAGACCTCATCGCCACTTTGAGTTTTAACCGGTTACCTTGGCGACACACTTTACCTCACATTGACTATATACAGTATTGATTGTCCTTCCTCCTTATCTTCCAACCATTTGCGGTATATTTGGAACTTTAAGTATTTTTGGATCTTTAAGTATTTTTGGAACTTTAAGTATTTTTGGAATTTACGGTATTTTTGGAACTTTAAGTATTTTTGGAACTTTAAGTATATTTGGAACTTTAAGTATTTTTGGAACTTTAAGTATTTTTGGAATTTACGGTATTTTTGGAACTTTAAGTATTTTTGGAATTTACAGTATTTTTGGAACTTTAAGTATTTTTGGATCTTTAAGTATTTTTGGATCTTTGGACCCTTTCCATACATTTTAAGACCTCATCGCCACTTGGAGTTCTAACCGGTTACCTTGGCGACACACTTTACCTCACATTGACTATATACAGTATTGATTGTCCTTCCTCCTTATCTTCCAACCATTTGGACGCAGACTTGCATTTCCCCATAACGATGTTGCTTAGCAACCGGCGTAAACGGACCTTCGCGCGCTATCAAGCAGTGAGCGTGCGATGTCCTGTTCAGATGACGTCAAATCCAACGGGATGCCATAAATAAACTACACAGAATCACACTACACACCTACGCAATGATTACATTCAGGCAGACTGTAGAATACCTCTTTGGACAATTTATATACTTATTGGAAACTAGATACAAAATGTAATACCTTGGAAAATGCAGTTTAATTAAATACTTTTTAATAGCCTTCATTTTCGCTAAATTGATTTATCAACTTGTAATACTTCTTAAGACCCCGTCGTGCCACAAAGCATGATATAATCCAGTGTTTTTGAGAAGACTAAGACTATGTTGGCATATATTTCTTTGCTGTAGGAGAAAGAAACAATAATGATATTGTAAAGGGCAGAAACAAAGACGAAACAAGTTGAATAACATTATAAGAAAGTGGAAGCTTAGTGTACAAAAGTAAGACGTGAATCATAACGGCCGTACCTCTGCTGCTGAAGCGTCGACCTTTGAAGGAACTTTCAGGTCTAACCACGGCTGATAGTTCTCCAGCAGCAGCGTCGGCCTGCAGGGAATTAAACATTTGTGAATTCAGAGCGACTTTCTGAAGGGATGTGGACACGAGAAAGTACAGAAATCATGACATAAATCTCCAGGTATGCTCCATACTAGGGCTGCACCATATTGGAAAAAACTGACATTGCGATTCTTTCCCCTGCGATATGAAAAAATACAGGAATTGAAGAAAATAAGTTAAAGTGTTCCCTGGCTAGATAAAGCTTGAAGATATATAGATATATAAATAATAAAACAACGTACCGGTGGCGTTTGCACTTCACCTTCCCGCACACGGCGCAGCTGTGACCCAGAGGAAACAGCTCCTGCTCCTGACGCTGTGGAGGACAAAGGATTCATGTTATTCATATTTAGAAATCACATTATAGTCACCAGCTATTAAAGGTCCCATGTCATGCTTTTCCGGTTATTACCCGTCCCCTTGTGTTATGAAGGTTTTTCTGCATGTAAACGGTCTGCAGAGTCACAAACCCTCAAAGTACACCCTGTAGGGAGTAAAACTCTAACACAGAAAAGACCTGTCTATGCTGCCCCAGAACGCCTCGTTGGACATTTCTCTTTTTCCATTGTTTACTTCCTGGGTACTGTGACGTGTGAATACCCAAATGGACCCATTGGTCAATCTGCGGAGCCGTTACGTTACGTCCGTTACGCGGACTTCCTCACACTCACTCAATCTTTTCTCAGCTGCAGCTCCGCCGATTTCTCCTCCTCCCTGAGACGGCGGGACGCGGCGAGGCTGTGAGTCGGTGTGTGAGCACACACACAGACTCACAGCCAGGCTGCGGGTGTGTGTGTGTGTGTTCGGGATGGTTTCGCTGTGTCTCGCAGACGGCCACTGGGCTCATAGGGAGGGGGGGGCAGGAGCTCCAACAAGCCATTTCGGACAGAGAGTGAATACACAGACTATACAGAGGTGCTGTATGAGAAACCAATGTGAGTTTGGAACATTGAACAATGTACATTTATTTTAGTAGACCTCAACAATGGAAATATGATCAGTAGAAATGGCCATGACATGGGACCTTTAAGTCCTGCTGTGAACCCAGAAATGTTGGGTACCCCAAAGTTTATGATAGAAATGTATAGTAGTAGGGTCACATGTTATGCATATGTTGGGCTATTTGCACAATAAGGCATAAGCTCAGTTCATTACCATTATAGCTTCTGTTGACAGTAGTTTAAGTAAATATAAAAAGGCCTTCACACACTGTGCAGCTAAAGGGTTAACGTGAGATTTACTTTGTTCCTCTGCTTCACGGGGAAGAAGATGTTTGGAACGAGGGACTCCGGTCCGAGGGAGCAGTAGAAGGTGGTGACGCCGGCGAGGAACGACCAGAAGACCATCAGGACGTGGAGATACCTGGAGAGGGACGAGTAAACCACATTAAAACACAAACAAAAACACTCACTAACACTCATCAAATACAGAAGGATCTGTAATCAGAGCTTCATCTGGGGCTCTTTGGCTGCATCATGCATGAAAGGTGGGATATAAAATAAAGTTATTGGATCTTAGAACAGCAAACTCAATTGGAATTAAAGACCTATCTTTTTCATTTGGATTTTAATTTGCGGCAATTTGTAATTTGTTTGTAATATCACTGTTCATGTTTTATTGTTCAGTGATATAATTCGTTCTGTTTTGATTATGTTCCTCATTTGTTATTGTCATTTTCTGTCATACTCAGTAAAGCACTTTGGGCTGCGTCAAGCATGAAAGGTGCTTTATAAATAAAGTGTATTATTATGACTCCCTCAGAGTTCAGACATAATCTGCCACTGTTGAGCCAATAGAAACACTGATTTCATACATGTTGTGTGTGTTTTCTACCTGTTTAGCAGCAGTGTGAGCGCCACCAGAGACAGCAGCAGGAAGCAGAAGACTGGGTACTGACGTCCCACTTCCCTCAGGACGTCTATCTTCAGACCCAGCTTCACTTTCTCTAAAAACATTAAAAAACCTGCCATCGTGTCGTCAAAGAACCTGCGGACCAGAGAGAGACGTTACAGACTGTGACACCCAGGAAACAGAAGCTATTTACGGGTTAAAATTACACTATAAGCTGTTTTAATGAGTTACAGCCAGAGGAGGGAGAAGTACTCAGATCCTGTACTTTAGTAAAAGTAGAAGTACTCGGATCTTGTAATTGAGTAAAAGTAGAAGTACTCAGATCTTGTACTTGAGTAAAAGTAGAAGTACTCAGATCTTGTAATTGAGTAGAAGTACTCAGATCTTGTAATTGAGTAAAAGTAGAAGTACTCAGATCTTGTACTTGAGTAAAAGTAAAAGTACTCAGATATTGTACTTGAGTAAAAGTAGAAGTACTCAGATCTTGTACTTAGTAAAAGTAGAAGTACCAGAGTGTAGGAATACTCTGTTACAGTAAAAGTCCTGCATTCAAAATGTCCCTCAAGTAAAAGTAGAAAAGTATTATCATCAAAATCTAGTTAAAGTAGCGACAGTAAAAGTAGTCATTGTGCAGATTGGTCCATTTCAGAATAATATATATGATATGTTTTATAATGATTGATCATGAAAGTGTTCTCAAAGCTGGTAAAGGTGCAGCTAGTTTGAATGACTTTGTATACTGCAGGGTAGCTTGTGGATTTACTCCAGGTGGAACTAAAGTCTGATTTAACACTTGATTATATTTCACATCATTCATCCACATCTGTAAAGTAACTAAAGGGATTAAATACATGTCAAAGTACACCATCTCAAAAGTGTACTTAAGTACTTGAGGAAATGTACATAGTTACTTTACACCACTTAAAGCGAGTTACATTTTAACAGATTCAATGTAGCTCGACGACAGCTAGCCCTAGTTAGCTCACCGTGCTAACAGTAGAGATTTACCTTAATTCTGCAGGAGAACTTCTTCATATAAAACACATTTTATCCACAAGTCTTCAGCTGTCGGGCAGGATAATTCCCAGGTTCAAGTTTCCAAAGTGTTTACTTCATGTTTTCCTTCTGTTTATTTGTTATTTATCCGGATTAAAAGTCCCAACTGACTTCCCGTCTGTTGTTTTTCCGTTTACATTTAACCACGCCCACTTTCACATGACTCTTTATACAGCCGTGACGCACTGGCGCAGAGCTACGTCAAGTGACGACGCACAACCAATCACAGCCAAGCTTTCCTGTCTCCCGTAAACACCAGTTTGTTTTATTTATTTAATGTTATTTATTTATTCAAGAACATACATGAACATCATATCAACATATCATCAACATCATCAACATAATTTTGCATTAAAAAAACGCCTTTAGGTTCAAATAAATGCACTTTTCACATTTAAAACAATGTTATTTCTACACAGATTTCTTGTGACGGGCACAAACTGTATATGTATAAAAAATAAATAAAAGTGCACATCCATCCATATTCTACCGCTTATCCGAGTCGGGTCGAATTTGGTAATGTGTCTCTTCATCAACCACTTCAATTTGTAATTTATTGTCATATTTTCCACTTAAATCTCAAAATATTTGAGGTTTTTCTTCTAAATTTGTGATTTATTTCCATTAAATTCCCCACTTTAATCTCAATTAATATTGTAGTTTTTTTCGCCAATTATTTGAATCTTATTCTGATAAATTAATTGTTTTTTTTCATATTATTTACCGCTTTAATCTAAGAGAAGATTAGAGTTTACTAGTAATGTATAAAACAAATCTGGAATATTTACCACTTAAACTGCAGCTATCATGCTATTTCTAGGCAATAGCATAGGTCTCAGATATATAAAAATATATAAAAAACATGTCCATGAAGTGTTTTGCTCAAAATACCAAACAGATCACCCATTCTAGCCATGCCTCATATCCCTCTGTTTCACTTCCTGTTTCTAAAGTGCTGATTTGGGGTATAAAGCTTTAAAAAGGAGGGGTCTGAGCTCATGCGGGACCCGGCAGCTACCGTCTAAACTAAATACTGCCGTGATGAAACGCCATATCATGGATTATCAAGGATTATTTCTGAAACAGTATGGAGCTCAAAGGCTTTCTCTCTTGCCGGTTATACCACAAGGTGAGTTCCTTTTTATTTCCTGCTTCTTCACACACATGGGCCGTTTCTCAATCGCGAGGATGCTGGCTTGGTAGCACAGCCGAGACGAGCATCTTGCTTCAGAAGCGAGGCAAGAATACTTCCTGCCATTCGGAAAACAAAGAGTGGAACAGGCTAGCAAGTGTGCAGGTGTGCGTCATATGAGAGGCCCCGCTTTACATCTTCCGCCACAGATTTGGGGAAATTGGTCCATGTGCAAAGCATTGTGGGGATTTTAAGGACGCGAAGTCTACCCATGTCCAGCCTCGAAATTTCCCCCAAACCAAGGATGCGGCCTCGGTGGAATTCCAAGTATGCTGGAGATTGGAACAGTCCTTCGGCAGCACTCGAAACGGCCATGCTCTCCAGTACAGGTTAGCTCTGAGTGTTAGCGATGCTAATGTAAACACCGACCATATTACGTCCAAAACAGTCGGGCATTGTTTCTGATAGCAACGTTTCTGATAGGGACGTGGGTCCACATTTCAGATATTACGTCATATCGGACGCAAATCTGGATCAGCTCTGTTGTTCCCCGTTTTTAGAGATTTGGGTACGGAGGAAAAGAGAGAGGGTTTTATTTCCTGACTCTGCGTGAGTTCCCTGACACACCGGGGACACATGGTGATGTAGAAGACATCAAAAAGTGCATTTTGCATGATAGGTCCCCTTTAAGTCTCAGCGAATATCTGAGGTTTCTTCTTGTACATTTGTGATTTATTTAGTGTGTTGGGGCGCCACTGATGAAAGCTGGTTCGAGGGGCCCCCAGTGACTTTTTGCCTAGGGCCCCCACAGACTCTAGAATCGCCACTCCTTCAAATAAAGGTATGTATACAAAATGACATCATCTACACAAATGAAACACAACTCCAGATCAAAGTCAATAACTTTATTAGAAAAATAGGTTTAACGCACCTCACTGTACAGTATAAAACAATTCATTTGCAAGAATGCAAACACACTTGTTAGCAAAAAAATAAAATACATCATTCCTGACTCTCAGAGCTCCAACAGAGTCGACACTAGTATGAAAAACAAAAGTAAATCAGGCTCCTGGTAAGAAAACAATACAAAGAAAGAACAAGCTGCACAATCCTCTCTGAACGGGAAGAAAGCTAGATTTAAAAACACATTTCATGGCAAATAAATGCTATTACACACTAATGATGATTAAAGAGAGCTTAAAGGAGAAATCCAAACTAAATATGTGGGATGTTCAATGCATTAACTCATGCTGTGATTTTGACTACAACTCCCAGAATGCCTTTCACCACCCACCAGGAAGAGTTAGGGTTGTGTGCAACGGATTTTTCTTGTGGCTTTAGGGGGAAAACACAGAAAAGGACAAATCTAATGCTTTTCTATATTTGTTTGCTGTCAACAATTCACAGGAACTAAACAGGAAGTCAAAAAGTATTGATTTGTTTTTAAAGAAATGGAGAAATTACACATTTTCACGATTAATCTGCAGGACATTTCTTCCCGCGAACCAATATCTTCCCCAAAAATGCAAAGTATCTCCACAAAAGTTAGTTATTTTCTCCTTTAAACTCTTAACATGTTGATTTCCAGTATAACGTGTACACATGAACTAACAGCAGTCACAACAACAGATACGGCATGATAATAATCAGTCTACTATTTGAAATGAATGACCATGCTTTTGTTCATGTCAGGGTTATCTCTAACCTTTAAGTTTATGTTTTGTGCAAACATCGACAGGTACGAATAATAACACACAGGACAGGTTTCCCATCATGGAAGACAAAGGGCGTTTCCATTTTACAAACAAATACACATTTACAAAAACAGCTTCTGTCTGTAAACGACATCGCTATCGGACACAGTTTTAGGGCCGCTGACATGTAGAATAGTTAAAATACAGAGCGGGGAAACGAAGCAGTTAGGGAGAGAATACATTAAGATTAAAGAGGCACATTTACAAGAAGAAACATGGATATTCTGTGGGATCATGAGGTACAATGACAGGAATAGTGTGTGTAT
Organism: Trematomus bernacchii; assembly: GCF_902827165.1. Lineage (NCBI taxonomy): Eukaryota > Metazoa > Chordata > Actinopteri > Perciformes > Nototheniidae > Trematomus > Trematomus bernacchii. The sequence continues at coordinate 447,165 of NW_022987552.1, forward strand.
CTGTGTGTCTCTGTGTTTGTGTGTGTCTCTGTGTGTGTCTCTCTCTCTCTCTCTGTGTGTGTGCATCTGTCTCTGTGTGTGTGTGTGTGTGTGTTTGCGTATCTGTCTGTGTGTCTCTCTGTGTGTGTGTCTCTGTGTGTGTGTGTGTGTGTGTCTCTCTGTGTGTGTGTGTGTCTCTCTCTCTCTGTGTGTGTGTCTCTGTGTGTGTCTCTTTGTTTCTGTGTGTGTGTCTCTCTCTCTCTGTGTGTGTGTGTGTCTCTCTCTCTCTGTGTGTGTGTGTGTCTCTGTGCGTGTCTCTTTGTCTCTGTGTGTGTCTCTGTCTCTGTGTGTGTGTGTGTGTGTGTGTGTGTGTGTGACAAATAATGGCGTGTGTTTTTCTGAATAAAGCCTTGATGTGTATGCTAAAATCACAGATTTTTCTCATAAAATGTGACGGGGTAAATTGAGAAAAACCCTATGTAAAATATAAGATAAGTCTTATTTTACTGGAATAAAAATCATCAGCAAAAGTTCTTAAAAAAATTATATTTCTCATTAAAAAATATCTCAGTTTTTTCTTGTAAATGTGCCGCTTTTTTCTCTAAAATTAATAATATTTTCTGGATATTCCCCCTCACCAGGTTTTGTTTTAAATCTACAACGGACCAGCTGAGCTATAACTCTTGTAGTGCTCCGTGTCGGGTTTCCTCTGATAACGGGAGGTCATCAGGTCGATCTTAGAAATGTAAAAACGGGGCAGTTCACCCCGAAATGTTATGTTTCAATTGAGATTGTTTGGTTGAGTGTTGTGCACTTAAGAGATCTCTCCAACGTGTGAGGAACTACATGGCACCACTCTTTCATTTACTTATTACTTTCATGTTAGAGAATATTTTAACTATTTCTGTGGAATTTGAACTCTTGTAAATCAACCGCTTAAATTGTTGTAATTTATTCATAGTTTCCACTTCATCTCAGGGAATATTTGAGTTTTTTCGAGTACATTTCTTAATGAATATTTTTGTTGTCAGTTAGGTCTCAGTGAATATTTGAATTCTATTCTGATAAATTAATTGTTCAACACACAGTTAGTCTGAACCCCACACACAGTCAGTCTGAACCCCACACACAGTCACACACAGTCACACACACAGTCTGAATCCCACATACACACAGTCAGTCTGAACCCCACACACAGTCAGTCTGAACCCCACACACAGTCAGTCTGAACCCCACACACAGTCAGTCTGAACCCCACACACAGTCAGTCTGAACCCCACACACAGTCACACACAGTCACACACACAGTCTGAATCCCACATACACACAGTCAGTCTGAACCCCACACACAGTCAGTCTGAACCCCACACACACAAACACAGTCTGAACCACACACACACACACACAGTCTGAACCACACACACACAGTCTGAACCCCACACACACAGTCTGAACCACACACACACAGTCTGAACCACACACACACACACACAGTCTGAACCACACACACACACACACAGTCTGAACCACACACACACAGTCTGAACCCCACACACAGTCAGTCTGAACCCCACACACACAGTCTGAACCACACACACACAAACACAGTCTGAACCACACACACACAAACACAGTCTGAACCACACACACAGTCAGTCTGAACCCCACACACACATACAGTCAGTCTGAACCCCACATACACACACAGTCAGTCTGAACCCCACACACAGTCTGAACCACACACAAACACAGTCTGAACCCACACACACAGTCAGTCTGAACCCCACACACAGTCAGTCTGAACCCCACACACACACAGTCAGTCTGAACCCCACACACACAGTCAGTCTGAACCCCACACACACACACACACAGTCAGTCTGAACCCCACACACACACACAGTCAGTCTGAACCCCACACACACACACACACAGTCAGTCTGAACCCCACACACAGTCAGTCTGAACCCCACAGTCAGTCTGAACCCCACACACACACACACACTCAGTCTGAACCCCACACACACACACACACACTCAGTCTGAACCCCACACACAGTCAGTCTGAACCCCACAGTCAGTCTGAACCCCACACACAGTCAGTCTGAACCCCACAGTCAGTCTGAACCCCACACACAGTCAGTCTGAACCCCCCACACACACAGTCAGTCTGAACCCCCCACACACACAGTCAGTCTGAACCCCCCACACACACACAGTCAGTCTGAACCCCCCACACACAGTCAGTCTGAACCCCACACACAGTCAGTCTGAACCCCCCACACACACACAGTCAGTCTGAACCCCCCACACACACAGTCAGTCTGAACCCCCCACACACACACAGTCAGTCTGAACCCCCACACACAGTCAGTCTGAACATGCACTTTGTTATAAAAGACACAAACACACAGGTTTACTCTACACTGTTTTAATGTACTTTTCTTGTATAATTAAATGTTTGCACATCTTTTCTGAAGCATGTTATATCATTAATTGTTTTTTTTCACATTATTTCCCGCTAGAGTTTTTTCTAGTAATCTATAATTAAATCTCTGAGAAAATATGATTTTTTTTCTCTTAAATTTGTGATTTATTTACAATAAATTGACCACGTTAATCTCAATGAATACGAACATTGTCTTCTCGTAAATGTTCAAATATAACCACTTTCATCTCAGAGAATATACAGAGATTTTCCGTATTATAATATTTGTTCTCATTTAAATGTTAGATATTCTTTGAGCTTTTTCTGAGTAATTTGTTAGTTTTTTTCTCGTTAATGAACTGGAGGAAGCGTGTTTAAAATATTTTGGCACGGATTATTTTATATCTACCGAAGCGTGCATCTACTCACTAAAAGTGCTCACAACACGGCCTGTGTATGACCTTAAGAAAGTGGCTCTGAATGACTGAAAAGAGACACAACTGTGGAGGTTTTTCAAAGGTTGAGAGCCATGTAGTTCCTTTATGTTGGAGAGAGGGAAGACATTTCAGTGAGGAAACCACATCTAAACAATCTGAATTTAATAAGCTGCACTACAGGGTGAACTGTGCCTCAACGTAACTAGTCGATGGCATGAAATAAAGCACACCACACTGTAAAAAAAGTGCTTCAACATCAACTCATTTTCTGGGGATTCTTAAAAAGGAAGTTCTTGATTATCTCGGAGCATGGCAGTTTTTAGGAGACGTGGCTCCCGTTTAAAAAAAGGCTGGATAACGTTTGGAGCGCTGAGTCGTTGACCTTACCATTTCCTCCGGGGGGGGGGGGGGGGGGGGGCAGCAGTGTGTAGCAGAAAGTGTGTAGCAGAGCCTCACACTGGGTCTTCTTCATAGCGACACATCAGGACCAGCCTCCCCCTCTTTTTCCTGCTAGTCAGGTAACAAAAGGAAGCAATTAGAGAATGGAAAACAGGATCATATCACATGTCACACTACAGAGGGTGAATCTGCACACATTGAAAGGGTTAAAAACATGCAGAGAATGCCTGGAGAAGACGGATTGAATTAACTCGGAGGGGCAGCAGGTGAAAAGGCGCTCAGACAGGCAGAGGAAGGGAAGGGTTAGGAGGAGAGAGGGGGTTCAAAAGCACAAAGCATGCAGGGCAACATCAACCCTCCGCATGCAGATTAGTCTCCTTCAGCTAGGTCGATCCTTCTGGGAAAAGCTTCTGAATAAATCAAATTGTGCTTTTTGTTTTTTTATTCCCCTCCACTGGAAAGAGTACCCTCGTAGGGGCTCACTATCAACGCTGCACTGACGGTGAATTTAGGACACCAAATGTTGATGTTTTTGGACATGAGGAAGTCATAAGGATGGAGTATGTCACCACACACACACACCGTGGCTGTTTCTCAATGTCGAGTAAAGCTGCCCCAGAGCCACTATTTCAAGCATACTAGGTCATCGAGTGGCGCCGAAGGACTGTTTAAATGCCCAGCATACATGTGCTACCAAGCAAGCCTCCTCGACATTGAGAAACGGCCAGAGACTATCAGAAGAAGTGCTTTTGAATTTGAAGGCATGCAAGGTGACTCTGTAGCATGGAGCCAGCGTTGGCAAACCTTTAGTCCATTTCCCTAAAAATTTGAAGGCAATTTGAAGAGAGAATTTGCCGAAACATGAATTTGCAACACAATTTGAAGTTTTTGTGTATGTTTATTAAAGCAGACAAACAGCAAAGAATACAAGCCAAAATGTAAAAGCCAAAAAATGGAACTGCGAGGGTCCCTTTTTTTTTTTTTTTTTTTTCTTTCTTCTTTCAATAACAAGACATTACTTTGTGACAATACAAATTGTATTTTCATTTGTTTTAAATACATGTTTAGGAGACATATGCTTTGTTGCTGTTAGCTACTTAACATTGAAACCAGAATCTCTAAAAACATACATAAAGCTATAAGCCAAACAGCTCGAGCACATATCCGCATCTAAAAGTTTTCAAACGTTGTTACGGAAAATCTTTTTTTAAAACGATGAAATAAAATAAAAAGGAAAAAACCAGTTCGCCAGAAACAAGTTGGGGTGAGACTACGGTTTGAGTCCAAGCGGATTATTCAAATATGTACAAAAAGATCATTCATAAAATCACCAATTTTTTTTGAGGAAAAACAAAAAGGCAGGGAGTGAGGGCCAATCAGATCACGTCTCTAAATAAAGACAGAAACACGGACTTTGTAATCAAAGCCCGGGTCGAAACATTAGAGGGTCTTCAAGGTGTTTTTTTGTTTTTTTTCAGGGATTGTAATAATGTTAAATGTTCCTTAAAATCTGTCCTTTGTTTGAGATGTTGCGAGTGGAGCTGCAAGGAAACAAATATCAGACTTGATCTGACAATAACGTAATAAAATCGTAGCCCTACTTTTTTTTTTTTTACTTTTACTTCCACTGCTGCCCGAAGGAATCCTGATAAAATTCCTGGTTGTCGGATTTGTAACCGGAATAGTTACCAGAATGATCTCCGCCTTGGAGCGGTTGCTGAGCAATGGGTTGAGAGCCCCAGTTCTGATTATTGGTTTGGCGCCGCTTGGAATCGGGCTGGTTGTACCCATCAGCTTTACGTTTTCCTCCTACATTTCCACCGCGGCCACCCCGAGCACCACGTACCCCTCCTCGCCCTCTCGGCTGCAGACCTCCTCCTCCTCGTGTTCCTCGTCCTCCGCGTCCCATTCCTCTCGGGGAGAATCCTCCTCCTCCTCCTCCACCTCCTCCCCCTCCACCTCCTCGTCCTCTAGGGGGCCCGACGCCTCTTCCTCTGCCCGGAGAAGAGCCTCCTCCTCTGGGGCCCCTGCTGCCGCCGCCCCCTCGTCCACGATTGGGCGCCTGGAAGTCCTCGTAGCCGCCGCCACCGCCGTAGTACGGGTCCTCGTAGCCGCCGCGGTAGTTGTGGTAGTCGTAGCCGTAGTAGTCGTAGTAGTCATCATAGCCGCCGTAGTAGTCGGGCGGGTAGTTAGAATAGCCACCGCCGCCACGGTTCCCTCCTCGACCCCGACCTCGGCCCGGGGGAGGCATGTGGGACGGGGGAGGGTAGTAGTAATAATCGTCGTACCTGGAGAGAGACACAGAGTACATTGTTTATATTAGAGGTGCGTACAAAAAAATCTCTGCCGATTCAGGATATTCCAAGAATCGATTCCCATTTTTCAAACCACATTTTTCAGTCTTGCCGCAACGCGTGAGCTCCGTAATGTCCCGCTATCATGGCACTAGGGCTGCACGATATATCGTTTCGTGACGATAATCACGAAATGAGTATGCGCGATATTCACATCACAGGAAGTGCGATTAAAAAAAAATCGCAAATAATGTTTTTTAGGACGTGCGATATTAAGTGGGCAAATTAACTCAAACACGTCACGTTACAATTATTTTGCTACTTGCTACAAAAGGAAAACTCATGTCAGGCGTCCTTGAGTGAGTGACAGCAAACCACCAATCACAATCACATCTCCAAAGCAAACGGACCGGGTGATTAAAGGTAGAAACACTTCGGCGCTGCTAACCGAGCTCGCTCAGCTTGTTGCTCTGATAACTTAAGATCCAGACGTCCGTGACTAAAATCCTTCATCCGGTTAAATATAGTTAGACAAATACCAATTGTATAGCTTTAAAGTTCAAGAAAGGACGGTTTGCGGGGAAAAAACGGTCTTTTCTTCAATTCCTGTATTTTTTCATATCGCGGGGGAAAGAATATCGCAATGTCAGTTTTTTCCAATATCGTTGCGCCCTACATGGCACTTAGACGTTATGCAGCATCCAGGGAAACACAGAGGGAACTCCTCTTCACTCTGTCCGCTCTTCATGCCTCACAGGTCGGACTCCTGAGCTATTTTGAATCTCTACTCGTTTGTGAATCGAATCGTGACCCCAAGAAATCGAATCGAAAGACCCCTAGTTTATATGTATTTATTACACGGGTTAGTTGTATACTCGATTCTGATTCTGATGGAAGAAAGAGCGCTGGACGTCAGATAAACCACCTGATGAAGGCAGAGAGGAAGTAAACACTAACAGGAACACGGTATGTTCTCTGCAGTTTAACCTGTTTAGCCCTGAGCCTGTTTTTCAGGTCTCAGGCTCGAAAATGACATTCCCAGAACAAATGACCATATCTTCCCTTCTAAAAGGGTAAATTAATAATCTTATTCTCAAAGTAATGATAAACCTGTGAGTTGGATGTAGAAAAGTCAGAATCAATATAGATGTTTTTTATTTTAAAGAAAATTCAGATTTTACATTTTATTGTAATTATTTTTTACTTATAGTGAAAACTACCCTTGGATGATGGGTTAGTAGACTGAAAGCTTTAGGAATCCAAAGTACAACATATAATAAGTATCCTGTATCAAGATTGATGCAAAACAAGTGACATTTGACCTTTTTAGAGAGGTTTAGCCAAAACCACCCCACCTTTGAGGTGATTTGGGTGAAAATGGGCGTTTTTACCGTTTCTCTGGAACCCATTGGTCGATTTTGGTGATTGACACCTCTTTCTGACCGTTAGAGCCAATAGAATCGAAGGGGAATTTTCACATACACACCAACGTTACAAAAAAAGGTGCGGGCTTTGCGCATGTAATTTTGCATGAGAGTGAACCTATCTCTAGCTCTGACATCTGGAAACTAAAAATCAGTTTTATTGCTTATGGATTATCAGAAATCATTTCAAAGGGACACAGACACATTGGATTAACCTATGGATTAACTTCAGCAGCGTTTCTATCGTGTTAATGCCATTGAAGACCACTTTGGAGCAGACTACGACCAAGGTAGGCCATGCTGCCGGTTTTAGCTACCTAGCGCCACATGTTTTGATGTCTGTTTTTGTTTATAAAGTCGCGAGTTCGTATCATAGAGTGATAATGTATGTACCCTTCGATTCTATGTCATCTCACGATGTGAATCGATGTGTTGGATGTGCAGAAAAGATAAATAATAAGGGTTTTATGAGTGAGTTTCTGTGCAGTAATCTGTTAGCATTTTTCGCTCGTTGCTAATTCAGAGGCTCAGCTTTAGCATTGTGGGTTTTTGTTGAAAAAATAAAAAATAAAGATCAGTCAGATGAGAGTTAAGCACTTGTTTGTGGATCAGAAACTGTAACGGGTCTTGGACAGTACGACTTCCAGCCGTTGGTGCGCCGTGGAACTGAGTGTTTTTTTTCTAAGCGGAAGAAATGCTATCATTTTTAAGTCAATAAAATAATTTCAATTAATATGGGGAGTCGAGTCGTTAGTTTGTTTAGTATCTGGCCGTGTAATGAGCGGGGTACGGTGCAGCGTGAGAGAGAGAGAGAGAGAGAGAGAGAGAGAGCAAGAGAGAGAGAGCGCTAGAGAGAGAGAGACTAGAAATAAACAATACAAAAATGTAAACATCTCAAAAAGAAATACAATTCTAAGCCTCTAAGTTTTCTAACGTGCAATGCCTCGTCTTTTTAAACTGTTGCCAAATTGGGATCACTAGAGTAGTTGTTAAGTATCTTGTAAAGAGGCGTTGATTTGCACTCTTACATGACGGTTTTGGCTGCTTGCCTCTGGGCTTTGCGCTCCTTCCTCTTCTGATCCGGAGGTTTTGCGAAAACAATCTCGATCCGCTCGCCCTCCATCTCCTTCCCGTTCATCTCCTCCAGCGCCTGAGGGAACCCGCAGCGAGTCACACACACACTGTTAGCATTTCCTCAAAGTGTTTAGGTTCATCAACGAGATCAAATATATATTCAAGTCAACATACCTTCACGGCCCCGTCCCTCTCCTCAAAGTGGATGAAGGCGTAGTCTTTGAGCTTCTTCACTCGCTCCAGTTTCCCAAACTCACTGAAGGACGTCTCCAGCAGCTCCTCTGTGACTCCGGCAGAAAGATTCCTCACGAATAAAACCTTCACCTGAAAGAAAGGACAGAAACAAAGCCATCAGCCTCTCCTCAAACACATTCAACTCACATGCCTTTATCAGAGTTGTCTGTTGTTTCTCTCTCTCTCTGTGTGTGTCCTCTGTGTGTGTGTGTGTGTGTGTGTGTGTGTGTGTGTGTGTGTGTCTTCTCTGTGTGTCTGTGTGTCTTCTCTGTGTGTGTGTGTGTGTGTGTGTGCGTGTGCGTGTGCGTGTGTGTGTGTGTGTGTGTGTCTGTGTGTGTCTGTGTGTCTCTTCTCTGTGTGTCTGTGTCTCTGTGTGTGTGTGTGTGTGTGTGTGTGTGTGTGTGTGTGTGTCTTCTCTGTGTGTCTGTGTGTGTCTGTGTCTGTCTGTCTCTCTGTGTGTGTCTCTCTGTCTGTCTCTCTCTGTGTGTGTGTCTCTCTGTGTGTGTCTGTGTGTGTGTGTCTCTCTGTGTGTGTCTCTCTGTCTGTCTCTCTCTGTGTGTGTGTCTCTCTGTGTGTGTCTGTGTGTGTCTGTGTGTGTCTGTGTGTCTCTCTGTGTGTTTTTGTTTTTGAAGTGACGGGAAGTTTCTTGAGTGGACGTTAAGCTTGTTGGGACCATGGCATTGTTGGATTTTTTTTAGCAGCAACTAAATCATATTTTTTGGGACAGATTGAGTAAAATTGGACAGTTTCCCTCGGCACACAGAGGTTAAAAATCACCGCCTGTCTTCCCTGGACAGTGGGATTAGTCCTGTGTGAGATCAGCCTAACAGAGGCATTTTGATTTAGTTTTTAGGACAAACAGAATACCGTTAACGCTCACCTTTGCCATGACCTCTGGGTCGGGGTTTTCGATGGGGTCGGCCCACTCCACCGTCACCACGTTCCCCCAAACCTTCACCTTTCCGCTCATTAACCGACGGCGAGCCTGAGCGGCCGTTTTGTGATCTTCGTACTCCAGGAAGCAGAAACCGCGGTTTTTCTTCTTGTCGTCGGGTTGATGGTACAGTATGACGTCACTGAGACCCTCTGTAAAAACGTCAGAAAGGACACATTTACCAACAGGAAGTCATCAAGATTAAGAAGTCTTCTCCACTACCTATAGTATAGCTTATCTGCAGCATATGTATGTATGCAAGTGTGTGTGTATACAGTAGATGTGTATGAGTATATGTATTTGCACATGTATTACATGTGCAAATACATATACTCATACACATCTACTGTATATGAGTATATGTATTACATGCTATATAAATAAAGCTTTATTATTAAGACGTCTCGACAGTTCACAATTAAATGATTAAAACCAGATGAGATGTGTTTACCTGTGACTTTAGAGAACTCCTCCACGATCTGCTCCTTCGTTTTACTCTTGGGAATGGAGCCAACGAATAGCCGGTTGTTGGCGACAGATATACACACACCGATGTGTTTACCAGGGCGAATCTCGTGGTTATTGCACTGGAGAGAAGAATAATAAAGCACATCAGAATCAGGTTTAACTCCAGTGTGCAATGGTTCATACATAAACACAGTTAGAGGGAATAAACGGTGAAAAAGGAGCACATTTAGAACTATTTGTAAAAACATTTTATTTTTAAATAAGAAACAAAAAACAGGAATTAAATAAGAACAAATGTTTACCAGAAATCTAAATATACCAAAATAAGTACAATAGTAATATGACAATTGACTCAGAATTTAATCCAATGTGTTGACAACAAATAACGGTTTCTTTAAAACGGTCTTTTTTTCTCCTGATACTAGTAATAATAATAATAATAATAATAATAATGCATTTTATTTATAGAGTGCCTTTTTTGAAACTCAAAGACACTTTACAGAGTAAAAATTCATTAAAACAACACACTTAGAAGATATAAAACACAACATTATTACAGATTGAAGTCTATACAACACACTACAGGAGAGGAATACGGCTCTTTTTCAACTTAATTAGTCATTTTGGACAATTTAGTCCGAAGCTTTTGGTCAAATGTTGCCCAACACACACTTGCTGTGTTGTTTACCACAACAATCTAAATATACAACAAAAAGTACAATAGATATATGACAATTGAGTATATCAGAATTTAATAAATGTGTTGATATGAAATATGTTCAACAACTAACCGTTTCCAACTTTTTTGCTTATTTTGGACAATTTACTCCAAAGTTCCTGGTTAAATGTGATTGGATTATGAAATGGAATGTCGCCCAACACACACTTGATGCTTGACTTGATTCCTGAGACAGTATTAGGTGTTTTTGGAGCAGCGACTCACCAGCTTGACGGCCTCCTGCGCCGCCTCTTTAGTGCAGAACGTGACGAAGGCGTAGCCGCGGTTCAGGCCGCTCAGAGGATCCATCATCAGCCGCAGGTCCCAGATAGGCCCCGCCTTCTCAAAGAGAGGAACCAGCTCGTCTTCAAACAAGTCCCGGGGAATCTTCCCAACAAATATCTACCAGAGAAACAAAGAAAAATATTTAATAATAATAATAATCACACGCTCTATGACTTGCTTTTGTTATTATTGAGCAGGAAAAATAAATACAAATAAATGTTATTTATGTTTTGAGTTTTTTTTTAATCATTATTTATATATATTTTTTATATCTATCTATCTATCTATCTATCTATCTATCTATCCATCTATCTATCTATCTATCTATCCATCTATCTATCTATCTATCTATCTACTCTGTAAAGCACGTTGGGCTGCGTCAAGCATGAAAGGTGCTATATAAATAAAGTTTATTATTATTATTGATGGAAATTAATGAACTTTTTTCCCAGTTAAAGTGACCACTAGCTCAGTTTAAATCTCCCGCTGACAGTGGGACTTCCTCTGAATCGTACCTCTGTTCCCGCGTTGGGTTGGGCTCCTGAATACACGGACTCCGGCGGGGGTCCTCCGTACTTGCGCTGCCCCGTTGTGACGTCCAGTGTGTAGTTGGTACGGTCCAGCAGCTCCTTGATTTTGGCCTCGTCGGGTCCTTTAGTGGAATCTGTAACTTTAGTGCCTTGTTTCTCCCGCTGCCGGTACGTCTTCATCACGCCGCACAGGAAGGCACTTTTGTTCTGGAAGGGAGACAGACCGGGTTAAATCATGTTGAAGTTAAAGCATGAAAAAAAAAAAGTGATTTGCCCGATTCTTTTTTGTGTGTAACATTTATTTGAACAAGTAGCTTGACAGTGAGTCTCACACAACATGGTACAGATACAATATCATACTGTTATATACAAATATAACTTTATATCTTTACCACTGTAACAAGTGTTTGAGCACCCGATAATGCACTTTACAGATAAAATGTTAATTATGCAGCGTGTACTAAAACAGAATTTTAAACAAAGACTCAAACATTGGAATCTGCCTTCAGATGATCTTAAAATCAGCGCAGATTGTGCAACATTTTTTTAAACCAACCAACATTTATTTTTAAGATGTTAGTTTAAATGGGATGTAAAATGATATTTATATTGACAAATGTACTAGTATTTATATTTTATACATCTGTATTTGATCCGTTTTAATTGCTAGTGTGATCGGCATTATGAGCTGTTAATGTTTGTTGATTGTTTTGTGTCTACCTGCCCAGGGACTGCAGAAACCCGGGAGATTCTACCGGCAGCTACTGTCTAAACCAGGGGTGGGCAATTATTTTTTACAAGGGGCCACTTCAGAAACTCGAGCTGTGTTGGGGGGCCGAATCAAAATAAGTTGAACTTAATTCTGCTCAATATACCAATACTGAAAAGGTGTTTTACAGTGCTTTTGATTTTTGTTTTTCAGTTCATTTTACTTGTTCAGTGAGAAAAATCCAGTCTGTCTTGGGCTTGAACAAGTGCACGGAAATCTGGTTCAATGTCTGAGGTGGATATGCGAAGGACAGCTGAGAGGTGATCATCAGTGATAGAGGATCTGTATCTGGATTTGTTGAACTTCATCACTGAGAATGTCTGTTCACATATGTAGGTAGATCCAAAGAGGACCATCATCTTCTGAGCACGTCTCCTGATGTGTGGAAAGTTCTCCTCTTTCAGGGAAGAGTAAAACTCAGGCAGTGAGACTGACCTAAAGTGCTCTGACAGAAGTGTGTCAGACTGCAGGTCAATGAGTTCAAGCTGAACATCACTGGGTGCATCATCCACATGGCATGTAAATGGGGAAAAGATCATGTTCATTTCATTCTCAACTGTTTTGAAGTCTTTAAATCGCCTTGAAAACTCACCATGCAGTGCTTCTAACATGGATGAGTACCTCTGGAGGTGATCAGCTGATGGTGTGGCTTCCTTCAGTGTTGGCAAGTGCGTGAGAATGTTGTCCTCCATTTGGCTTGAGAGAAGCTGCAGCTTTCTCATGAAAGCCTTCACTGCACTGTACATGTCATGCACAAAAAGGCCCTTGCCTTGCATTTTGACATTTAGTTCACTCATTAGTGCAGTCACATCTACAGCAAAACCAAGGTCTGCCATCCAGTCTGCATCTGAAAGCTGTGGGATGTCGTTTCCTTTCTTCACACAGAAGTCTTGAATCTCTTCTCTCAGGTCCCCTACTCTTTTCAGCACTTTGCCCAGGCTGAGCCACCTGACAGCTGCATGGTAGGGTATGTCACGATGTTCAGTCTCACTTTCCTCCAAAAGTGCAACAAACTGTCTGTGATTCAATGCTCTTGCCCTGATGAAGTTAACTATTTTAGTTACAACATCAACAACATGGTTAATTTTTAACACTGACTTACACAACACTTCCTGATGTATAATACAATGCAAAAATACCTATTTCTGCTCAGGGTTAATTTCTGTCACTTTATCCTGCATTCTCTTCAATAGTCCAACATTTTTCCCTGTCAGATTTGGACAACCATCCGTTGTCACGCCTGTCAGCTTGTCCCATTTCAGTCCCAACTTTTCCACACATGCATTTACCTCCGTGAACAAATCACTCCCTGTTGTTGTACCTTTCATTGACTGCATGGCTGCCAGCTCCTCCGTGATTTTGAAGTCTGTAGTTATCCCACGTAGGAAGATGAGTAGCTGGGCAGTGTCACGTACATCGCAGCTCTCATCCAAAGCCAAGGAAAAAAAGTCAAAGTTGACCGCTCTGTTCTGCAGCTGAAGCTCCAGATTTCCCGCGATGTCCTCAATTCTCCTCGTAACAGTGCGTCGGGAGAGCGGCACTTTCTCAAATGCCTCCTTTTTCTCCGGGCATATTAGTGTCCAACAAACACTCCTTAATGAACTCTTCGTCCGAAAACGGTTAACTTTTAAGACATAACTCGTCTTGACAGCTGCATCTCTGGATGTGGAATGTTTTGTGAAAATGTGTTGTTGGCTTTGCAGCTTAGCTAGCAAAGCATCCGACCCCTTTGCCCGCTCTTCCTCAGACAGGTTCTTGTATTTATCTGCGTGTTTGGTAGCATAGTGGCGACTCAAATTGTACTCCTTGGACACAGCGACCTGCGCACCACAAACTAAACACACAGCTTTACCTTTCACTTCTGTAAATAAATACTTAGCGGTCCATGTCTTGTTGAAAATGCGGCATTCAGTATCGATCTTTCTTTTTTTTCCCTTAGCGGACATTTCGAGGACTAGCCGGCCAGCATCACTCGTAGCTGTTACGGCATGCGCGTTTACGTAAATAAATAAAAAAAACAGCAGCTTCCTTTTCAAAATAAAAGCAACACAGTTAGAAAAGTATTTACGCCATGCAAGCAATACAGCTGTGTTGCTTTTATTTTGAAAAGGTTGCTGTTTTTTTTTCATTTTGTTGTAATTTATGATCAACCTCACACGGGCCGGCCAAGGCCGGCCAACGGGCCGGATGTGGCCCGCGGGCCGTAAAATGCCCACCCCTGGTCTAAACTAAATACTGCCGTGATGAAACGCCATATCATGGATTATCAAGGATTCTCTCTGAAACAGTATGGAGCTCAAAGGCTTTCTCTCTTGCCGGTTATACCACAAGGTGAGTTCCTTTTTATTTCCTGCTTCTTCACACACATGCTCTCCAGTACAGGTTAGCTCTGAGTGTTAGCCATGCTAATGTAAACAAAGACCATATTACGTCCAAAACAGTCAGGCATTGTTTCTGATAGCAACGTTTCTGATAGGGCCGTGGGTCCACATTTCAGATATTACGTCATATCGGACGCAAATCTGGATCAGCTCCGTTGTTCCCCCGTTTTTAGAGATTTGGGTACGGAGGAAAAGAGAGAGGGTTTTATTTTCTGACGCTGCGTGAGTTCCCTGACGCACCGGGGACACATGTTGATGTAGAAAAGACATCACAAAGTGCATTTTGAATGATAGGTCCCCTTTAATGTATTTGTATGCATGGTCCTTGTTCAATAAAGACATATAATAACAATAATAAAATAACTTTCAGATGACTGAACGTACTTGCACGTGTGACAGGTCGCTCTCTTTGAACTGTGCGAGCACCTGCAGGGCTCCGTCCTCGTTGAACTCTTTCAAAGCTTCGATCGCCCGTTCGTCCAGATCACTGTGGGCTACCAGGCCTGAGGAACACAACCAAGACATGTGGTAAATACGGTGTGAAAACAGAACAAAGAAGGCATGATGTAGTCAAGATAAAGGATGTGTGACTGAGACGAATATGAAGCAGTTGCACAATCTGAAAAATGTGTCTTAGAAGGAGATAAAACAAAGTGTCTGGTTTGCTTTTGTTTGTGTGTAGTATTAATCAGATTATTCTGGGCTGGATGAAGCTGTAACACTTCCCTGCTTTAATCATTTGATCACTTCTTATTATCATGCATTCATGCCGTGTTATGAAATAGAATCAGAACACCTTTATTAGTCTCATAGAGGGGAAGTGTACATTGTTACAGCAAAAGTTAAGAGGCAAAATAGCAAACATATTAAATAAGAGGCATGCATAAAATATTAGAGATAGAAACTTAACATCCAGAAGGACAGCAATAAGTACAGTAACAGTATTTTAAATGTGGCATGTATAAAGTAGTGTGATAGCAGCAAGGTAACTGTAGTGAAAGTGAAAGTATATATTGCAGTTAGTGTTACAGTAGTTGAATGGTCTAACTAAGAGATAGCAGCCATACATAATAATCATCATAAAGCTGTATATATATATATATATATATATATATATATATATATATATATATATATATATATATATATATATATATATATATATATATATATATATATATATATATATACATACATACATACATACATATATATATATATATATATATAGGAGAAAGGAAATGCTATCCCTCAGAAGTTTCCTTACTACATCTGATAATAGTTTACAGCCTCTTTCAGTGTCACGTTTCAACACAATAACTCTCATAAAGACATGCGAAAGATATCATGCGGCACAATCAAAAGGACAGTGTTTATAAATCATTAAACTAAAAAGGTGATACTACTAGATTACAAGATGCTGTAAAAGCTTTGAAAGAAGCCACTACTGTTTCAGCTGCTGCTCAGAGAGTTCAGTTCACCTGCTGCTGAAGGACAGCTGCCCTTTTGTTTCTGCGTAGGTCACACCAGCTGCCTCCTAAACCCTTCATAACTACACCCATTCACTCCAGCTTCTATGTGAAACAGCAGGACTATACTGAGAGAATAGTCAATATTGATTGGTATTGATTTAAGAGGTTTGAGGTTTCTTGAAAAGGAACTTTCAAACATGGGCAGCAGAGGGATTATCTATGAGTTACAAACACACTGCTACCTCTGACACCCAGCTGCTAAAAGGATTAGTCTAACTGCTTTTTAATACACTGTTATTATTCAGGTATTAGCCAATTACACTATAAAGACCCTGATGAGAGAATCATTTCTCTTAGTTTTAACCCATCCCGTTCTCCCTCTCAACACTTTGACTAATTATCTTGCCAAAAAAAATATATATATTGCCATCGTTATTGTTTAAGGATGTGTACCTAAGTAAAAGTTGAGGTACTTTCACTTTACAGTATTGCCATTGTATGCTGCTTTCATACTCTCACTTCACTACAGATGGAGGAAAATATTGTACTTTTTACACTACATTCATTTGAGCTATAGTTAGTTACTTTGCAGTATATGAACTCAAAGGAGCTTCATCTTTACCAGCTGCAACATGAAAGTGATTAATGACACATTCATAAAATACAATATATATATTTAATTCTGAAACGGGCCAATCAAAGTGTTGTGATTTCTGTCTTTATGAGCAGGTAAATAAAAACACACACACACACACACACACACACACACACACACACACACACACACACACACACACACACACACACACCACACACACACACACACACAACACACCACACACACACACACACAACACACACACACACACACACACACACACACACACACACACACACACACACACACCACACACACACACACACACACACACACACACACACACACACACACACACACACACACACACACCACACACACACACACACACCCACACACACACACACACACACACACACACACACACACACACACACACACACACACACACACACACACACACACACACCACACACACACACACACACACACACACACACACACACACACACGTTGTGCTTACCTGCTACATAAAGTTTCATCCAGCTTCTCAGCAACATTTTGAGGTAAACCAGCCTCCAGAAGAGCTGGGAAGTGTTCGGAGCGGGTCACCTCGGTGGTGTCCATCGGCTCCTCAGAAACGTTTCCGTTCCCATTCACCTGATCTGTGGCCATGTCTCCAGACATCTGTGCACAACACATAATAACAGAGTCAACAACAACACCACAACAGAAACTATTTAGTGGGCGGTTTGGCGCCATCGTTTAAAAACTGGAGTGGCGGCTGTGTTTCAAGTTATTCTTATTATCATATACACAGCAATAACAGAGGATTGTTGGCAAAGCAAGGCTTAGATCTCCCTCCAACAATGCTCATTAAAAAAAGATAATGATGCAATTCAAACATGGGAGTCTTAAAATAAGTGGAATTTTTTATGTAAAATAGTAGGGGTCATATTCCTAGCATTCGGTGCCAATTAGGTCTCAAAGACATTATATCATATATTTGTTATTTTAAAAGGGCTAATGGTAATTAGTAAAGCTTGGGTTGACATGTTTAATCCCCCTCTACCATTAAAAAATGTTATATACCCAGTAATACTAAATAATTACTCTGATTTGAGCACAAGTAGGCCAAACTGGCGTGTCCCAAATCTTGTTTGCTCAACTTCCATAACAGATATAAAAAAGATATATATATATATATATATATAAATTCTACATTGCATGTCACAAACATGCATTTGTTGTTTAATTAACCCCTATTTTTCGTTTTATAAACACATTTATTTATATCATATTTATACCAATTGATAAGATATACTTTATTGATCCCAAATTGGGAATGTTTTTTAATCACAGCAGCATGTAAGCCCACATAATGTGAAAATAAAGAGTGAAAAATAAACAAAAATAAAACAGAACTTAAAAGTTAAATAAATGTTGATCGTGAAAGATAAACAAAATAATAACAATAAAGTACGAGATCTGAGTACTTCTGTCTGACTGAATTATTTAATGCATTGGTTGTTCTTTGAACCCTTTCCCCCCATTTATAAAGACACATTGTGCACATTTCTGCTCCACACTACCCCTGTTTAAATCAGCACAGCCCTCCACTTAGAATACAGTATTTGTCATATTTGATTGTACCCAGTTTCTCACATAATTATATTTTGTGTAAATATTGTCTTAAAATAGCTTTTATACATACAATGTTTTACTACATGTCTGTGTCTTTGTATGCACCACTTACACCAAAGCAATCCCTTGTATTTGTAAACCTAGTTGGTGATACAACAGATTCTGATTATTTGTTCAACCCCTTTTTTCGCCATTGATAAAAATTGAAATAAGAAAAAAAGATACCCAGTAAGACATTTTTTTCGACATACAATCTCATATTAGGACTTATTTATCTCATTATTTTGACTTACTGTAATAATGACTCACTGTATGTCGAATTAATGAGGTAGAAAGTCATAATAACAACTCACATGATACCGTGTTTTGCACAATGGCGGAAATGGGCTTCCATATTTAACCCTAGCTTCCCACTAATAGTATAATAATAATCCACTAATTATCATTTTACGTTACACTGAATTACATCCAGCACGCCTCTTAGTTACCAGCAGGCCTCAGGCTTACAGGACCAGAATCAGGGTGATAAAAAAGCATCTGAAACCTTCATTATTCAATGCATTTGTTATTTGTTGACCCCTATTTTCACACACACATATTTAACCGTTGGTCAAAACAGGCCCGTTGGTTTTCAAAATGCCGGCTAGCCATGCTAAGCTAACTGCCATGTTTTCTAGCAGGTAACTTAGCAACAAAACACAGCATGTTTCACAGGTAAATAGTTCCTCTGCGGGTTGTACTCACCACGCTGATCTAACCTGCACGATGCGGATCCGCCGTGATGAAGGAGCTCCAGGTAATAAAAGGTAAATAAAATCCCCGGTGCTTTTTCAGGTTCTTTACTCCCGGTGAAAGAAAATGGCGAAGACGTAACGACGCGATCTCTGCTGTTCCACTGTACGTACGGGGTTTCCTGGGCCGCTTCTCACGGGCTGCTCAGTTTTACATATGGTTATAATGTACAATAGGTGGGAGATCAGTATCAGAAATGTAAATACCATCCTATTTATATATGTTTTTACATCTGTAATTTAAATACTATCATATGCATACATGTTTCTTCTCCTGTAGCATACATCTATGTTTCTGTAGCTGCAGTATTTCTGGATTCAAAGGCATTATTGTCATAAGAACAGTAGCTACAGTGAATAAATGGCAATGAAAATAGTGCATATTATGTTGCAGACCAATGTGCAAGTAATGCATAAGTAAACTATATACATGTCAGAAAATAAATAAATAAAATAAGCTAAATAATGCAGGGGATGTTGTAAGTGACCAAGTAAATGCAGGAGTCTAAATGTAAATAGAATAAGATATACAAGAACAGAATGTAAAATTAAATACTGTTCATGTAGTGATAACTATTTTGCTATTTTGCTCTTCATAAAACATCCAAATGTATCCAAAATATTTTATATTGTGTATTATTTGATATGTTTTTATTTGCCGTTTATTTTTTATTTTATTATGTGTATACTGTCTGTCTGTCTGTCTGTCTGTTTGTCTGTCTGTCTATCGAAGCTACAATAAGATTAACCTTATTAATCCCAATTTTGGAAATGTTTTTGTTGCAGCAGCATAAAACAAAACAAGGCATTGCACATAATAACAAATTAAAAGAGCAGAAATAAACCATTCTAAAATAGAAACATCTCAAAATAGAAATAAAAGCAGCATTAGAGAGTAAGACAAATATAAAGATGACCGTGAAGATACAAATCTATAAACTGTCACTGACAAATAAACAAACACTATTGATGGGCCAATTTTCTGTTGACACAATATGAGCAGGATTTAACACCATATACACAATATGAGCAGGAAAACACAATATAAGCAGGCATCTAACTGTCTACCCATCCACTGTATCTACTGTATTTAGAGGGTGTAGTTCCACTTAAAGACTGAGGGGGGCAGCAGAGCGCGCAGCATATATAAAGCCTGCCGTTAATTTCCACGTAGAAGAAGAACACGGATCTAAAAGCGGAAGTAATTTGCTCGTGTCCTTGATAGAAAGAGAGGCAACTGCAGACGGAACTAAAGATGAACAGAAACATATTTGTAAGTTTATTCTCTATTTAAAGTCTTTGTTTGCTTTGTGGGATTATATATAAACTTATAAGGCAGACATCCAATGTGAGAGTTAGTGACGCGGCTAAATGAAGACTACAACTAATCTAGGGGTCAAAGAAACGTTCGGAAGAAGAGCTAGCATTAGCTTAGCTTCCGCTGTAGCTTTACGAGCTTTACATAATATATATATTATACCCATTATTATCGATGATGAGACCATGTTAGTGTGAAAAGACATCTTAAAACAAACTATGTAACAGATGCTTAAAGAAGGATATTAATACAAGAACCCAATCAGCTTTTATTTAAAATAATTGATCTGAACATTGCTGTATATTTGGCCACTAAAACAACTAGTTTGATGATTTGGCAGCATTCACTAAACACCAAAGACCTTGTAGTCAATGTGCTGGATTGGACTCTAGTCTGCAGGGGGTAGGGTTAGGGTCATCCAGTCTGTAGGGGTAGGGTCATCCAGTCTGCAGGGGTAGGGTTAGGGTCATCTTGTGTTGTGGCTGTGGTCTCCATTTGACCATGCTCACAGGAATGAATGAGATTTGATTGAATGTGATTTAACATTTAATAAAGCCTATTCAGTGTGTTAGTCTGTGTCCTGCTGTTTGTATCTACTCTTACTGTTTGTAACCCCTCTTCCTGTTTGTAACCCCTCTTCCTGTTTGTAACCCCTCTTCCTGTTTGTAACCCCTCTTCCTGTTTGTAACCCCTCTTCCTGTTTGTAACCCCTCTTCCTGTTTGTAACCCCTCTTCCTGTTTGTAACCCCTCTTCCTGTTTGTAACGCCTCTTTCTGTTTGTAACGCCTCTTTCTGTACCTGGTGTTTCCAGGCGCTGCAGCGCATTGCTCGGAGGACCTTCAGCAGCTCCGGGCGCCGGCTGGAGAACCAGGTCCCCCAGAAACAGAAGAGGTTCCAGGTACACAGACCCTGCATCGAGGCACATCCAGGGAGGAGGGTTAGGGCCACATGAGAAACATCTGTTGGCATAACACCAAAAGTACAAATAAATGGAGTTTCTCTTCGGAAAATCTCTGAGATTAAAGTCAGAATTCAGCCTTTTTTTAATGCAGAATTCTGACTTTTTTAATGCAGAATTCTGACTTATTTAATTCAGACTTCTTTAATGCAGAATTCAGACTTTTTTTTCTCACATCTCAAACCACCTTTGCTCAGATGTCAAATGTTTTTTCACATGTGGCCCTACTCCTCTCCCATACACATTTAACCACTTCATAAGACCATGTTTTACTGTGTTGGTATGTGTAAAGTTCTTCCTGTTTCTACTGTAACCGTTTCAATGTGGTATTTTTACTTCCTCTGTCCCCTCATGGAAGTGGAGACTCACTGGTTTTATAGTTTTGTTCAGATGTGATGAGCTGTGTGAGGTTAACTGTAATACATTTCATTTAGTTTAGTAATTATAGTTCTTGCTGTCAAAACTAGTAAGCCATTTGTGACATTAACAGTTGTTTTCTGATATGAAGAACCACATTTTGTGACCATCGAAGTGTTTTGTTTCAGTTCAATTAGCATTATTGTTCTTTTGCATGTAGCCTGTATCAAACCTAGGAAATAGAAACAACCCTACATCAATGTATTGGACCATTACATAGCCTTGTTGTGTGTTCATGTGGTTTTCTAGACAGGAAGTGGTTTTAACGCTTCTTGTTCTCTCCCCTGAATGAGAAATTAGAGTATTCTTTTCATCTCTTTAGCAGTGGTTCTTCTCCTGAAGCCCTGAAATCATTTTAGCTCCAAAGATAAGTTGCCAGTGCGTGACTTCAAATCTAACGGAGTGTTTCACTAAATCTGCATGTGTGGCAGTGCCTAATATTAGGATTATTAGTAATCATTTTCACTTCAGTATTGTGTGATAAAGAATATTATATTGATGATTTTAAGCAGCTTTCAAAGTGTCTTGTACTTTAAACAAATTAGTTTCATGGCTGTTTTTTATTCTCTAATGCTTCAATATTGTTATTAAACCTGCAAAGATTGAATCCGGCCTGCACGAACAGCTTTTTTATTAAATTTCACATCTTTTAAAAGGTCAGTCTGTGTTTTGGAGTGCTGTAGCCTCTATAATAAATTACATACGCCACACACAAGTGCAAAAACATATTTCTAGGAATGATCGAAACATAATTTGGATGTTTTGGTGTTTTTCTAATTCTGTGTTGCAGGTTTAAAGTAGAGACACTCAGTGGCGTTTTTATATGTACAAAAGTGGTGGGGCACAAAAAACGTAGATGTCTATATATAAGCTTCTGCAGTGACGTGCAGTGAGGTTCATGGCTGCTGAGGCACTGGCACTGACTCTTCAGGTTTACAAATATTATATTTTGACCTAAACCAAAATATAATATTATTTTCAAAAGCTTTTTTTGTCTGATGCTTCGATTAATATTAAACAGACAGTTCAACAAAAGGATACCCAAAAAATGTAATTTGATCATTTAAATATTGAATTGTTCTCTCTTAGTAAGATCCCATTTTCAATAAAATGGCGGTCTTACCTTGACTTGAAGATGAAGTCCATTTGCCTATCCTTCTGGACAAAAATGTCTATAACTTTTTTGTAAAAGTCCTCCTTATCTTCTTGTAGTTTCAAAAGTCTATCATAAATCTAATCGATAGATTTATGATTCAAAAATTATAAAAGTAGGGTAGACATGTGGATGTTATCCGGCTGAACAAAACGTGCATTTATCTAACAGGTACGTTTCCCACAGATCTTATTTCCAGCTATTTTCTAAAATCCTATGGAGAAATCTCATTGCTTTTTTGTCGAGGGAAGCCATGCGCAGCTTACTTCCTGGTTTTAGGACGCGTCACTGCAGCTCTCTCGTCTCCTCTTCACACACCACACTTTTCGCGGCACACGTACTTACAGCCAATCAGCTCTGAATTATGTGAGATGACGTATGGTGGGGATGGCAGCTCAGTGCCCCATGGTCATTATTTTTTTGCCACACACATTAAATAGGAAAATACTCTGAGCATGCGCAGTGTAGTTTTTACAGTCACCGTTCACTTAGACAGTGAGAGGGAGGGGCATGATCAGGTCCCACATGGCTCTAAACAGCTCAATAGGCACACACTGTAGACACTAATTAGAAGAACACAGACTAAAACAGCAATGTACAGACGAATCAGATGATTAAACATGATCTTAAAATATATTTTATATATTTTTTTATTTTTTTTTTTGCATTTTTGTAATACTTTCTGCTGACACTAGGTGGGGCTGTGCAGAGACACTACATACTGATATACACCTGAACATCAGCAGGAGAGGACTCTTTAAAGTAGAGACACTACATCAGGGCTATTCAATTGGCGGCCCGCGGGCCAAATCCGGCCCCGGGGTGATATTTACTGGCCCTTTGAGTATAATGTTAAAAAGTAATCAATTTTTTTTTTTAAGATTTTTTTTTTTTTTTTTTTTTGTGCCATAGTGCCTTTATTCCATAGAGGGGGTTACATTGAGAGATAGAGGGGTAGACAATGCCTGAAAACTTCGACGGGCTCGGGTTTCGAACCCACCTACTATACTGTAGTGACAACTCCTGTCATTGATTGCATCTCTGCGTGAATGATTAGATCATTTCACCTAAATGAAATCAAATGAAACATGTAGGCCTACTGAGTTCTGAACTTGCCATTTAGATCTATAAAGGCCTTGGGGCTATGTTGTTTGATTGAATTAAACACAATATATGCACTCCACTATGCTGTTGTAGTATTTACTGTATCTGAAGCTCTTAAATATGATTGCTCATATTTCAAGCCATCTTTTCCCCGGCCCCTTGCTTTGGATCATTTTCATCAACCGGCCCCATTCCAAACTAATTGAATAGCCCTGCACTACATACTGATATACACCTGAACATCAGCAGGAGAGGACTCTTTAAAGTAGAGACACTACATACTGATATACACCTGAACATCAGCAGTAGAGGACTCTTTAAAGTAGAGACACTACATACTGATATACACCTGAACATCAGCAGGAGAGGACTCTTTAAAGTAGAGACACTACATACTGATATACACCTGAACATCAGCAGTAGAGGACTCTTTAAAGTAGAGACACTACATACTGATATACACCTGAACATCAGCATGAGAGGACTCTTTAAAGTAGAGACACTACATACTGATATACACCTGAACATCAGCAGGAGAGGACTCTTTAAAGTAGAGACACTACATACTGATATACACCTGAACATCAGCATGAGAGGACTCTTTAAAGTAGAGACACTACATACTGATATACACCTGAACATCAGCAGGAGAGGACTCTTTAAAGTACAGACACTACATACTGATATACACCTGAACATCAGCAGGTGAGGACTCTTTAAAGTAGAGACACTGCATACTGATATACACCTGAACATCAGCAGGAGAGGACTCTTTAAAGTAGAGACACTACATACTGATATACACCTGAACATCAGCTGGAGAGGACTCTTTAAAGTAGAGACACTACATACTGATATACACCTGAACATCAGCAGTAGAGGACTCTTTAAAGTAGAGACACTACATACTGATATACATCTGAACATCAGCAGGAGAGGACTCTTTAAAGTAGAGACACTACATACTGATATACACCTGAACATCAGCTGGAGAGGACTCTTTAAAGTAGAGACACTACATACTGATATACACCTGAACATCAGCAGGAGAGGACTCTTTAAAGTAGAGACACTACATACTGATATACACCTGAACATCAGCAGTAGAGGACTCTTTAAAGTAGAGACACTACATACTGATATACACCTGAACATCAGCAGGAGAGGACTCTTTAAAGTAGAGACACTACATACTGATATACACCTGAACATCAGCTGGAGAGGACTCTTTAAAGTAGAGACACTACATACTGATATACACCTGAACATCAGCAGTAGAGGACTCTTTAAAGTAGAGACACTACATACTGATATACACCTGAACATCAGCAGGAGAGGACTCTTTAAAGTAGAGACAAACATAATTGTGATGTTTTTGGTGTCTAATGCTGTGTCATTGAGTATTAGTAGAGTGACAACGCAGAGCCTTTATTTAAAAGCCATGTACATGTGTAAGCACAACATTTACCCATTTGCTCCATAGTTCTACATATTTACAAAAAAATAATGATAATTTCTGTGATATTTAATCTTGAAGAAAAACATGAATCTGACTCAAAGTGAATCTTTTTTGGATGTTCCCGTCAATTCGGTGTCTGATGTACTATTACTAAATGCTCACTTTCTCCATGAAACTGATTTTCAAAGCATCTGAAATAAGAGAAGCGTGGCTCAAACAGACTTTACTGTAAAGGGAACAATGAGTGAACACGTTCTTTATTTATGTTTAATTTTTGGGGTGAATTTGAAGTATTTCACTCAGTGTTTTAGCAGATCTAACCGTGTGTATTTGAAGTATTTCACTCTGTGTTTTGGCAGATCTAACAGTGTGTATTTGAAGTATTCCACTCAGTGTTTTAGCAGATCTAACGGCGTGTATTTGAAGTATTTCACTCTGTGTTTTAGCAGATCTAACAGTGTGTATTTGAAGTATTTCACTCAGTGTTTTGGCAGATCTAACAGCGTGTATTTGAAGTATTTCACTCTGTGTTTTGGCAGATCTAACAGCGTGTATTTGAAGTATTTCACTCAGTGTTTTAGCAGATCTAACGGCGTGTATTTGAAGTATTCCACTCAGTGTTTTAGCAGATCTAACAGTGTGTATTTGAAGTATTTCACTCAGTGTTTTAGCAGATCTAACGGCGTGTATTTGAAGTATTTCACTCAGTGTTTTGGCAGATCTAACAGCGTGTATTTGAAGTATTTCACTCTGTGTTTTAGCAGATCTAACAGTGTGTATTTGAAGTATTTCACTCAGTGTTTTGGCTGATCTAACAGCGTGTATTTGAAGTATTTCACTCTGTGTTTTAGCAGATCTTACAGTGTGTATTTGAAGTATTTCACTCAGTGTTTTGGCTGATCTAACAGCGTGTATTTGAAGTATTTCACTCTGTGTTTTAGCAGATCTAACCGTGTGTATTTGAAGTATTTCACTCTGTGTTTTGGCAGATCTAACAGTGTGTATTTGAAGTATTTCACTCAGTGTTTTAGCAGATCTAACCGTGTGTATTTGAAGTATTTCACTCTGTGTTTTGGCAGATCTAACAGCGTGTATTTTAAGTATTTCACTCAGTGTTTTGGCAGATCTAACAGCGTGTATTTTAAGTATTTCACTCAGTGTTTTGGCTGATCTAACGGCGTGTATTTGAAGTATTTCACTCAGTGTTTTGGCAGATCTAACCGTGTGTATTTGAAGTATTTCACTCAGTGTTTTAGCTGATCTAACAGCGTGTATTTTAAGTATTTCACTCAGTGTTTTGGCAGATCTAACAGCGTGTATTTGAAGTATTTCACTCTGTGTTTTGGCTGATCTAACGGCGTGTATTTGAAGTATTTCACTCTGTGTTTTGGCAGATCTAACCGTGTGTATTTGAAGTATTTCACTCTGTGTTTTAGCTGATCTAACAGTGTGTATTTGAAGTATTTCACTCAGTGTTTTAGCAGATCTAACCGTGTGTATTTGAAGTATTTCACTCAGTGTTTTAGCTGATCTAACAGCGTGTATTTTAAGTATTTCACTCAGTGTTTTGGCAGATCTAACAGCGTGTATTTGAAGTATTTCACTCAGTGTTTTGGCAGATCTAACCGTGTGTATTTGATGTTTGTCTCTCCAGGAGAACGACGGGATGCCGATTCATTTAAAAGGCGGCGTCAGCGACACTCTGCTCTACAGAGCCACCATGGGCATCACCGTCCTGGGTGAGGAAACATCTCCTTCTACTTTAAAAAGTTCCCCACATTCTGATCCTGCAGAATCAGACACTCATTATTTATCTAGAGGCTGAGCTCGTGACGTAGACAACTCTCAAAACTGGAGATATTAAGGCAGACTAATGACCCAAAATGTAGTTTATACCCATATTTGTAGCTTTTTCTAGACCTTAATTCTTGCACTGCTCGGAGAATAACAAATAAACAACATGCACACTTCTATATTTTGTATTTAGCACCAAATTGAAAACAAAGCTGTTGTATTGCGTAAGAAAACAGTGCATTAAAAGTGCACGTTGTGTGTTAGATATGCACTGCAGAGAAGGTGTGTATAATTATGCAGGTGATGTTTTACGGCCGTGTGTTTCTACTCCATTTAGCCATTTAAATAACATTTCACTGAACTGTGCAGAGCTCTAACTTTGCCTGCTTAGACATCAACTCCACACCACTGATGTTTACTTATGACAGGGTTCTTACGGTCATTAAAAACCTGGAAAAGTCATGGAAATTTAAAATGCAAATTCCAGGCCCTGGAAAAGTTATGGAAAACAATATTTTTTCCAAAGTTTTGGAAATGTAACTAAAGTTGCATCAAACATAATTTATATTTTATCTAATCGCCGAAATAGTAATACTATAATGATAATAAATACTGTATTGTGTAGTAATGAAACTTAAAATGGCATTTAACTGACGAGGTGTTTTGCTGGTGAGAGATTTGAGTTGCTTTAGCGTGTAGAAGCTAGTAAGCCGATTTGATTTGTTTTAGACATGTTTCAGATGCAGACCTGATTTTCCTGTTCCATGTTCAAATAAACCATTTTCAGTGGTACCGCTGAGAAAGAGTCATGTTTTTGGTCATGGAAAATTAAGTAAAGGTCCTGGAGAAGTCATGGAAAATCATTGGTGAAAAAGTGTATGAACCCTGGTATTACCGTTTTATATTTTGTGAAAGTATCAATGGACAACACTACAATATCGACGTAGTTAGTGAAAATGTTTGTTTTTCGTCCTATTGCCAAGCTTTTTTGTATTTTAACCATTTAATTATGGATTTTTCTATTTTTTTTTTTTTTAATTCTTATGTTTATAGAAGTACATTTTTTATTAATTTGTATAGCAGATTTTTTTTTTATGTATCTTTGTATTTTCTATTTATAAAATGGAGCAACCAATCCCTCTTTCAAAAAACAATATTAATTAAATAATAATATTCTCAGTTGCAGAGTGTGTGCCGTTTCTCTATAACATCATCTGTTTAACCTGGAAGCCAAATATATAACTTGAATCTCCTTTTTATTGCAGGAGGTGCTTATGTTGTGTACGAGCTGGTGAAGTGGGGGTGCCCGAAGAAAGCCTGACTCCACTCCATGTTTACCTCATTTCAAATTTAAACAGAGATATATACGCCGGCCGCTTTATATTGTGTAATAAATCTGTATGTTCCGGTGTGTCCCGTCATGACGGAGAATGTGTTTCATGTCCATGGGATCAATATTTATTTCTTGCACTCTCTCTCTGAGGTCCTGAGGATCAATAAACAACGCCTCTCATGACCAAAACATGTCGCTTCTTCTTTCCCGATCGCTTTGTTCGTTCAAATACTGTATTTTAAAGAGTTCGTAATGCTTTTTGGGAGTTTTCCTCTCCTGTTATATAGGTTTTAGTGCATGTAAATGGTCTGCAGAGGCTAAAATCCCTGTTTCACTGCAGAGGGCCAAGGTTCTTGGACTACTTCAGTAGGTTTACAAAAATAAGTTTCCTGGCTACACTCAGAAATCCAGACTTCATTTCTGAGCAAGGTGTCTCTATACCATATATAGAAAATAATAAAGAAATATAAATATGAAGGGCACTGACTGTAATACTGTACAGTGGTCGCTTCTTAAAGTATAAGGTTTTTGAATTTTTATCTGCATTTTATTCAACTGGCCCAGTCGCACAAAAAAAGTGTAATAGCTACATTGGTCCACAGGGCAAAACGTAGTATATTCACAAATAACCCTCAAGACGTGACATGGCGTCCCATAGCAACCTGGCGTCCCATAGCAACCTGGTCTCACCAAAATACGTGAAATGAACACGACTCCTTAACACCGCATTACGTGGTGCCCGTTGAAAACTGACGCTCGAGGGGTACCCAGTGCGTAATGAGGTGACGTGAAGGGGCCCTGACCGATCGTCAATATCTGACGAGTTGGGAGTGAGAATGTGTTGCTCTGTGCACCTTCCGACCCCGAGCACCCCGGGGTGACGCAGCTCGCACACATGTACCACTGGAGCTGGTGAACACATTGCTGGGACACAATGCCTACAAAAAACACTCGGAAGAGCAGGGTAGAAAATTCATGTTGGGTCTTATTTATGAGTTTTCAAATTGGGTTTAAAGGAACAAAAAAGGACTTAAATGTTAGAAAACTGAGAACTCCATATTTTTTGAATGGAGTTTGGTTCATTTGAGTATTCTGTTTCCACATAGAACAATCTGTACTTTCAGGAAGGAAGACAGAAATCAAAATGTAATACTGGTTTAGTCTTCAGTCTTCCTTCCCATTTAAATTACCTTTATTTAAGAGTATTCCCCTTTTTCTGTCTCACAGGTTGGGACAAGGGTTTTTTAATTCTAGCTCTCAGCACAGAAAAACATCTAAAATCTAAAAATCTAATGGACAATGAAGTCCACTCATGTTCGGCCTTTAAGTTATTTTAAATCAAATTATGTTTAAAGGCACAAAAAAGGACTTTAAACCCTGTCAGAAAACTGGTTTGGTTTTCCCTGTAGAAACATTTGTATTTTCCAGAAAGGATAACAAAGAGTTACATGTAAATCACTTTTTGACAGTTTCTGGTTCAGTTCTCATTCTTATTTCCAATTTAAATGACCTTTTATAAGAGGGTTTTCCCTTCTGTCTCACACATTGGGACAAGGCTTTTCATTGTAGCCCTCTAAGTCCACTCATGTTCGGTCAAATGATGTTTAAATTGGTAGAATTGGACTTAAACGATAAAAAAACTGAAAATACCATCTTTTTTAAATGCAGTTTGGTTTATTCAATGATTTGTTTTCCAGTATTAGAGAAAAATCTAAATGTGATGTTTTTTATGCACTTTTGACAATTTTTGGTTCAGTTTTCAGTCGTCCTTCCAATCTCTTAATGAGCTTTATTTAACAGTATTTCCCCTTCGGTCTCGCACGGCGGGACGGACAAACATCCGAAATTAAATAGTTAAAATTGACCCTTGAAGTCCACTCTATTGGGCCGTAAAACTGTTGATTAAATTGTCTTAAAAGCTCCTTATTTAATGATAAATGCCTCTATTTTAGAGTTTGGTTCATGTCAGGGGTGTTTTCCAGATACGGATGAGTGTCTTGGAACAAGGCAAAAGTCACCATGTGTAAAGCATTGTTAAAACTCACTGTTTTGTCTGTTTTTCGATGAGTTTTCAGCATTTATTCTGATTTAAAGTGGACCTATCATGCTATATTTAAATGATATATTGTAGGGCCATACCTATATAAGGTATATTTATACGTTTCTGTTTTCAAAATACCAAACAGATCATGCATTTTAGCCATGCCTCATTTTGCTCTATGTGCTGTTTGCTGTCTACGGGGCTGATTCTGCTGACCACGCCCCCCTGCAGGAGAGGGGAGACGTGCTCTGATCAAGTCAAGAGGGGGAGAAAAAGAGATCTCCGTCCTCCGTGTTTTATTATATAGAGTCGTTATTCATTTGTTTTAAAGCTCAAAAGAAGACCTTTGACCGGCACTTTTCTAATTTTGTCCAGAAGATTTAAACTTTAACGGACATCTTGACCGGCGAAAGAAACTGAAACTGAAACTCTGCCGCACGGTCCCCTCGTTCCTTGGAAGAGGCGGAGAGGTGGGTGTTTGTCATCTGCTGGTGGACTAACCGGAGAGAATTACAGTGCTTGCCTCGACGGGGAGGGATTGCATTGAATTAAAGCAGCGGGAGCAAACGCTTGCCTCGGGGAGGGAGAAAGAAAGCCACAGCGGAGAATAAACAGAAGGGTAACCATGGTAACTATGGGCGGGAAGTCTTCTTCGCTGCTTTTGTGGCAGACTACAGCGCCACTTACAGGCCTGGCATATGTACTACAGCGTCTCCAGCGCTTTCGAACGGCAATGTCCGTGGCTGTCTCCTCCTGATTGGTGGAGTTGGCCCAATAGCCGTAGCGCCACCGTCCTGACGTCAGGACAGTGTTCAAATCTGGATCAGTTTTTATCAGATCCGTTGCGGCCCCTTTTTTAGAGATTTGGGTATGGAGGAAAATAGAGAGGGTTGTGTTTTCTGACACTTGGTGAGTTCCCTGGAACACCGGGGACACATATTCATGTAGAAAAGACGTACAAAAGTGCATTTTGCATGATAGGTCCCCTTTAAATTACTTATTTTAAAGGTCATTTAATGGAAAATTAAATGACTTGCTGTCCCATACAAGCTGCAGAGTGGATTTTCCTTCTTTCCCTAAAACTAAACTCCTTTCTTGATAAATATCTGGGTGGAAAAGAGTGGAGAAGAAGTCAAACTAAAGATAGGATTTCTGGGTTTTGGGGGGGGATTTCTGTTGTTGTTGTTGTTGTTGTTGTCACTTTTACCGGGAGGAAATGTTTCCGTGTGTTTTATAAATCTATTTATAATGTTGAATGTTGACTTGTTTTGTATTGAACTGCATATTTATAATGGTGAATAAAACCTGAAGCACGTGTGACTGGTTTCATTATTCTTCACAGATATATTACATTTATTTTAATCCTTTATTTCGTGCATTTCTTGCTTTATTTCAACGCTTTTCTCAACAAATTGATTGTTGTTCGGGACGGTTTGGCTTCATAAAACAAGGTTACACTTCCTGTCATGCTCCTATAATATTTGTACAATAATCCTGCAGAAAAGGTTAAAATGGGTCTTCCTGCTCTGCCTCTGTGACATGTCTGACTTCTCTAAGGTCTGAGTTGTTTACTTGTGCAGTAACTGATGGTGACAATGTGCAGACCTTCAGCCCTCAGTCCTCAGTCCTCAGAGGCCTGTACTACGAAGCTGGATGTTCTCTTAGCCGGCTAAATTCAGGGAAATCTCGGGCTTTCCGGTCCTACGACGCTGGTTCTCTTTTTAGCGGGCTAGATCTCCATGGTAACTTATGCTGAGCGGCAAACCTGCTCCGGAGCAGGTTAGGTGGCAGGCTAAGAGATCAACTCAGTGAAAGCACCGCCTGCTGACCAATCAGAGCTTCGTGTGCGGAGTTTAAAGCGATCAATTCATATTACAGGATAGAGGAAATACAGAAAAACTGCCGTTGCAGGAAAGACGGCCGTGAAAATGAATAGAATATCCCCTCCCATCTTCAGAGCAATCTGACTATTATAATATTAGCGTTAAGAAAGCTTACTTAAATATCTGCCACGACATAAGTAACCGGATCAGAGTAACATTAAGTACAGTCCGCGGCACTGTGAGTGCAGACGTCGATGTGTCCCATTATCATTCATATCATATCACATCATAATGTATTATATATTTCCTTATCTGAGTCAGCTGAGCCGTATCTGGCCGTGCAACACTCAGTGTCACATACTGTATGCAGAAGTATTATTTTAAGCAACACATTGAGTTGACGAAACACTCGAGTCAAATGTAATTAAAGTCAGATCGTGTCTTGGACGGGGCAGTGATTTCATAAACCTGTTAATGTACGCATTCAAACACTTTTTCTGTTACCAGCTGTATTCACCTTGCAGGTGCAGCTATGTGGCTTTGATCCTGGATACAGTGTTTAAGTCATGGATGTTTAAAGTTTAACTTCTTCATATTTGACTAATATTAAAGTTCACTTTTCATTCAGGAAGTATGACGCTGCGCTGTCAGTTCGCTTGTCCGTGTTTGTGATTGGTCGAATGCTCCAAATACCACCCCTTTCATGTGAACGCGCACCTAACTAGATAGGACACGGCTGGCTTGAGCGATCCACTTGATAACCAGCGTCGTAGTACAGTTTAGCACCAGCGCGTATGTTTTGGCTTAGGCCAACCGGCTAACTCCAACATATCCAGGTTAGGTTGAACCAGCTTCGTAGTACAGGCCTCAGGTGAGAACATGTTGAGATGTCTAAGTTACTTTAAACTGATATAAAATGACATGTGTTATTTTATGGAAGCTTCAGAAAACATTGTTTATTAAGTTGTGTTGTTGCCGTTTCAAATCATTCATCTTGATTTGAATAATTTCAAGAAATGTGTTTATCTGAGGTTTTAACATCCCATCATTCTGTCATGATGACGAATACGTTTTGTTATTAAAACTATCCACTATATGGTTATTTTTGATGCATCGGTTGCAGCTACAAAATCACCAAAGACTACATCAACATTGGCAACAGTGGAAATGAGAGCATCTGAGGAGACAACCCAAACACCATCTGAAGACATCACCAATCAAACAGGACAAGACGGTAAGAATCCAGCAAATCCAGGTAGAGACTGAACAGAACAGAGACAGTTACAAAATACATGTTGTTGATTCAGATGTTAAGACAGAGAGATAAACACCTCTGAGTCTATGCAACTCTTCTAACTTCTCGCTTCCAGGTCGGTGGTGGTGGATCATCGTTGTGATCGTGGGTGTTGCAGCACTCACAATAATCACTGTGGCTGTCATCAGACGGAAGAGGACTCAAGGTGAGGACATTCACACATTATACTTTACAAACAACAAGCTTTTGATGAACCTGGGTTTTAGCCCAAGTCTAATTTATTTGTTATTCTTTTAGGAACCGATACGCAGACGAATGACAACGTGGTGAGATAAAACAAATAAAAAAATTCAAAACTGTAACATTTATAAAGTAATGATTTCAATAATGTAGCAGGGTTTAAGGTTTTTGTTATTTACTATTCATGTAGTTAAACTCAAACTTCATAAAAAAAGCAACAAACAGTTATGAATTTGTATTAAAGGGGACCTATCATTCAAAATGCACTTTCTGATGTCTTTTATACATCAGTGTCCCCGGTGTGTCAGGGAACTCACGCAGCGTCAGGAAATAAAACCCTCTCTCTTTTCCTCCGTACCCAAATCTCTAAAAACGGGGGAACAACGGAGCTGATCCAGATTTGCGTCCGAAATGACGTAATATCTGAAATGTGGACCCACGGCACTACACTGATAAAAGTAAAACATTGGATCAACTAAAAGAAATTAGAGTGATCGATCACACAAAATATTTTACATTGACTCAATGAAAGTCCATTTCATCAGATCAATCTGTATATTTTAACTCCAGGCAAACTATTATCTGATGGTGAAGTAAACCAATTATTTTACGTTGTCCTAAATGAAAAAAGTGTGTTGTTGTTACTGACTGAATGTAAAAAAAAGTTGAACCTGAAATAATTAAACTAAATTCAAAACCATTTCTTAACTAAATCAAACCAATTATTTTACATCGTCTCAAATATAAAATGTAAGTTGTCAGTATCTGAATGTTTAGCAATTATAATTTAAAAATGTTATGATTATATTGCATTTAATGACGAATAACAAATTATTTTAGAGCACATTTATTTGAATGAAAAACAAGTTGTTCACACTGTCACTACCCGATCTGCATCTCTGCCCTATCTGCAGTGCGCAGATGGTCCGCCATATTGGACAACTCCGTACGGCAACCCAACTAGGACACTTGACACATGGCGTTTGGCTAAGCACTAAAAGAAAACTCAAAAAACCGAGAGAGATGAGTTATTGTTATTACAACGTGACTTCACTATTATTGAATAACTCTTTTTATTGGGTTCTTTTATTTGGGGTTAAGTACATTGTCAGAATAAGTGAGAAATGAATTTAACTTCTGTTAGAAGCAGGGATGCAGATCGGGTAGTGACACACACAACCAGCTTTGGCCTCTGAGGCAGCCATTACCTGATCTTAAGCAGACATGTTAATAAGTACCACAGTTAAAATGCAGTAATATGCGCCGCTTCCAAACATCAAACTCTTAGAAAAAGGACTTGTCCTTATAATCAACTGCACACTTTTTTAAAGCAACACTGACAACTTGCGCCTGTGAGACATGTAATCTCTGAAAATGAGCAGACATGCATAACGTCTACAGTGAAAATCGGTCATACTGTAAGTGCAACTTCTGAACACAAAACGTTTTGGCACATTTTTTACAATGCATAATTATTATAAAACCTTGGTTTTAGAAACCTTACCATGTAAGAACAATGGTGACTGCAAGTGAGTGAGTGCAACAAAGTGTCTACTCTGGGATGAACAGCTGGGTTCTCAGTCTATTCACTTTTGGGCTCATCTTTTTTCCCTCATCAGGACTTTTTGCACAACTTCAAAAGTGGATTGCAGTTCTTTAGGATATCTTAAGTTCAGTGCGTATATGAGCCCGAAGAGCATGGCAAAAGCTGTCGCAACTGAGGGCAAGCCGTTGAGGACCTCTGTTCCTTCGATGAGAACCTTGACGTCTTTGGGTCGATGAAACTGATCCTCTTTCCCAATGACAAAGATTGCCATTGTTGCCTGCTCCAGTTCTCCAGCCTCAGCTTCCTGCATATCATGCACAAAAAAGGGAAATGGATGAGGACCACAGAGTGTAGTTCAACAGGCCTGAGGCGCAAAAGTTTCCCCAAGTTTGCAGCTACCTTTTAAAAATACAAGATTATACTGGATAGATGAAAAAAGGAAAGTTCTCAGTTTAGTCGGATGGTGGCCCAAGAGGAAAGCTCAGGAGGTCATCAAAAATGACTAGCTTTCTAACCAAGCAGTTATTTGCATGCAGTGTGTGTGAAGAAGCAGGAAATAAAAAGGAACTCACCTTGTGGTATAACCAGCAAGAGAGAAAGCCTTTGAGCTCCATACTGTTTCAGAAAGAATCCTTGATAATCCATGATATGGCGTTTCATCACGGCAGTATTTAGTTTAGACGGTAGCTGCCGGGTCCCGCATGAGCTCAGACCCCTACTTTTTTATTTTTATCAATTTTTTATTTTTAAAGCTTTATACCCCAAATCATCACTTTAGAAACAGGAAGTGAAACAGAGGGATATGAGGCATGGCTAGAATGGGTGATCTGTTTGGTATTTTGAGCAAAACACTTCATAGACATGTTTTTTATATATTTGTATATATCTGAGACCTATGCTATTGCCTAAAAATAGCATGATAGGTGACCTTTAAAGTAGGTAGGAAGTTGTGCAACAGCAACATCAAAAGGTTATAGACAGAAAATACAAAGTTAATTAAAGGCTGTATTTATTATAGTTTTTTGGCAATATGTTTCTTTAAATAATAATATCTTTTATTTGTGCAGGCTGATCCTGAAGATGGTGTTTCCTACGCCTCCATCAGCTACACCAGGAAGAGCAGCAGGAAAGCCAGGGTGAGCTGTCTCATTGATTTCACTGGAGATGTGACTTTATTGTCTATTCTACTCTAAATGTGACCATAACTCACCGAACATCGTGCTGTATTAAAGAAGACTTGAAAGCAGAGGTTGAGAACATAACATCTGCAGGAAAATGTTTATTGAGGAAATAAATCAAGTGAGACGTGGGGTCATTTTCTCACAGACTTCTATACAATCAAGACTTTCAGAACTGCTTTATGCATACTCACTTTTCTTTCCCTCCAGCTCTATGGAACAGATGAATATCAGACATGTTTACAGTGCACTTATTTATTAAAGTAAACAGTATTTCTGCCGTATATAATTTCCTGCTTTTTACCTTTACCTTATGATTTCACTTTAATGCACTACTTCATTAACTTATTTCAATTATTTATCACTTATTATGTCTTAAGTGTGCTGTTTGTTATGATGTGCATCTACAGTAAAGCCTTTGAATCTTTAGCCTTTAGACAAACACTCACCTGAAGAAGAGGAGGAGGTCACGTGGTGTGATGAAGAGGAATTGCTGCATCAGGTGTTCTTAATATGCAGTCTTTTGTCTTGTATCCCTGCATCTGTAAACTCAGGTGCATTACAGGTACAGTCAGGTTCTTTAAGAGTGTATCGCCCCCTAGAGGCCTGGAGTGGAAATACAGCTGGAAACACAGGTGGAAATAAATAAGATGAATAATTACATAAAATATTTTATAATAAAAGAAAATACTATTAAAAGTCCTGAAAATAAACCATACTGAAGTGAAAATATAACATTTAAGCAACATTTATTTAAAATAAAAGTGTTGATTTTAACCCACGTTACTGATGAAAACTTGACAGCAAGAAGGTCTGTTTTGATGTCTTTTTAATATATAGAATACAAAATCTTCCTCCAGTGACAGACCAAAAGTAAAAGCACTAAATGGGCTGGCTCCAGCCTATATAGCTGAACTCCTCCAGCGCTACACCCCAGCCAGAGCTTTAAGGTCTGCTGACCAGCTGTTGCTGATAGTGCCCAAGACCAGGCTTAAAACCCGAGGGCACCGAGCCTTCGCAGCAGCTGGCCCTAGGCTCTGGAACACTCTGCCCCTCCATGTGAGGTCGGCCCAGACCCTAGGGGGTTTTAAATCTACACTAAAAACACACTTCTTCTCCCTGGCCTTCTAGTCAGAGCGGAGCACGACTCCTGACTTTTCCTTGTGTTTTCTTTTAAATATCTGTTGTAATTTATTGTCTTTTATTGTGATTATAGAAATGTGTTTTTATGTGATTGTAGTTATTACAGGTACAGCACTTTGGCCCGACCAAAAATCGCTTTTAAATGTGCTTTATAAATAAACCTTGATTTGGTTTGATTTGATTTGATTTAAAACATTTGATCGTAAAAAAAAAGAAACACACAAACCTGAGGGTGGTGCTGTCGAGCTGCAGTGTATTAACAAACACACACTTTAAGAAACACACACACTAACACACAAATAATCGCACACGTCATTCAACAGCACACAACTGGCAAAATGGGGATCTGCTCAACAGATGAAGCGTTGACTGAACCGGAGGACCAAACTGAAAGCTGACAGGATGTTGATCAGGGGATTTGAAAAGGTCTATAGCCACCTAGCCAGGTTCTTTAGCCTCTTCTCCATGTGCCATTCTTAGAGCTTCCTGTATGACGCTCTGATGCACTCTCCAGGAACGCTGAAGAGTACGTAAGTCACATCAAACTGTATGACTTTCTTTGTTGCCTCATACCTGATCCCAGGATATCACCACAGCTCCACTAAATGTGCAACACCTTCCTTGGCTCTGACACAAACTGTATGTTGTTTACAAAGTGAGAGCCAGGGCTACCCTGCAGTATACAAAGTCATTCAAACTAGCTGCACCTTTACCAGCTTTGAGAACACTTTCATGATCAATCATTATAAAACATATCCTATATATTATTCTGAAATGGACCAATCTGCACAACGACTACTTTTACTGTCGCTACTTTCACTATATTTTGATGAGAATACTTTTCTACTTTTACTTGAGGAACATTTTGAATGCAGTACTTTTACTAAAACAGAGTATTCCTACACTCTGGTACTTCTACTTTTACTCAAGTACAAGATCTGAGTACTTCTACTTTTACTCAAGTACAAGACCTGGGTACTTCTACTTTTACTCAAGTACAAGATCTGAGTACTTCTACTTTTACTCAAGTACAAGATCTGAGTACTTCTACTTTTACTCAAGTACAAGACCTGGGTACTTCTACTTTTACTCAAGTACAAGATCTGAGTACTTCTACTTTTACTCCAGTACAAGATCTGAGTACTTCTACTTGTACTCAAGTACAAGATCTGAGTACTTCTACTTGTACTCAAGTACACGATCTGAGTATTTAATAATAAGAAATAACCCAAAATGTTTTCATCTTTTAATCCATATTCTATTTCTAAAATGGAGCAACTTTTACGAATTTAAATGTAACCCAGGATGAATAATTATTTAACCATTTGTTTTTTTATTATGATTTGATTTAATTTATATAATAATACAAACAAAATGGTTACCAAAAATAATTCCCCACAGTGTAAATAAAGTATTTAAAAAAACACCTTCCTTGGCTCTGACACAAACTGTATCACTTTCTTTGTTGCCTCATACCTGATCCCAGGATATCACCACAGCTCCACTAAATGTGCAACACCTTCCTTGGCTCTGACACAAACTGTGTGTTGTTTACAAAGTGAGAGCCAGGGCAAAGAGAGGTGTTCAACCCAACAAAGCGTTGTGTTGTCAGTGTGTTGGAGATAGAGAGAGAAACACAACTCATTATAACATTGATTAAAAGTACTCTTTTTATTTGGGTTATATATCATTAAAGCCGTAGTAAAAAAAGGAGTAACATATTCCATTGGGACTTAAGCTAATTAAAACATCCTAAGATACTGGAGGCATTTCAGCTTTAGGAATACATATAGAGTAAAAAGAGAGTATAGTAAATATATTGTATAGACTATTGATCAGATATATACAGCATGTGCAGCAGTTAGGCAGTACAGGTATATATACTGTAGGTATAAGTACACGCTATGATAATTATAAGACATTATATGAATCATTAATAACAAAAACAAATAAAAGACATTCTTAAAATTGATTAGACCAAGTTTGACTGAAAGTCCCTAGAGAGCACAATGAAGAAATATAGATTAGGGATCATTTTACAATTTAGAAATGTTATGAATTCAACCCAACACTTGTATGTTTGAACATGTGCAGCAGTTACAGTGAGAAGTGAAGGTATAAGGTGTGAGTACAAGTACTGCTAATATTGAGATGTTATATACAGAGACTGTAGACTATAGATCAGATATATAACTATGTATGGGAATGTGAGAGCATACTTAAAGGACATTACATCAGAAATGAATGAATATAATAAGCTTTGTTTCCTATCATATGGAGGTGAGTTTCTGAAGGGCCTCTCATGGGGCTCAGGTGTTCTCAGTCATCAGAAATGTTCCAATGATCTCATGGTTCTCCTGTTTTCTCCTGTAGAATATGAGGAGGTGATGTTTGACAGCATGGACTCTGAGGGGAGTTGATGTTGTTGATCAGTCACACAGAGGCAGAAGCCCCTCCATCGTTTTCATCGTTCACCTCATCTTCATCTTCATCTTCATCATTCTGCTCCTGTCAGCATGGAACAGAGACATGGTGAAAACACAGAGCAGAGCTGGAAAGTAACTAAGTACATTTACTCAGTTTTGTATTTCAGTACATATTTTAAGGACTTTACTTGACTATCATCAGTTAATGCTACTTTACACTTTAACGGCTCCTTATTCTGGAGCTTAATGTTGAACCTTTTACTCATCTTCATCCATTCATTTTTATTACACATTCTTGCTTTAACATCTTTTATATTCCTTTTTTTATTATGTATTTATTTCATTCTTAAATTGAGCAGAAATCACCATCTATGATGTATTACATGACAAATATAACTAGTTAAGCTACCCAGTAGTATGTACAGTCATTTTAATAAACCATACATTGCAAATGGAAGTGATACACATTAAAACATCACTTATTATAATCATATATTATATTATTACATTCTGCATAATCAGTACTTTCAATGTAGGTATATTTGTATTATTAATCATATTTATATATTAGAGTATTTCTACATTGTAGTATTGCTACTTTTATTGAAGTGCAATATCTCAGTACTTCCTTTAGTGCCTTGCTCAAGGGAACCACAGAGATACTTCATTTCAACACAACATGCACACTTTACTCCTTTGTTGAATCTTCTGCCTGTCTTATAATCACAGTTAAATGAAAATAATAAATATTACAAGCTATTATTTTATATTTAAACTCACGAGGTTTTTTGTCATCCGTTTTTTGTCCCCTGAAAAAAAACCAAAAAGACAAACATGTTGACTTCAGCTTCAACGGTTTACTTTTTCTTTTCTCTTGAATCTATGAACCCTCACCTTTAGCTCTGGTCCAGATGTGGACTGTAACCACGGTGATGATGAGAGCTGCTAACCCCACAGGCACCATGATGACCCACCACACAGCTGGAAAGAGAGAAGTCCCAAGTGTGAAATATAGTCAGAGATTTTTAGCTGTTAAATGTATTTCTTCTCTTCAGTCACTACCTGGTCCTTCTGGATGTTTGCTGTCTGGTCCTGCAGTTAAAAAAACAAAAAGTTGTATGCATAAATCAAATGACAAAATGATGTGACGTCAAAAACTCAAACCCCCAAAAGCATTATCTGTGATTAAATGTGTGATCAGTGATTTTTAACAACTCATTATATTCTAACCTGGTTTCTCAATTAAGAGCTTCTCTTTTTTATCATAACCATCTGTCACTTCACATTTCAGAAACTCATGAAATCCCTGATAAATGTGAGACGTTGTAAATGTGTTGTTTCAATATATTATTATAACAAGACTGTTAGAAGTTATTTTAAACAGCTTATCATGTTCTCACCTGAGGACTGATCGCTGACGGGAAACAGATGAACTTCTCTTGTGTAATCATCAGTTACTTGACAAGTAAACAACTCAAACCTTGTTGTGTAACTAAAGAGAGAAGTCAGAAATGTCACAGAGGCAGAGCAGAGAGACTGTGATATATTTATATCTCTGTGATCTTTATCCACATCTTGACCCTGAATCAGCCACTTCACTCTGTGTCTACACCGTACATATGGCACCACAGAGCAGCGTAACGTCACCTCATCATTGTCCAGATGTCCAGTCACTGAAGATGGAGATATTGTGAGAGAAAAGACAACAAGAGTAACATTAACTTCATCACTGTTATCATTATTATTATAATTATAATGTTTCAATATAGAGAAAGTTTGCAAACATTATGATGTAAATACTCACTGGTAACCACATACAGAATAACCACAGATTCCGGACCTTGTTGTTCTCCTGATTTGTTGAACTGGCTGCAGCGGTAATAACCAGCATCCTCCTCTGTGACCTTCTTTATAACCAGAGAACAATTCTCTGTAACATTCAGTCTGTCTGATTTAGCTTTGGAATCGTTGTGAATCTGCCCGTCTTTAAACAGCGTCACTCGTGAGTTTCCTGAACAACTGAAGAGCCACTCAGTACTCTCACACTTATCCTGATCATCTATCACATTGTCAAAAGGCAAAGTGACTTCATCTCCAGCTCTGACAATGGGGGAGTAATATTTCACATCTGCAGCTGTTGGGGGAAAAAATCAGAAATAAATATAGACGTCATAAATGCTGACAGAATAATGATTTATTATATAAAAAGGTAAAGAGTTAGAGTTCTGGTTGATCTGTTTAATGAATCATTTAACAACACATTCAAACCAGAGTTAATTACAGATCCACATAACTAACTGAAGTGTTCATAGTGAGTGTGACGATCACTTTAAAGAGTATTGCTATGTGGGTTTTAGTGACCAAGAGTTCACTAAAGTCACCACGTTACAAACACAACTCATCATTCTCAGTTAAAGGAACAGTACGTAGTAAAGTACCGTTAGTGATATTAAAGCTGTTTTATTTAATGTAATTGGTAAATGGTAAATGGACTGTATTTATAAAGCGCTTCATCCAGTCTTTCACCCCCTCAAAGCGCTTTACATACAACAAGTCACCCATTCACACCCAATGCATACAGAGCAATGTGCCCCTTGCTCAATGAAGGGGTTAGAGCCATTTCCCTTTCATCATTATGGTTTGAATGTTTGTCTTATTACTAAAAGGCTTTAGAGGAAACTCTTAACTATTTATTTTTGTGAGTCACGCTACGCTTTAAAAGATGTTAGTTTAAGTGTCACTTATTTGCTGTCGGATGTGACGTGCATGTCTATATGTCTATATGTCTATATATGGCATGACAATGGTTCACAGCTGAGGGTGTGATTAGACAGGAAGCGGTAGGGTCTTTTGACCGTGTTCTTTTTGTTCTTTTTGTTCTTTTTTGATACGGAGAACTTTTAGTTACTTTGAAGCGAGGAAGTTTGTCTTCATGTTTGTATGTCGCCTTGATCAAAGAATAAACCTGATGTGATTCAACGCTACAACAATCTCTGCAAAGTTAGTTTGGAAGCAAAGAGAGGCGCGTCATAACCCACAACCCCGATAGAGGAAAGTGGATATTAATGTAGAAACTGATTCAAACTCTACGACAGAAGGTATCATTCACACACCGTTCCCCATTGGGAGCGACTTGGGGTTAAGCATCTTGCCCAAGGATACATCGATTTCAATTGAAAGACGCCCTCACTACCTTTCATTAACAGTCGTAAACAGTGTGTGTTCTCTGCATCCTCACCTGGAAAGTGGAGCAGCAGCATCAGGAATGAAGACATCATGATCCTTCTGAATTCAGACATCGTGCTTCTCTCTTGGTCTCTGGCTCTCGACTGTCAGAGTCTCTCCCCGGCTGCTTCTTTAACAAGAAGTCAGTACCGATGATAACAGCAGGTAAGCGACAGAAAAGGGGAAGTTGAACGTGGCAAGATGTTTTCTGGTTCCTCATTTCACCTCCAGTGTTTTTCTTCCGAAAACTGAAGGAGAAGTGTTTCGATGTGAAATGGGGTTACACCAGCAGCTCTAAAGGTATGACAACATATAGAAAACCTCAGGCACGTATTCAGCTGAACAACAGAGGAATAATTCAGGCCGATATGAGACGGATCAGTTTGAGCTGACATCCAATCACTGTGGAGGACCGAGCCAAACATACATTGAGACACAATCTGGATGTTTATTTAAGATGACTGCATTCCCAGGCCCTGTGTGGCTCAACACCAAGTGCAGTATGTGGAAAAGATTTGCCACTGTTTCCATCTTTGCTGAATCTGTTTATCTTAT
Source organism: Trematomus bernacchii (assembly GCF_902827165.1). Classification (NCBI taxonomy): domain Eukaryota; kingdom Metazoa; phylum Chordata; class Actinopteri; order Perciformes; family Nototheniidae; genus Trematomus; species Trematomus bernacchii. The sequence goes on from NW_022987552.1 coordinate 490,992, forward strand.
TGAAAAATACAGCATGCACTTGTCACCCTAGAGCGGCGGGGTCAAACTCAAGGCCCGGGGGCCAATTCCGGCCCGCGACTATATTTCATGTGGCCCCGCAAGAGCTTGCAAAGAATATAATATGTTTATTATACGGTTGAATGCCGCTTTACAGAGGCACGTTGTCCATAAACTACATGTCCCACAATGCATCTCATTTTGTGACATGCACACTGGAAGAGACTTGCTATTTTTTGCCCTAGACTTCTGCTTTTCAATATAATACATTATTTTATATATATGATATATTTATATATAGTCGTAAAGTTTTGAACTGGCTTTTAATACTAGTTGAACATAACATTTTGATATTTGTATGTGTTTTTATATGTTTTTAGTTATTGTGCTTTGTATTATCGTTTTATTATTTTACTCCTATTGTGTTATTTTATATTTGTTCCCTGTGCAGCACTTTGGTCAACTGAGGTTGTTTTAAATGTGCTATATAAATGAATAAAGATTGAGATTGAAAGTTACGACCGGCCCTTTGAGTGCAACCATAATGCTGATGTGGCCCACGATGAAATTGAGTTTGACCCCCCCGCCCTAGAGGACTCGATACAAAGGACAAACTGGCACAAATCCACGGCTCCACGTCTTCTACCTTCTTCTGGCCATCGCATTTTTAGCGAGACGTTGGAAGTAAAACGAGGTGAATGTAAAAGGGGACATACAATATATATATTAATGCTGTGTGGTTTACATTCTTATTGGCTAGTTTCTCTGAGTTATAGCTCAACATGATTTAAGGGGCGAGCAGATAAGAAGCACACACATTTGTGTATAAAGTTTAGACACATTAAAGAGGCCCTATTGTGCTTTTGGGGGGTTTCCCTCTCCTGTAGTTTGTGATACAGGTTTGTATTCATGTAACTGGTCTGCAAAGACTAACATATCTGTGCTTTTCGCCCCCCCCCCCCCCCCCCCTGCCTGAAATGCCTCCATTAGACTCCTTTGTGTACTTACTGAACACAGTGACATCACTATGTTACACTAATGCTTCTATTGGCTAGCGCTCCAACACATTGTACGTGATGGGCTAAGGGGCGGGCAGGGCCGCCTTAATGCACGGGCTGACCTGGGCTGAAGCCCAGGGGCCTACGGAGATCGGGGGCCTATCATGAGCCAATAATAAAAAATAAAAAAAAATTTAAATTATTTTTTTTTTTTTTCGGGAGTTTAAAAAAAATCTTAAATAAACAAAGTCTTGGATTTCAGAAAATGAAATCACACAATAAATACATTTTTGAAGCTTGTAAAGAGAAGAAGAAAGCCCTCCCTCGCCACTCTGCTGTCCCACAGTGCCGCTTCCCCTCCCTCCGCTGAAATTATGAATGTAAGGCGTATAGTAATCATAGATAACACGGCAGGGTGTGTTACAGTTTGTTTTCATCTGATTTCAAATAAACAAAGTCTTGGCTTTCAGAATATTAAACTTGTTTCGGCAAATTCAGATGATAAATACAACTTTGAAGCTTGTAGACATAATTACAAGCGGAGAACGGAGTAACTTGACTTCACAGCAGGCATAACAACAGCCAGCGTTTCTCGTGAGTGTTTTGCCCGGGAAACAAACACAATACACACAAATGCAAAAATACACAAACACACACACACACACACTCGTGAGCTTCCCCCAGACCAGTAATCCAAACAAAAATATCTTCCCTCCGTACTATTTTGATCATTTGCTAATAATTAATCAGATCGATGGATTCCAGAGATTTTTCTCAAAAATGATGACTCCGTAACAGTCAGTGGGCACCACTTAACAGCCAATCAGAATGAGAATATGTTTAACATGTGACTTATTCAAATTGCAAGTGATTGAGTGACAGATGAAGGTTGTTTAGGACAAAATGTCGGAGAAGAAAAAGTTTGAGAGTGGCGCTCGGAAAAGGAAATTGTTGAGGGAAAAGGAGTTTCGAGACAAGCAGCTATTACAAAAAATGCCGAAGCTTACAGGTTATTTTAAACCTGTAGGCCAGGATGAGGAGGAAGGACAGATTAGTTCTGTACCGGCAGCGGTGCCGGCCGTGGGGGCCTCGGACCCAAGTAGACCGTCTGGTTCTGATAGCGATGGAGTAGCGGGAGAGGAAAAACACACAGGAGCAACATTATCTGTTGGAGGAGATAGAGAGGACGACGAGGACTTGCTACGTGGAGGGGAGCCAACGGCAACCGGACAAATACATGAGGGAGGCCCGATACGTCACTCATCTGGAGGAGAGGACCAGGCGCTCGTAGAGCAGAGTGGAGAAGTGCGATCACAGAGCCTGCCGAGGCTATAAATGACTTTGATTTGTTGTTTAAATAGGGGGCCTACAAAACAGCCCCAGGGCCTGATGGCAGGTTAAGGCGGGCTTGGGGGCGGGACATCTCTAAGAGGTTGACCAATCACAACAGAGCCGACCAGCTAGCCAATCAGAGCAGACTGGGCTCTGGTTTCAGACAGAGGGTGAAAAGAGGTGCTGCAGCACAGGCAGTATGAGCAAAATAAAGAGCTTTTTGAACATTAAAGCATGGAGACATGTAGAGACACTACATACTGATATACACCTGAACATCAGCAGGAGAGGACTCTTTAAAGTAGAGACACTACATACTGATATACACCTGAACATCAGCAGGAGAGGACTCTTTAAAATAGAGACACTACATACTGATATACACCTGAACATCAGCAGGAGAGGACTCTTTAAAGTAGAGACACTACATACTGATATACACCTGAACATCAGCAGGAGAGGACTCTTTAAAGTAGAGACACTACATACTGATATACAACTGAACATCAGCAGGAGAGGACTCTTTAAAGTAGAGACACTACATACTGATATACACCTGAACATCAGCAGGAGAGGACTCTTTAAAGTAGAGACACTACATACTGATATACACCTGAACATCAGCAGGAGAGGACTCTTTAAAGTAGAGTCACTAAATACTGATATACACCTGAACATCAGCAGGAGAGGACTCTTTAAAGTAGAGACACTACATACTGATATACACCTGAACATCAGCAGGAGAGGACTCTTTAAAGTAGAGACACTACATACTGATATACACCTGAACATCAGCAGGAGAGGACTCTTTAAAGTAGAGACACTACATACTGATATACACCTGAACATCAGCAGGAGAGGACTCTTTAAAGTAGAGACACTACATACTGATATACACCTGAACATCAGCAGGAGAGGACTCTTTAAAGTAGAGACACTACATACTGATATACACCTGAACATCAGCAGGAGAGGACTCTTTAAAGTAGAGACACCACATACTGATATACACCTGAACATCAGCAGGAGAGGACTCTTTAAAGTAGAGACACTACATACTGATATACACCTGAACATCAGCAGGAGAGGACTCTTTAAAGTAGAGACACTACATACTGATATACACCTGAACATCAGCAGGAGAGGACTCTTTAAAGTAGAGACACTACATACTGATATACACCTGAACATCAGCAGGAGAGGACTCTTTAAAGTAGAGACACTACATACTGATATACACCTGAACATCAGCAGGAGAGGACTCTTTAAAGTAGAGACACTACATACTGATATACACCTGAACATCAGCAGGAGAGGACTCTTTAAAGTAGAGACACTACATACTGATATACACCTGAACATCAGCAGGAGAGGACTCTTTAAAGTTGTTAAATGGCAGCAAATGCAGGACTTTCAGAACTCCTTTATGCATAATCACTTTTCTTTCCCTCCAGGCTCACCTTCATGATGATGATGATGATGATGAAGATGATGCAGTGACCTACAGCACTGTGAGAGCTCCCTCCTCTTCCTCTGCTGCCTCCGCTGATCCCAGCCTCCTCTACGCCACCATCAACAAACCAACAAACAAACGGATGTAATGTTTAAAACAATAGCCAGATTTAGAAGTGTAAGGGCAAAGCGAGCAGAGTTATAATAAGATTTATTTTAACCAGGTTTTTGCTTTTTTTGGCTTAATAGCATCAAAGTGAGAGAACAGCAAAACATGTGAGTCCCTCTAGAGGTGGATCGTGAAAAAGGGGCAGACATGTTGGAGAGTTACTGTATTCTGAATACTTACAGTGTGGGCATAATGAAGGTTTTGTAAAGTTCTTATTACTGTTTTTTCTTTAATATAATTCAATGGAGTATTGCTTTTTCTTCAGTACATTTGATTGTTCTGTATCTTACTAAATAAAGTGATCTATTAGCCTTTCAAGAGTGCAGATGTATCTATTTGTGTGGTTTTTCCTAATATGGCTTTCTCTAAACATCAGGTGTGTTCTTAAAGTACACAGTTTCACTAGTGACTCCACTGATCAACAACACTGCCTTTTGTTATCGCTGCATATTCATTTATATATTAAGGTATATTGATATCCACCCCCTGCTGTTATATATCAAATATATATATTACTACATGTACACCACTCTGCACGGTTCTGCTTTTTGCTCTTACCTTGCATCAGAGGGTAAAACCTCCATAGCTCTGCTGCTGCTGTTAACCACATTCTCACAGAAACACTTCTCCTTCAGTTCTCAGAAGAGAAATAAAGAAGCAGCAGGAGAGGACTCTTTAAAGTGGAGACACTCCATACTGATATACAACTGAACATCAGCAGGAGAGGACTCTTTAAAGTGGAGACACTACATACTGATATACACCTGAACATCAGCAGGAGAGGACTCTTTAAAGTAGAGTCACTAAATACTGATATACACCTGAACATCAGCAGGAGAGGACTCTTTAAAGTAGAGACACTACATACTTGTAATGAATGCGTGGAAAGGGTAGGACCCAAATGCAGACTACAAAGTAAAGTAACAAGGTCTCGAAACAAAAACGAGCTTTATTCTAAAAGCTGAACAAATAGCATGGCATGAAACACATAGGTTCTATAGAAACTGACCGTGACCAACATGGTGGGAGACAGGAGAAACAAACAAGACTGACATGGAGGAAGACAGGAAAAACCAACAATGAACCGACAGGGGAACACAGGAAGAGACAAGACTAAATACAGGGAGGGGTAATCACAAGACGAGACACAGCTGGGGTAAGGGAGGCAGAAACACAAGGGCAACAGGTGAACACAATCAAACAATCAGACACACCAGGGAAACTAAGACAGGAAGGCAAACACAGGAAGAAGGAACAGAGAAGACACAAGGAGGAAAACATTTCAAAACAAAACAGGAACCAGAGACAGAAAAAGACAAGACAAAACACAACACAGACAGATCGTTACAATACTGATATACACCTGAACATCAGCAGGAGAGGACTCTTTAAAGTAGAGACACTACATACTGATATACACCTGAACATCAGCAGGAGAGGACTCTTTAAAGTAGAGACACTACATACTGATATACACCTGAACATCAGCAGGAGAGGACTCTTTAAAGTAGAGTCACTAAATACTGATATACACCTCAACATCAGCAGGAGAGGACTCTTTAAAGTAGAGACACTACATACTGATATACACCTGAACATCAGCAGGAGAGGACTCTTTAAAGTAGAGTCACTAAATACTGATATACACCTGAACATCAGCAGGAGAGGACTCTTTAAAGTAGAGACACTACATACTGATATACACCTGAACATCAGCAGGAGAGGACTCTTTAAAGTAGAGTCACTAAATACTGATATACACCTGAACATCAGCAGGAGAGGACTCTTTAAAGTAGAGACACTACATACTGATATACACCTGAACATCAGCAGGAGAGGACTCTTTAAAGTAGAGACACTACATACTGATATACACCCTGAACATCAGCAGGAGAGGACTCTTTAAAGTAGAGTCACTAAATACTGATATACACCTCAACATCAGCAGGAGAGGACTCTTTAAAGTAGAGACACTACATACTGATATACACCTGAACATCAGCAGGAGAGGACTCTTTAAAGTAGAGTCACTAAATACTGATATACACCTGAACATCAGCAGGAGAGGACTCTTTAAAGTAGAGACACTACATACTGATATACACCTGAACATCAGCAGGAGAGGACTCTTTAAAGTAGAGACACTACATACTGATATACACCTGAACATCAGCAGGAGAGGACTCTTTAAAGTAGAGACACTACATACTGATATACACCTGAACATCAGCAGGAGAGGACTCTTTAAAGTAGAGACACTACATACTGATATACACCTGAACATCAGCAGGAGAGGACTCTTTAAAGTAGAGACACCACATACTGATATACACCTGAACATCAGCAGGAGAGGACTCTTTAAAGTAGAGACACTACATACTGATATACACCTGAACATCAGCAGGAGAGGACTCTTTAAGTAGAGACACTACATACTGATATACACCTGAACATCAGCAGGAGAGGACTCTTTAAAGTAGAGACACTACATACTGATATACACCTGAACATCAGCAGGAGAGGACTCTTTAAAGTAGAGACACTACATACTGATATACACCTGAACATCAGCAGGAGAGGACTCTTTAAAGTAGAGACACTACATACTGATAACACCTGAACATCAACAGGAGAGGACTCTTTAAAGTAGAGACACAACATACTGATATACACCTGAACATCAGCAGGAGAGGACTCTTTAAAGTAGAGACACTACATACTGATATACACCTGAACATCAGCAGGAGAGGACTCTTTAAAGTAGAGACACTACATACTGATATACACCTGAACATCAGCAGGAGAGGACTCTTTAAAGTAGAGACACTACATACTGATATACACCTGAACATCAGCAGTAGAGGACTCTTTAAAGTAGAGACACTACATACTGATACACACCTGAACATCAGCAGGAGAGGACTCTTTAAAGTAGAGACACTACATACTGATATACACCTGAACATCAGCAGGAGAGGACTCTTTAAAGTAGAGACACTACATACTGATATACACCTGAACATCAGCAGGAGAGGACTCTTTAAAGTAGAGACACTACATACTGATATACACCTGAACATCAGCAGGAGAGGACTCTTTAAAGTAGAGACACTACATACTGATATACACCTGAACATCAGCAGGAGAGGACTCTTTAAAGTTGTTAAATGGCAGCAAATGCAGGACTTTCAGAACTCCTTTATACATAATCACTTTTCTTTCCCTCCAGGCTCACCTTCATGATGATGATGATGATGATGAAGATGATGCAGTGACCTACAGCACTGTGAGAGCTCCCTCCTCTTCCTCTGCTGCCTCCGCTGATCCCAGCCTCCTCTACGCCACCATCAACAAACCAACAAACAAACGGATGTAATGTTTAAAACAATAGCCAGATTTAGAAGTGTAAGGGCAAAGCGAGCAGAGTTATAATAAGATTTATTTTAACCAGGTTTTTGCTTTTTTTTGGCTTAATAGCATCAAAGTGAGAGAACAGCAAAACATGTGAGTCCCTCTAGAGGTGGATCGTGAAAAAGGGGCAGACATGTTGGAGAGTTACTGTATTCTGAATACTTACAGTGTGGGCATAATGAAGGTTTTGTAAAGTTCTTATTACTGTTTTTTCTTTAATATAATTCAATGGAGTATTGCTTTTTCTTCAGTACATTTGATTGTTCTGTATCTTACTAAATAAAGTGATCTATTAGCCTTTCAAGAGTGCAGATGTATTTATTTGTGTGGTTTTTCCTAATATGGCTTTCTCTAAACATCAGGTGTGTTCTTAAAGTACACAGTTTCACTAGTGACTCCACTGATCAACAACACTGCCTTTTGTTATCGCTGCATATTCATTTATATATTAAGGTATATTGATATCCACCCCCTGCTGTTATATATCAAATATATATATTACTACATGTACACCACTCTGCACGGTTCTGCTTTTTGCTCTTACCTTGCATCAGAGGGTAAAACCTCCAGAGCTCTGCTGCTGCTGTTAACCACATTCTCACAGAAACACTTCTCCTTCAGTTCTCAGAAGAGAAATAAAGAAGCAGCAGGAGAGGACTCTTTAAAGTGGAGACACTCCATACTGATATACAACTGAACATCAGCAGGAGAGGACTCTTTAAAGTAGAGACACTACATACTGATATACACCTGAACATCAGCAGGAGAGGACTCTTTAAAGTAGAGACACTACATACTGATATACACCTGAACATCAGCAGGAGAGGACTCTTTAAAGTAGAGACACTACATACTGATACACACCTGAACATCAGCAGGAGAGGACTCTTTAAAGTAGAGACACTACATACTGATACACACCTGAACATCAGCAGGAGAGGACTCTTTAAAGTAGAGACACTACATACTGATATACACCTGAACATCAGCAGGAGAGGACTCTTTAAAGTAGAGACACTACATACTGATACACACCTGAACATCAGCAGGAGAGGACTCTTGAAAGTAGAGACACTACATACTGATATACACCTGAACATCAGCAGGAGAGGACTCTTTAAAGTAGAGACACTACATACTGATATACACCTGAACATCAGCAGGAGAGGACTCTTTAAAGTAGAGACACTACATACTGATACACACCTGAACATCAGCAGGAGAGGACTCTTTAAAGTAGAGACACTAAATACTGATATACACCTGTCCATCAGCAGGAGAGGACTCTTTAAAGTAGAGACACTACATACTGATATACACCTGTCCATCAGCAGGAGAGGACTCTTTAAAGTAGAGTCACTAAATACTGATATACACCTGAACATCAGCAGGAGAGGACTCTTTAAAGTAGAGACACTACATACTGACATACACCTGGACATCAGCAGGAGAGGACTCTTTAAAGTAGAGACACTACATACTGATATACACCTGAACATCAGCAGGAGAGGACTCTTTAAAGTAGAGACACTACATACTGATATACACCTGAACATCAGCAGGAGAGGACTCTTTAAAGTAGAGACACTACATACTGATATACACCTGAACATCAGCAGGAGAGGACTCTTTAAAGTAGAGACACTACATACTGATATTCACCTGAACATCAGCAGGAGAGGACTCTTTAAAGTAGAGACACTAAATACTGATATACACCTGAACATCAGCAGGAGAGGACTCTTTAAAGTAGAGACACTACATACTGATATACACCTGAACATCAGCAGGAGATGACTCTTTAAAGTAGAGACACTACATACTGATATACACCTGAACATCAGCAGGAGAGGACTCTTTAAAGTAGAGACACTACATACTGATATACACCTGAACATCAGCAGGAGAGGACTCTTTAAAGTAGAGACACTACATACTGATATTCACCTGAACATCAAAGAGCACTGATGCAGATTAAGCAGAGCCAGCGCAGAGTATCGGACTATGCCATTGAGTTCAGGACCCTTTCAGCAGATAGTGGCTGGAATAGTCTAGCCGAAAGACACAAGAAAGGTTTAAGAATGTGGCACGACTGCCTCGACACCAAGGGGACACACCAAGCCATCGTCCCGCCTGGAGACATCCTGCTGATGCTCCTCCTGAAAGAAGAGTGCTCCCAAGTGTCTCAGAGGAGCCCATGCAGTTGGGTCGAGCAAAGTTGACTCCTGAGGAACGTCTTCGGCGCATTCAGGAGGGCAGGTGTTTTAGAGAGAGAGAGGGGAGATAAGAGAGGGGAGAGAGGGGAGAG
>NW_022987552.1:500881-523381 GCF_902827165.1 Trematomus bernacchii
AGAGAGAGAGAGAGAGAGAGAGAGAGAGAGAGAGAGAGAAGAGAGAGAGGAGAGAGAGAGAGAGATATTGATATTGAGAGAGAGAGAAGAGAGAGAGAGAGATATTTGCGAGTTGCATAAGAACTGGTAAAATAGCAAGGTTCCCACACATAGACTTTACTTGGGCGGGCCGCCCAGGTATATTAACGGCCGCCAAAGTATAATTCCCCCCCCTCGTTCATAAAGTCAAGTACCCCTCAAAAGGTCCGGTTTATTTCATTTTAAGGATGCGCACCAAGCAACATCTCCAGGTGCTCCTTTGAGAACCAGGGCAAAAAAGTTATGTGCACCCCTGATATAAAGCATTCAGCAGTTGTAAAACATAATACCTGTTAGACACTGTTACGTGCCGTGTTTTTTTGTGTGTGTCTCTCTCCCCCTCTCCCCCTTCTTCTTCTTCTTCTTCTCTTTTTAATGTGCCCCTCTCTCCCCCTGATTGTCTCCCTCCAGGTGCAGCCTCTCCCTCAGGTGCTCCCAATCCCCAATCAGGGCCTCCATAAAGGACCTGAGGAAGGCTGCAGTCTCTCTCTTCCTTCTCCTCTGGCTCCATGTGCAGCATGTGTGGGACCTGTTAGGTTAACCTGTGTTTTGTTCATTGTTAGCTGTGCTCCAGTTTACCTTTGTGTATTGTTTACTTTGGTCACTTTCTTTTAGGAGAAAGTTGTTCTTAGTTTACCTTAAGTTTGCTTTGCAAATTGGCTGGTGAGCCTCTTTTTCTTTTATTAATTAAAACATCACCTTGTGGCTTCACAAATCAGTTTCCTCTCCTTTTTCCTCTCGCCCGGCTATTTTATATTTTGTTACTTCCCTTTGGTACCCCTAGTCCAGGAGGGAACGTACTGTAACAGACACCAATCGTGACCAACAACAGTACAAGCCCACCCTCTGCAGTCACAGTTTTACCGCCAAACGGTAACGGCAGGGGCTGCTTCTCACTTCGGTTAAATGTAATCCTTGCGTCCTCACTTGTGTCGTTTCCCTGTGTCTAGTCCCTCCCACACGAGAAGCAGGGAAATGAGTTTTAAGAGCAATGGGACGTCCTTTCCTCCGGAGCGTCACGTGAAGCGACGTCCGTTTGTGATCAGCTGTGCGGGCTTCACGTGACGCTCCGGAAGAAAGGATGTCCCATTGCTCTTAAAACTCATTTCCCTGCTTCTCGTGGTTTCCTTGCGTCTCTCCATGCTTCCCTGGTGGGAGGGACTAAATGCAGGGAAACGACGCAAGTGAGGGACGCAAGGATTTCATTTAATCGAAGTGACGGCCCGTCCACACAGCGGCTTTGGAAAAAGCTTGTCGGCGGGCGTGTCTGAAGCTCGACCAACAACCAATCACATGAATCTCCCGCCCCTGAGACACAAGCAGCGGTTTGATTGGCTAGAGCTTGTACTGGCATATGACGCTTCCACCGAAAGCTTCAGAAACTTCAAAAGTTGAACATTGCTCAACTTTTGCAGCCTGAAACGCCAGGAAAGCTCCACTCTGCTTCCCACAATGCAGTTCGGCGAAAAGTGACGTCACCCCATTCAAAGTGAATGGGCAGAAGCGTTGAAAGAAGCTTCCAACGCCGCTGTGTGGACGGGCCGTGAGAAGCAGCCGCAGCCAGGGCTTTAAAGCCTCTCACCGGAAGTCCCGCCCACAGCTCAAGAGCAATCACCCCCAAGTACTTCCGGCTATGTGTAAGTTCCCAAGCTGAGAAAAAAGTGGAATGTTTGGAATGATAACCAAAGTCTTTAATGCATTAGTTTTACTATTATATGCAATACGTTACTTTAAAGGTCCCATGTCATGCTTTTCCGGTTATTACCCGTCCCCTTGTGTGTTATGAAGCTTTTTCTGCATGTAACCATCTGCAGAGTCACAAACCCTCAAAGTACACCCTGTAAGGCAAGGCAAGGCAAGGCACGTTTATTTATATAGCACCTTTCAACACAAGGCAATTCAAAGTGCTTTACAAAAATGGAAGACATTTTAAAAATGGCATTTCAAATCAGTCATTAGTAGCGAGTAAAACTCTAACACAGAAACAACCTGGTCTCACCAGAATGCGTGACTCCACCACGACTCCTTAACACCGCATTGCGTGGTAGAGTCACAAACTTTGCTACATTTACGTGTCTGCACCACGCAAACAACCCCAATGTAAAGTGAATGAGGCTCCTTTGTCGTGGTGCACACACGCATTTCTACAACGTCCAGCAGTGAGCTTTTATTCTATAAAACGTTTTTAAAATCTACTGTATAGCTTGTAGTAACTCACGGGAGGCTTCTTTTATTTTATTTGTATTCATAATCATTTTTATTTTTCGTCAGAATGTATTATGGTGCATTATTCACCAATGTTTGTTCTCAAAAAACAATGCATTGTGTGTAATACAACTGTGATTTTTATTAAATTAGTTAGTTTTTAAGGAAGGCCAGAGCTTCAGCTGTGTCAAATAGATTGTTCCCTTTAGTTAACGTTATTTAAAAGATAATTATATTCCGATTTGATCAAGTCCCCTATCAATCCCAATCTATTTGACACAGCTGAAGCTCTGGCCTTCCTTAAAAACTAACTAATTTAATAAAAATCACGGTTGTATTACACACAATGCACTGTTTTTTGAGAACAAAAATTCGTAACTAATGCACCATAATACATTCTGACGAAAAATAAAAATTATTATGAATACAAATAAAATAAAAGAAGCCTCCCGTGAGTTACTACAAGCTATAAAGTAGATTTTAAAAACGTTTTATAGAATAAAAGCTCACTGCGGGACGTTGTAGAAATGCGTGTGTGCACCACGACAAAGGAGCCTCATTCACTTTACATTGGCGTTGTTTGCGTGGTGCAGACACGTAAATGTAGCAAAGTTCGTGACTCCACCACGCAATGCGGTGTTAAGGAGTCGTGGTGGAGTCACGCATTCTGGTGAGACCAGGTTGCCACCGAGCCAGGTTCTTTAGCCTCTTCTCCATGTGCCATTCTTAGAGCTTCCTCTATGACGCTCTGATGCACTCTCCAGGAACGCTGAAGAGTACGTAAGTCAAATCAAACTGTATCACTTTCTTTGTTGCCTCATACCTGATCCCAGGATATCACCACAGCTCCACTAAATGTGCAACACCTTCCTTGGCTCTGACACAAACTGTATGTTGTTTACAAAGTGAGAAGCCAGGGCAAAGAAAGGTGTTCAACCCAACAAAGCGTTGTGTTGTCAGTGTGTTGGAGATAGAGAGAGAAACACAACATATTCCATTAGGACTTAAGCTAATTAAAACATCCTAAGATACTGGAGGCATTTCAGCTTTAGGAAAACATATAGAGTACTCACTTTTCTGCCCACCTCCGCTGCTACTGCACTGAAACTGTACTTTGAACACTTAAATTATATTATTAACATTTTAAACTGTATACCCCGGTTATCTAGGCCCTTTGTTTTGTTTAATGTATACCATGTTTATCTAGGCCCTTTTTGTTTTTTGTTTAATGTATATATGTCACACTGTAGGACTGCGGGAAATGATATTTCGATATTTCTGGATGTACAACATGTAGAATTCTTGATAATAAAGCTGACTTTGACTTTGACTTTGACTAGAGTAGAAAGAGAGTATAGTAAATATATTGTATAGAGTATTGATCAGATATATACAGCATGTGCAGCAGTTACAGTAGGCAGTACAGGTATATATACTGTAGGTATAAGTACACGCTATGCTAATTATAAGACATTATATGAATCATTAATTGAAAAACGAGATAAAAGCATTTATTAAAGTTATTAAATCGACACTAGGGTGAATGATTTTCCCTAGAGAACACAATTAACAAAAACATTTTATGGATCATTTTACAATTTAAATATTTTATGAATTCAACCCAACACTCGTATGTTTGAACATGTGCAGCAGTTACAGTGAGAAGTGAAGGTATAAGGTGTGAGTACAAGTACTGCTAATATTGAGATGTTATATACAGAGACTGGAAAAGAGTGGAGAAGAAGTCAAACTAAAGATAGGATTTCTGGGTTTTTGGGGGGTTTCTGTTGTTATTGTTGTTGTTGTTGTCACTTTTTCCGTGTGTTTTATAAAATCTCTTTATAATTATGAATGTTGACTTGTTTTGTATTGAACTGCATATTTATAATGGTGAATAAAACCTGAAGCACGTGTGACTGGTTTCATTATTCTTCACAGATATATTACATTTATTTTAATTGTTTATTTCGTGCATTTCTTGCTTTATTTCAACGCTTTTCTCAACAAATTGATTGTTGTTCGGGACGGTTTGGCTTCATAAAACAAGGTTACACTTCCTGTCATGCTCCTATAATATTAATATAATAATCCTGCAGAAAAGGTTAATATTAGTGGTCTAAAAGTCTCTACTTGGACTTTATATTTAAGCTGTTTCCTGTGAGAAGATTTGGAAAACTGAACAATCATTTGTCTGTGGGTTAGCAGCTCTCTTCCTCAGTGCGGTTACAGTCCACATCTGGACCAGAACTAAAGGTGAGAACATTCACAGATGAAACATAAAAAACATTTTTTCGATAAAACTGGATTTTTAATTATTGAAACTAAAGTTGAGTTTTTTGAGTAAAACACAGATGGATGAAATCACTGAGTGTTTACAACTAAATACTGAACTGTTTTTACTCTCTCTTCATTATGAACTATATAGAAGAAGACAACAATAAACAGCACAAGTGAAGAGGATGCAAATATTAGATGAACATTGAAATATAATGCAGTTCATTACAGACACAAAGTACAGCCTCCAGAGAGACCATAGATCTGAATCATCACCCTCTTTGTCGCCGTCCCTCCCCTACAGGCCGATCATGCAGGCTGCATGGGGCCTCACATTGCGCAGGGGGCCTCGGCTTATGAGCTCGGCTTGTGCGCAGTTCTCCGTGCACCCCCGTTTCCTGCTTTTTACCTTTACCTTATGATTTCACTTTAATGCACTACTTCATGAACTTATTTCAATTCTTTATCACTTTGTATGTCTTAAGTGTGCTGTTTGTTATGATGTGCATCTACAGTAAAGCCTTTGAATCTTTAGCATTTAGACAAACACTCACCTGAAGAAGAGGAGGAGGTCACGTGGTGTGATGAAGAGGAATTGCAGCATCAGGTGTTCTTAATATGCAGTCTTTTATCTTGTATCCCTGCATCTGTAAACTCAGGTGCATTACAGGTACAGTCAGGTTCTTTAAGAGTGTATCGCCCCCTAGAGGCCTGGAGTGGAAATACAGTTGGAAACACAGGTCTAAACAGCTTTTATAATAAAAGAAAATACTATTAAAAGTCCTGAAAATAAACCATACGGAAGTGAAAATATAAGATTTAAGCAACATTTATTTAAAATAAAAGTGTTGATTGTGCAGTAAAGTTGATTTTAACCCACGTTACTGATGAAAACTCGACAGCAGGAAGGTCTGTTTTGATTTCTTTTTAATATATAGAATATAAAATCTTCCTCCAGTGACAAACCATAAGTAAAACATTTGATCGTAAAAGAAAGAAACACAAAAACCTGAGGGTGGTGCTGTCGAGCTGCAGTGTATTAACACACACACACACACACACACACACACACACACACACACACACACACACACACACACACACACACACACACACACACACACACACACACACACACACACACACACACACACTTTAAGAAACACACACTTCCTCTATGACGCTCTGATGCACTCTCCAGGAACGCTGAAGAGTACGTAAGTCAAATCAAACTGTATCACTTTCTTTGTTGCCTCATACCTGATCCCAGGATATCACCACAGCTCCACTAAATGTGCAACACCTTCCTTGGCTCTGACACAAACTGTATGTTGTTTACAAAGTGAGAGCCAGGGCAAAGAGAGGTGTTCAACCCAACAAAGCGTTGTGTTGTCAGTGTGTTGGAGATAGAGAGAGAAACACAACTCATTATAACATTGATTAAAAGTACTCTTTTTATTTGGGTTATATATCATTAAAGCCGTAGTAAAAAAAGGAGTAACATATTCCATTGGGACTTAAGCTAATTAAAACATCCTAAGATACTGGAGGCATTTCAGCTTTAGGAATACATATAGAGTAAAAAGAGAGTATAGTAAATATATTGTATAGACTATTGATCAGATATATACAGCATGTGCAGCAGTTAGGCAGTACAGGTATATATACTGTAGGTATAAGTACACGCTATGATAATTATAAGACATTATATGAATCATTAATTGAAAAACGAGATAAAACCATTATTAAAGTTATTAAATCGACTCTAGGGTGAATGATTTTCCCCAGAGAACACAATTAACAAAAACATTTTATGGATCATTTTACAATTTAAATATTTTATGAATTCAACCCAACACTTGTATGTTTGAACACGTGCAGCAGTTACAGTGAGAAGTGAAGGTATAAGGTGTGAGTACAAGTACTGCTAATATTGAGATGTTATATACAGAGACTGTAGACTATAGATCAGATATATAACTATGTATGGGAATGTGAGAGCATACTTAAAGGACATTACATCAGAAATGAATGAATATAATGAGCTATGTTTCCTATCATATGGAGGTGAGTTTCTGAAGGGCCTCTCATGGGGCTCAGGTGTTCTCAGTCATCAGAAATGTTCCAATGATCTCATGGTTCTCCTGTTTTCTCCTGTAGAATATGAGGAGGTGATGTTTGACAGCATGGACTCTGAGGGGAGTTGATGTTGTTGATCAGTCACACAGAGGCAGACGACCCTCCATCGTTTTCATAGTTCACCTCATCTTCATCTTCATCTTCATCATTCTGCTCCTGTCAGCATGGAACAGAGACATGGTGAAAACACAGAGCAGAGCTGGAAAGTAACTAAGTACATTTACTCAGTTTTGTATTTCAGTACATATTTTAAGGACTTTACTTGACTATCATCAGTTAATAATACTTTACACTTTAACTGCTCCTTATTCTGGAGCTTCATGTTGAACTTTTTACTCGTCTTCATCCATTCATTTTTATTACACATTCTTGCTTTAACATCTTTTGTATTCCTTTTTTTATTATGTATTTATTTCATTCTTAAATTGAGCAGAAATCACCATCTATGATGTATTACATGACAAATATAACTAGTTAAGCTACCCAGTAGTATGTTAAGTCATTTTAATAAACCATACATTGCAAATGGAAGTGATACACATTAAATCATCACTTATTATAATCATATATTATATTATTACATTCTGCATAATCAGTACTTTCAATTTAGGTATATTTGTATTATGAATCATATTTATATATTAGAGTATTTCTACATTGTAGTATTGCTACTTTTATTGAAGTACAATATCTCAGTACTTCCTTTAGTGCCTTGCTCAAGGGAACCACAGAGATACTTCATTTCAACACAACATGCACACTTTACTCCTTTGTTGAATCTTCTGCCTGTCTTATAATCACAGTTAAATTAAAATAATAAATATTACAAACTATTATTTTATATTTAAACTCACGAGGTTTTTTGTCATCCGTTTTTTGCCCCCTGAAAAAACCAAAAAGACAAACATGTTGACTTCAGCTTCAACGGTTTACTTTTTCTTTTCTCTTGAATCTATGAACCCTCACCTTTAGCTCTGGTCCAGATGTGGACTGTAACCACGGTGATGAGAGCTGCTAACCCCACAGGCACCATGATGAGCCACCACACAGCTGGAAAGAGAGAAGTCCCAAGTGTGAAATATAGTCAGAGGTTTTTAGCTGTTAAATGTATTTCTTCTCTTCAGTCACTACCTGGTCCTTCTGGATGTTTGCAGTCTGTTTCTTTGTTGTTGTTTTCAGATGTCCATTCATGAAATGTTGGTGTTCCAGTTCTTGTAGCATCTCCTTAAGGAATAAAACAACATCATGCAAAAAACTCTAGTTAAAAAAAATGTTTTCTGCATAAATCAAATGACAAAATGATGTGACGTCAAAACCTCAAATCCCAAAAGCATTATCTGTGATTAAATGTGTGATAAGCAGTGGCGGCCGACCCATAGGGGCGCTAGGGGCGCCGCCCCCCCTCTTCCCACATTAAAAAAAAATATATATATTCTAACCTGGTTTCTCAATTAAGAGCTTCTCTTTTTTATCATAACCATCTGTCACTTCACATTTCAGAAACTCATGAAATCCCTGATAAATGTGAGATGTTGTAAATGTGTTGTTTCAGTATATTCTTATAACAAGACTGTTAGAAGTGATTTTAAACAGCTTAACATATTCTCACCTGAGGACTGAGGGCTGAAGGGAAACAGAAGAACTTCTCCTGTGAGCTCATTAGTCACTTTACAAGTAAACAACTCAGACCTTGATGTGTAACTAAAAAGAGAAGTCAGAAATGTCACAGAGGCAGAGCAGGAAGACTGTGATGTGTTTATATCTCTGTGATCTGTATCCACATCTCGACCCTGAAGCAGCCACTTCACTGGGTGTGTACACCGTTCATATCTCAACACAGAGCAGCGTAACTTCACCTCATCATTGTCCAGATGTCCAGTCACTGAAGATGGAGATATTGTGAGAGAAAGACAACAAGAGTAACATTAACTTCATCACTGTAATCATCATTATTGTAATGATTTAGTAT
The DNA here is from genome assembly GCF_902827165.1 of Trematomus bernacchii. Taxonomy (NCBI): domain Eukaryota; kingdom Metazoa; phylum Chordata; class Actinopteri; order Perciformes; family Nototheniidae; genus Trematomus; species Trematomus bernacchii. The sequence goes on from NW_022987552.1 coordinate 509,547, forward strand.
ATTGCTCTATAGAGACAGTTTGAAACATTATGATGTAAATACTCACTGGTAACAACATGCAGATAAACCAGAGAGGTTGGACCTTGTTGTCGTCCTGATCTGATCTGTCTGCAGTAGTAAACACCAACATCCTCCTCTGTGACCTTCTTTATAACCAGAGAACAATCCTCTGTAACATTCAGTCTGTCTGATTTAGCTTTGTGAATCTGCCCGTCTTCAAACAGCATCACAGGTGAGTATGGTGAATGTCTGAAGCTCCACTCAGTACTCTCACACTTATCCTGATCATCTATCACATTGTCAAAAGGCAAAGTGACTTCATCTCCAGGTCTGACAGTGAGGTAGTAATCTTTCAAATCTGCAGCTGTTGGGGAAAAAATCAGAAATAAATATAGACGTCATAAATGCTGACAGAATAATGATTTATTATATAAAAAGGTAAAGAGTTAGAGTTCTGGTTGATCTGTTTAATGAATCATTTAACAACACATTCAAACCAGAGTTAATTACAGATCCACATAACTAACTGAAGTGTTCATAGTGAGTGTGACGATCACTTTAAAGAGTATTGCTATGTGGGTTTTAGTGACCAAGAGTTCACTAAAGTCACCACGTTACAAACACAACTCATCATTCTCAGTTAAAGGAACAGTACGTAGTAAAGTACCGTTAGTGATATTAAAGCTGTTTTATTTCATGTAATTGGTAAATGGTAAATGGACTGTATTTATAAAGCGCTTTATCCAGTCTTTCACCCCCTCAAAGCGCTTTACATACAACAAGTCACCCATTCACACCCAATGCATACAGAGCAATGTGCCCCTTGCTCAATGAAGGGGTTAGAGCCATTTCCCTTTCATCATTATGGTTTGAATGTTTGTCTTATTACTAAAAGGCTTTAGAGGAAACTCTTAACTATTTATTTTAGTGAGTCACACTACGCTTTAAAAGATGTTAGTTTAAGTGTCACTTATTTGCTGTCGGATATGACGTGCATGTCTATATGTCTATATGTCTATATATGGCATGATATTGGTTCACAGCTGAGGGTGTGATTAGACAGGAAGCGGTAGAGTCTTTTGACCGTGTTCTTTTTGTTCTATTTGTTCATTTTTTGATACAGAGAACTTTTAGTTACTTTGAAGCGAGGAAGTTTGTCTTCATGTTTGTATGTCGTCTTGATCAAAGAATAAACCTGATGTGATTCAACGCTACAACGATCTCTGCAAAGTTAGTTTGGAAGCAAAGAGAGGCGCGTCATAACCCACAACCCCGATAGAGGAAAGTGGATATTAAATGTAGAAACTGATTCAAACTCCACGACAGAAGGTATCATTCACACACCGTTCCCCATTGGGAGCGACTTGGGGTTAAGCATCTTGCCCAAGGATACATCGATTTCAATTGAAAGACGCCCTCACTACCTTTCATTAACAGTCGTAAACAGTGTGTGTTCTCTGCATCCTCACCTGGAAAGTGGAGCAGCAGCATCAGGAATGAAGACATCATGATCCTTCTGAATTCAGACATCGTGCTTCTCTCTCGGTCTCTGGCTCTCGACTGTCAGAGTCTCTAACCTGTTGCTTCTTTAACTAGAACTCAACATCTGCTTCCTGTGATCAATGAAGAGTCACTTCCTCATCCATCTCTCCTCTGATGACCGTTGATTTAATGTGTGATGTTAGCTTTTAAATCTCTTTTGTCTTTTGTTGTTATAAAAAAGAGTGAAAAAAGTGTAACGTCTAACTTTGATGTTTGATCCATTTCTTGTGTTCGGTTATTCAGAGTGAAGGTAACTGTAGGCCTTCTTCATCAGCAACACAACAGAGGAAGTTGAGAATGTAAAGATGGTTAGTTTTAATGAATGTTAACAACATGCTGGTTCCTCTTTGTATCTCTGCAGATTTATTTTTACTTTTTCCGAGAACTGAAAAAGCGTTTCTGTGAAGAAGTGGTTAACAGCAGCAACAGAGCTCTGCAGGTTTTACCCTCTGATGCCGACCACATAACCATCAGAAACATTAATAAATTAATGAGCGTCTAATGAAACTCACTTGAATGGCCTACTTTCAAACACATGTATTAGCCGGTGTAATGTTCATGTTGTTTTGAAATAGTTTCATGCTCTACACACTGCAGACTCTTCTGGATGTGCCATTCTTAGAGCAGTCTCTCTGTGACTACAGGACGCTACACTCAACTCTCCAAGATGTTTTATTTGACTGAGCTTCATGTTCTGCACACTGCAGAGATGAGTCCTTGGTTCTCTCTGGCAGGAAGTCTCAGGAGGATGGCATGGGGGCAGATAGAGGGACCAGATGGGAGGAGCAGCTGTAGAGGACGGGATGAAGGTCGACCAGACTTGCTGGACCACCACGCAGGAAGTCAGAAAGGAACGAGGGAGTCCTAGGAGGATGAAGAACCTCTCTGGAGGGCCAAAGCTGTGGCGGGACCACCGAGGCATACAGGACCATGTTGTTGGAAGTTAGGACCGTCTCAGATATTGCAGAACGAAGCCAAGACTTCCTGGACTGAGCAGGGGAACAGGGGGCTTCCACACCTCGGCAGGAGAAACAGGCGTTGTTAGCATCTTGACAGAAGGATAAAGAGTCTGTTGGAGGTCAACAGGAGTCTGACGCAGATCTGCAGGCAAACTTAAGGTCACAGGGAAGTCAGGACGGTAAAGTCTGAGTCACTTTGGTCATGCCAGAGTTGATTTCCATTGTGAATGTCAGATGACAGGGTCTGATACAAGTCACTGAGTTAAAGAAACAATCCTTTGCAGGAACAAAGATTCTCTCTCTTTTTGTCCTGATCCATTTCTATAAAAACCTGTCTGAAAATGAGCTGATCAGATTTTGGCCACTTTATGATGTCATAACGATGTTTTGTCTTGTGTAACCATTAGCCAATCAGCAACCAAGGTAACCCCCCCCCCTTATCACCTGAATCTCCTCCTAGAGCACTGTTCTGCTGGGGTTAAAAAAGAATCTCTCTGACACCTCAGACCGTCTGACACTGAGCGGAGGAGGTTAACTCGTAGAGAGATAATGGAGAAGAGAGAACACTTCATCAGCTTCTAGACAAATCCTTAAGTCCAATTCGAGTCCTGCTAAATGTTCTATTCGATTCATGCTTATGTTCGGTGTAAAGACCAGCATCCTCTTCTGTGACCTTCTTTATAACCAGAGAACAGTTTTTTTCAACTCTCAGTCTGGCTGGTTTAGCTTTGGCTTCTTTGTGAATCTGCCCGTCTTCAAACAGCGTCACTGAGCTGCTTAAATCACTGAAGGTCCAGGTAGTACTCTCACACTCATCCTGATCATGAATCATATTTAATTCATTAATTCAGTTAATGTGTGATATTAACTTTTAAATCTCTTTTGTCTTTTGTTGTTATAAAAAAGAGTGAAAAAAGTGTAACGTCTAACTTATGCGTTTGATGCCTTTCTTGTCTTTGGTTATTCAGAGTGACGGTAACTGTAGGCCTTCTTCATCAGCAACACAACAGAGGAAGTTGAGCATGTAAAGATGGTTAGTTTTAATGAATGTTAACAACATGGTGGTTCCTCTTTGTATCTCTGCAGATTTATTTTTACTTTTTCCGAGAACTGAAAAAGCGTTTCTGTGAAGAAGTGGTTAACAGCAGCAGCAGAGCTCTGCAGGTTTTTCTCTCTGATGCCGACCACATAACCATCAGAAACATTAATAAACTTGTTAGCATCTTGACAGAAGGATAAAGAGTCTGACGCAGATCTGCAAAATGGGGCTCCTTATTCCTGATCTGGGTGTGACTTTCGGATAAACAGTTCAACATTGGTTTGAATCCGACTTAAAGGACACTTTGTTTTATAGGTAACTGCCAGAGATGGGGTCGTTACTCAAAAAAAGTAATATATTACACATTACCTATTACTTTAAAAAAAAGTAATATATTACTTTACTTCGTTACTCTCTACATAAAGTAACTTGTTACTTTACTCGTTACTTTACTCGTTACTTTACTCGTTTCTTTACATTACTTTTGCACACCAATTTGTGTATAATGTTTAGACACATTAACCTGTTTAGCCCTGAGCCTGTTTTTCAGGTCTCAGGCTCGAAAATGACATTCCCAGAACAAACTAGAAAATGCATTTCCTGCAGAAAATGCGTGCGAATGCTGTAAACTGTGAACATTTGTGGCTGAATTTAGCTGAAAATGCAGAAAAAGCTGAATATGTTATTAGCTGAATGGTAGCTGCTTTTAGCTACAAAATGCAGAAAAAGCTTAATATTTAAAAGAAAAGGTATAAAAAAACATGTATAGCCTTGATGTCCTGAAATAGCTGAATAATGTAATAGTTGAAAGGTTTCTGCAGCTGAAAATAGGCTGAAGGAGTTAAATATCAGATGTAAGTAGTAGTGAATGAATTTGTATTAAGATGAGAAAAGAAAGTAAAAAGGCTTGGGAAAGCAGCAGAATATTTGAACTACAAACTTTTGAACTAACTTGATGGTGAATTATCTGTCGCCATGGCCACGGCATTTGATGACACCCCATGATACGCTTAGATGTGTTGATGGCTGCATCGTTACCAAACCTGTGAAGTTTTGGGCCATTTCGAGCATTTTCACTGAAGTTATGAGAAAACCGTGTTTCATGGTGAGCATTGTGTTGCCATGGCAACAGCATTTGAAGAAATCTCAAAACTGTCCCGTAGATGTCTTCACGGTTAGACTGTTAGCACACATGTGAAGTTTGAGCACTTTTTGAACATTTTCATAGGAGTTATACATTACATTAGGAGGTTACATTACTCTCTCTCTTCTCTTGATCGCCCTCTCTCTTCTCTTGATCACCCTCTCAATCTTCTATCGCCCTCTCTCTCTTCTCTCTCTCTTCTCTCTCTCTTCTCTCTCTCTTCTCTTGATCGCCCTCTCTCTCTTCTCTCTCTCTTCTCTTGATCGCCCTCTCTCTTCTCTTGATCATCCTCTCTCTCTCCCCTTGATTGCCCTCTCTCTCTTCTCTTCATCGCCCTCTCTCTCTTCTCTTGATCACCCTCTCACTCTTCTATCACCCTCTTCTCTCTCTCTTCTCTTGATCGCCCTCTCTCTCTTCTCTCTCTCTTATCTTGCTCGCCCTCTCTCTCTTCTCTTGATCACCCTCTCTCTTCTCTTAATCGCCCTCTCTCTCTCCTCTTGATCGCCCTATCACTCTTCTATCACCCTCTCTCTCTTCTCTTGATCGCCCTCTCTCTCTTCTCTTGATGTGTCTGTGAGAGAGAGGGAGGTGTGTGTGTGTGTGTGTGTGTGTGTGTGTGTGTGCGTGTGTGTGTGTGTGAATTGTTACAGCTCAAATGCATTTCAATGACTTCCATGTTAAAAAAAGACTTTAAAAAGCTGAATGTTTTAAAAAGTATAACATATTTTGAAAAAGTTGAAAGTTTCCCATCATGTGCTCAAAAGGCTGAATAGTTTGATATTTGAATGGTTCCTGCAGCTGAAATTAGGCTGAAGGAGTTAAATAAAGATATTAAATGTAAGTAGTAGTGAATGAATGTTTACAAACACCTGTGTGTGTAAACCCAGAGATTAAAGGTTACCATGGTGACGATTTATGACGATTTACCAACTGCAGCACTGAGTCCCATTAAGAATGCATTGAGGATTATATCTGACAATTTTGCCACCTGTTCAAAAACTATGGCTCCTATCAAAAAATGACCAGACCGTGAGCATCAGGGAACCCCAATGAACTGATATATGTTGTTTTTTTTGGTTTTGTGTGTAAAATGTGGAGATGGGAGCAGTTTGTCTAAAGTGTACTTCTCTCTGTTCTGAAGAAAGTTCCGGAAAGATTTATCATGGGAATCAATTGGGAGCTAGGTGGACTTTTTGTCTCTTCATGCCCTCAAGAGGCATTTTGTTTAATGTTTCTTCTTAATTTTTATTTATTTTCCAACCTAGGAGAGGTTTTCCTACGTTTTTCATGAAAAAATATGTCTGAGGAGTGTAGGGTTTGGGAATTATGGCAAGTTTAAACATTTTTTGGGGAGAATTTGAAGAACTGCTGCTCTCTGTAAACCATGTTAGCGTTTTTAGCCACCTAGCGCCACATGTTTTGAGGTCTGTTTTTGTTTATAAAGTCGCGAGTTCGTATCATAGAGTGATAATGTATGTACCCTTCGATTCTGTGTCATCTCACGATGTGAATCGATGTGTTGGATGTGCAGAAAATATAAATAATAACGTTTTATGAGTGATTTTCGGTGCAGTAATCTGTTAGCATTTTTCGCTCGTTGCTAATTCAGAGGCTCAGTGTTAGCACTGTGGGTTTTTAAATAAAAAAAAGAAAAAAAAGATCAGTTAGATGAGTTTCTTCCCGTTACATGGATATAAAACATTCATAGTTTATTAAATGAACATGCCCTCAGACACTGTTTCCTGCAAGATGTTGCAGGAGGGCCCCGGTACCAGGGTCTCTCGGGCTTAACAGGTTAAAGAGACCCTATTGTGCTTTTTGGGGGTGTTCCCTCTCCTGTAGTTTGTTATATAGGTTTGTATTCATGTAACTGGTCTGCAAAGACTAAAATCCCCCCACCCCCCCGCCTGAAACACCTCCATTACGCAGCGTCCACACGGCAGTGTACATTGAAGCAAGCCAAGCGAAGCGACGGAACCACAATGCAGTTCGGCAAAGCGTGACGTCACCCCATTCAAAGTGAATGGGCAGAAGCGTTGAAGCTTCAACGCACGACGCCGTGTGCCGTGTGCTGTGTACAGACATCTGAAAGAAAGCAATATAAACAATGACACCAGGTGCCCAAAGACGAAATGACCTCCAGACTCAGATTACAGGAGAGTTCAGATAACATATATTTTATTAATCCCGAAAGGTTTTAGTTACAGCAGCATGTAAAACAAAGTATTGCAAATAATTAGACATAACAAAAACTGTAGAAAATACACAATTAAGAAGAAGAAGGAGGTCACGTGGTGTGATGAAGAGAAATTGCAGCATCAGGTGTTTTTAATGTGCAGTCTTTTATCTTGTATCCCTGCATCTGTAAACTCAGGTGCATTACAGGTACAGTCAGGTTCTTTAAGAGAGTATCGCCCCTTAGAGGCCTGGAGTGGAAATACAGTTGGAAACACAGGTGTAAATAAATCAGATGAATAATTACAGAACAGATTTTATAATAAAAAGAAAATACTATAAAAAGTCCTGAAAATAAACCATACTGAAGTGAAAATAAAACATTTAAGCAACATTTATTTAAAATAAGAGTGTTGATTGTGCAGTAAAGTTGATCTTAACCCACGTTACTGATGAAAACTCGACAGCAGGAAGGTCTGTTTTGATTTCTTTTTAATATATAGAATATAAAATCTTCCTCCAGTGACAAACCAAAAGTAAAACATTTTATCGTAAAAAAAAGAAACACAAAAACCTGAGGGTGGTGCTGTCGAGCTGCAGTGTATTAACACGCACACACACACCCACACACACACACACACCACACACACACACACACACACCACACACACACACACACACACACACACACACACACACACACACACACACACACACACACACACACACACACACACACACACACACACACACACACACACACACACACACACTTCCTCTATGACGCTCTTCTGCACTCTCCAAGAACGCTGAAGAGGACGTAAGTCAAATCAAACTGTATCACTTTCTTTGTTGCCTCATACCTGATCCCAGGATATCACCACAGCTCCACTAAATGTGCAACACCTTCCTTGGCTCTGACACAAACTGTATGTTGTTTACAAAGTGAGAGCCAGGGCAAAGAGAGGTGTTCAACCCAACAAAGCGTTGTGTTGTCAGTGTGTTGGAGATAGAGAGAGAAACACAACTCATTATAACATTGATTAAAAGTACTCTTTTTATTTGGGTTATATATCATTAAAGCCGTAGTAAAAAAAGGAGTAACATATTCCATTAGGACTTAAGCTAATTAAAACATCCTAAGATACTGGAGGCATTTCAGCTTTAGGAAAACATATAGAGTAAAAAGAGAGTATAGTAAATATATTGTATAGACTATTGATCAGATATATACAGCATGTGCAGCAGTTACAGCAGGCAGTACAGGTATATATACTGTCGGTATAAGTACACGCTATGATAATTATAAGACATTATATGAATCATTAATTGAAAAACGAGATAAAAGCATTTATTTAAGTTATTAATCGACACTAGGGTGAATGATTTTCCCTAGAGAACACAATTAACAAAAACATTTTATGGATCATTTTACAATTTAGATATTTTAACCCAACACTCGTATGTTTAATAATAATAATAATAGCTTGGATTTATATAGCGCCTTTCAAGGGACCCAAGGTCGCTTTACAAGTAGATGTATACATGTAGTTTGAACATGTGCAGCAGTTACAGTGAGAAGTGAAGGTATAAGGTGTGAGTACAAGTACTGCTAATATTGAGATGTTATATACAGAGACTGTAGACTATAGATCAGATATATAACTATGGGAATGTGAGAGCATACTTAAAGGACGTTAAATCAGAAATGAATGAATATAATGAGCTATGTTTCCTATCATATGGAGGTGAGTTTCTGAAGGGCCTCTCGTGGGGCTCAGGTGTTCTCAGTCATCAGAAATGTTCCAATGATCTCATGGTTCTCCTGTTTTCTCCTGTAGAATATGAGGAGGTGATGTTTGACAGCATGGACTCTGAGGGGAGTTGATGTTGTTGATCAGTCACACAGAGGCAGAAGCCCCTCCATCGTTTTCATAGTTCACCTCATCTTCATCTTCATCTTCATCATTCTGCTCCTGTCACCATGGAACAGAGACATGGTGAAAACACAGAGCAGAGCTGGAAAGTAACTAAGTACATTTACTCAGTTTTGTACTTCAGTACATATTTTAAGGACTTTACTTGACTATCATCAGTTAATGCTACTTTACACTTTAACTGCTCCTTATTCTGGAGCTTCATGTTGAACTTTTTACTCGTCTTCATCCATTCATTTTTATTACACATTCTTGCTTTAACATCTTTTATATTCCTTTTTTTATTTTCTATTTACTTCATTCTTAAATTGAGCAGAAATCACCATCTATGATGTATTACATGACAAATATAACTAGTTAAGCTACCCAGTAGTATGTAAAGTCATTTTAATAAACCATACTTTGCAAATGGAAGTGATACACATTAAATCATCACTTATTATAATCATATATTATATTATTACATTCTGCATAATCAGTACTTTCAATGTAGGTATATTTGTATTATTAATCATATATATATATTAGAGTATTTCTACATTGTAGTATTGCTACTTTTATTGAAGTGCAATATCTCAGTACTTCCTTTAGTGCCTTGCTCAAGGGAACCACAGAGATACTTCATTTCAACACAACATGCACACTTTACTCCTTTGTTGAATCTTCTGCCTGTCTTATAATCACAGTTAAATGAAAATAATAAATATTACAAACTATTATTTTATATTTAAACTCACGAGGTTTTTTGTCATCCGTTTTTTGTCCCCTGAAAAAAAACAAAAAGACAAACATGTTGACTTCAGCTTCCACGGTTTACTTTTTCTTTTCTCTTGAATCTATGAACCCTCACCTTTAGCTCTGGTCCAGACGTGGACTGTAACCACGGTGATGATGAGAGCTGCTAACCCCACAGACACCATGATGACCCACCACACAGCTGGAAAGAGAGAAGTCCCAAGTGTGAAATATAGTCAGAGGTTTTTAGCTGTTAAATGTATTTCTTCTCTTCAGTCACTACCTGGTCCTTCTGGATGTTTGCAGTCTGTTTCTTTGTTGTTGTTTTCAGATGTCCATTCATGAATTGTTGGTGTTCCAGTTGTTGTAGCATCACCTTAAGGAATAAAACAACATCATGCAAAAAACTGTAGTTAAAAAAAATGTTTTCTGCATAAATCAAATGACAAAATGATGTGACGTCAAAACCTCAAATCCCCAAAAGCATTATCTGTGATTAAATGTGTGATAAGTGATTTTAAACAACTCATTATATTCTAACCTGGTTTCTCAATTAAGAGCTTCTCTTTTTTATCATAACCATCTGTCACTTCACATTTCAGAAACTCATTAAATCCCTGATAAATGTGAGATGTTGTAAATGTGTTGTTTCAATATATTCTTATAACAAGACTGTTAGAAGTGATTTTAAACAGCTTAACATGTTCTCACCTGAGGACTGAGCGCTGAAGGGAAACAGATGAACTTCTCCTGTGTTACCATTAGTTACATTACAAGTAAACAACTCAGACCTTGTTGTGTAACTAAAGAGAGAAGTCAGAAATGTCACAGAGGCAGAGCAGAGAGACTGTGATGTCTTTATATCTCTGTGATCTTTAACCACATCTTGACCCTGAAGCAGCCACTTTGCTGTGTGATCACACTGTCCATATGTCGACACAGAGCAGCGTAACGTCACCTCATCAGTGTCCTGATGTTCAGTCACTGAAGATGGAGATATTGTGAGAGAAAGACAACAAGAGTAACATTAACTTCATCACTGTAATCATTATTATTGTAATGATTTAGTATATTGCTCTATAGAGACAGTTTAAAACATCATGATGTAAATACTCACTGGTAACAACAGACAGAAAACCACAGAGACTGAACCTTGTTGTACTCCTGATCTGAACTGGCTGCAGCCGTAACCTCCAGCATCCTCCTCTGTGACCTTCTTTATAACCAGAGAACAATTCTCTGTAACTCTCAGTCTGTCTGATTTAGCTTTGGCTTCTTTGTGAATCTGTCCGTCTGCAAACAGCCACACTCCTGGTGTCTTTGGTAAATCACTGAAGCTCCACCAAGTACTCTCACACTTATCCTGATCATCTATCACATTGTCAAAAGGCAAAGTGACTTCATCTCCAGGTCTGACAATGCGGGAGTATCGTTTCACAGCTGCAGCTGTTGGGGAAAAAAGCAGAAATAAATATAGACGTCATAAATGCTGACAGAATAATGATTTATTATATAAAAAGGTAAAGAGTTAGAGTTCTGGTTGATCTGTTTAATGAATCATTTAACGACACATTCAAACCAGAGTTAATTACAGATCCACATAACTAACTTAAAGTGGACCTATCATGCTATATTTGAATAATATAGTGTAGGACCATACCTATATAAGGCATATTTATACTTTTTTTTGTTGCAAAATACCAAACAGATCATGCATTTTAGCCATGCCTCATTTTGCTCAATTTGACATTTTTTAGCTCTGTTTTTGCAAGGGCTGATTCTGTGAGAACAGCACCATCTACAGGCCTGGCATATGTACTACAGCGTCTCCAGCGCTTTCGAACGGCAATGGCCGTGGCTGTCTCCTCCTGATAGGTGGAGAGTTGGCCCAATAGCCGTAGCGCCACCGTCCTGACGTCAGGACAGTGTTCAAATCTGGATCAGTTTTTATCAGATCCGTTGCAGCCCCTTTTTTAGAGATTTGGGTATGGAGGAAAATAGAGAGGGTTGTGTTTTCTGACACTTGGTGAGTTCCCTGGAACACCGGGGACACATATTCATGTAGAAAAGACGTACAAAAGTGCATTTTGCATGATAGGTCCCCTTTAAGTGTTCCTAGTGAGTGTGACGATCACTTTAAAGAGTATTGCTATGTGGGTTTTAGTGACCAAGAGTTCACTAAAGTCACCACGTTACAAACACAACTCATCATTCTCAGTTAAAGGAACAGTACGTAGTAAAGTACCGTTAGTGATATTAAAGCTGTTTTATTTAATGTACTTGGTAAATGATAAATGGACTGTATTTATAAAGCGCTTCATCCAGTCTTTCACCCCCTCAAAGCGCTTTACATACAAGTCACCCATTCACACCCAATGCATACAGAGCAATGTGCCCCTTGCTCAATGAAGGGGTTAGAGCCATTTCCCTTTCATCATTATGGTTTGAATGTTTGTCTTATTACTAAAAGGCTTTAGAGGAAACTCTTAACTATCTATTTTTGTGAGTCACACTACGCTTTAAAAGATGTTAGTTTAAGTCTCACTTATTTGCTGTCAGGTATGACGTGCATGTCTATATGTCTATATATGGCATGACATTGGTTCACAGCTGAGGGTGTGATTAGACAGGAAGCGGCAGAGTCTTTTGACCGTGTTCTTTTTGTTCTTTTTTGATACGGAGAACTTTTAGTTACTTTGAAGCGAGGAACTTTGTCTTCATGTTTGTATGTCGTCTTGATCAAAGAATAAACCTGATGAGATTCAACGCTACAACGATCTCTGCAAAGTTAGTTTGGAAGCAAAGAGAGGCGCGTCATAACCCACAACCCCGATAGAGGAAAGTGGATATTAAATGTAGAAACTGATTCAAACTCCACGACAGAAGGTATCATTCACACACCGTTCCCCATTGGGAGCGACTTGGGGTTAAGCATCTTGCCCAAGGATACATCGATTTCAATTGAAAGACGCCCTCACTACCTTTCATTAACAGTCGTAAACAGTGTGTGTTCTCTGCATCCTCACCTGGAAAGTGGAGCAGCAGCATCAGGAATGAAGACATCAGGATCCTTCTGAATTCAGACATCGTGCTTCTCTCTCGGTCTCTGGCTCTCGACTGTCAGAGTCTCTAACCTGCTGCTTCTGTATTTCTCTTCTGAGAACTGAAGGGGAAGTGTTTCTGTGAGGATGTTGTTAACCTGGTTGTTAACCCGGTTAACCTGTGGTGTTACCCTCTGATGCCGACCACATAACCATCAGAAACATTAATAAACTCAGCGAGCGTCTAATGAAACTCACTTGAATGGCCTACTTTTAAACACATGTATTAGCCGGTGTAATGTTCATGTTGTTTTGTAATAGTTTCATGCTCTACACACTGCAGACTCTTCTGGATGTGCCACTCTTAGAGCAGTCTCTCTGACCTGACTATAGGACGCTACACTCAACTCTCCAAGAAGTTTTATCTGACTGAGCTTCATGTTCTGCACACTGCAGAGATGAGTATTAACAGACTGTACGTGGTTTGTTGTTGCTTTGCATTCTGTTATTTTGCTTTTGTCGGGACCCCCTTAAAAACGAGATGGTGCATCTCAAGGGGTTTATCCTAATAAATACCTTTCTATATAAACAAAGATAAAACTGAGGTAATTGTTTTCGGAGCCAAGGAAGAACTGGCAAAATGGGGTTCTGCTCAACAGATGAAGCGCTGACTGAACCGGAGGACCAAACTGAAAGCGTGTGTGTGTGTGTGTGTGTGTGTGTGTGTGTGTGTGTGTGTGTGTGTGTGTGTGTGTGTGTGTGGTGTGTGTGTGTGTGTGTGTGTGTGTGTGTGTGTGTGTGTGTGTGTGTGTGTGTGTGTGTTTGTGAGTGTGTGTGTGTGTGAGAGTGAGAAAGGGATCTGGTTTGCGGGGTGAGACATCTAAAGCAACACCCAGAGACTGACTGCAGGGCCACACACACACAAACACACACGCACCACACACACACACACACACACACACACACACACACCACACACACACACCACACACACACACACAAACACACACACACACACACACACACACACACACACACACACATACACACACACCTCAGTGGCAGGCTGGAGTGTGAACAGGAAGTGTCTCGTTGTATCAGGCCCTAGCCACACGAGTACGGTCGTATCTGCTACAATTCTCTATCATATAGACGGTTCGGCCACACTAGGCCGACAGGGAAACGCAGATAACGGGTCCCAAGGTATCCCTACCCTCATCCCTCCTAAATGTAACTCTTTTATAACCATTCCTATTCTTCCAA
>NW_022987552.1:528381-780881 GCF_902827165.1 Trematomus bernacchii
GTGTATGGTTTGTGAAATATAATCAAATAAAAAAACTACTACAAAATTAAAATTGAAACTAGCTAGCTGGAAGTAGAAGAGTACATTAATTTTTTTAACGGAGAGTTTGTATGTGTATTGTTTGTGAAATAAAATAAAATAATAAAAAACAATAGTAGTACACATACATTTAAAAAAAAAAAACATAATAATATGGAAAATACAAATAAAACTAGCTACCAAATAGTGAGCTTGTTTACTTTATAAACATGTGCCGATTCCTCCAGAAGACCCTAACAATTCACTATATGTTTCTATCAGATATATCACCTATTATTATCTTTAATTAAAAATATAAACACTTAATTCTAGGTTATTTATGAATGGAGTTCTGCACAGCACCGTTGTCCAGCATGTTAGCCTGCTAGCTGCTAAACAACAACAACAACAACAGTACACTAAGGGCCTTTCTCATTTCTCTAATTCCCCTCCTCGACTCTTATCCTCGTGTCTTAGTCCCGCCCACAGGAGATGCGAGCGGAGGAGTCGAGGAGGGGAACCGAGGAGAGAGGAGGGGAAGCAGCAGGCGGTTAGAGAAATGAGAACTCCTCTCCTCTGAGCGGTCATTTTAAAGAGATGTCCATTAATGATGACAGGAGGCATAGCAGCCTCATCCACATCACCTGTCCACATCTGTCCAGCATCTGATGGACAGATGTGTTCATGACGACTTATATATTTACTTTGAATCATTCACAGTGCGGTATAATGAGACAATAACAGGCTACAGATGCGGACATATACACACACATATATATTTATATATATATATGTGTGTGTGTATATATGTCCGCATCTGTAGCCTGTTTGCGGGGTGAGACATCTAAAGCAACACCCAGAGACTGACTGCAGGGCCACACACACACACATACACACACACACACACACACACACACACACACACACACACACACACACACACACACACACACACACACACACACACACACACACACACACACACACACACACACAGGTGCAGTGACACAGCAGTAACACACACCTGGGTTACCCGTGTGTTTCTCTCAGATTTAACCTGTTAAGCACCAAGCCTGTTTTTCTAAAAGCTTTAGGGATCCAAAGTACAACATATAATAAGTACCCTGTATCAAGATTGATGCAAAACAAGTGACATTTGACCTTTTTAGAGAGGTTTAGCCAAAACCACCCCACCTCTGAGGTGATTTGGGTGAAAATGTTTTTTTTTCCATATCTCTGGCCCCCCTTGCTCGATTTTGATGGTTGACACCTGTTTCTGACCGTTAGAGCCAATAGAATCGAAGGGGGAGGCCCCCACACACACACATTGTGAAGAGAAAAGGTGGGGGCTGCGCGCATGTAAATGTAAAGCAGAGTGGAGCTACATTCTAGCTCTGGCATTTGGAAACAAAAAAGCAGTTTTATTGCTTATGGATTATCAGAAATAATTTCAAAGAGGGCACAGATACATTGGATTAACCTATGGATTAACTGCAGCATCGTTTTTTTTATCGTTTTAATGCCATTGAAGACCAGTTTTGACCAAGGTAAGCCATGTTAGCGTTTCTAGCTTCTTAGCTCCACATGTTATGATGTATGCTTTCGTTTATAGCGTCGCAAATGTTTATCAGTGAGTGTTGAGGAGGGCACCACTAGATTCAGTGTCTCCAGGACACCAAAAACGAGTGGTTGGCTGTGCATCTAGGATAAGTAATAAGGGAGTTATTGTGAGTTTAAGTGCCGTTTTAGGTTAAATCTTTTCGCTCGTGGATAATTCAGAGGCTGAGTGCTAGCATTGTGGGGTTTTTTTTGGAAAAAAAAATTAAAAAGATCATTTAGCTGAGTTTCTTCCCGTTACATGGATATAAAACATTCATAGTTTTATTAAATATTAAGATTCCTTAGACGTTGTTTCCTGCAAATGACGCGTTTATTCGCCCGGTACCGGGCGGATGGTGCGTAATAGGTGTTAGTGCATGTCAATGGCCTGCAGAGGCTAAAATCCCTGAGTTCCCTCCCTGAGTTCTCCCCCTCCCCCCCAGGTCTTCACAGTCTCTGGAGATAAAGACTGAGACGTTTGGTTTCCATGTTTCATTCATTAGCTCCACTAAATGTGCAACACCTTCCTTGGCTCTGACACAAACTGTATGTTGTTTACAAAGTGAGAGCCAGGTCAAAGAGAGGTGTTCAACCCAACAAAGCGTTGTGTTGTCAGTGTGTTGGAGATAGAGAGAGAAACACAACTCATTATAACATTGATTAAAAGTACTCTTTTTATTTGGGTTATATATCATTAAAGCCGTAGTAAAAAAAGGAGTAACATATTCCATTAGGACTTAAAGGTGGGGTATGTAATTTACTTCAGAAACACTTTTTGTTATATTCCATGGAATGCTCTTAACATCCCGATAGCAATGAATAAATGCTTAAATGCTTTGACAATAAATTTCATCTGTGGAAGCCGTAGTACTGTAAAAAGCACGACCAATCATCTGAGCCGGCCCGGCTAAAGTAACTGGATGGCCTACCTGCCTGTCAGCCTTCCATCTGTGCACAAACTTATCTGGTGCCCTCATTGGTCATGTGCGCGTTCGTGTGTGTTGGAGGAGGGGCTCTGTGAGGAAGTCTGAAGGAAGGGGCAGATTTTTTCCGGTTGTGTATTTTCAAATTCTAGCGCACTCGAGCTGGTTTCTCCAAAATTACCTACCCCACCTTTAAGCTAATTAAAACATCCTAAGATACTGTAGGCATTTCAGGTTTAGGAATACATATAGAGTAAAAAAGAGAGTATAGTAAATATATTGTATAGACATTTGATCAGATATATACAGCATGTGCAGCAGTTACAGTAGGCAGTACAGGTATATATACTGTAGGTATAAGTACGCTCTGCTAATTATAAGACATTATATGAATCATTCATTGAAAAACGAGATAAAAGCATTTATTAAAGTTATTAAATCGACACTAGGGTGAATGATTTTCCCAAGAGAACACAATTAACAAAAACATTTTATGGATCATTTTACAATTTAAATATTTTATTAATTCAACCCAACGTATGTATGAACATGTGCAGCAGTTACAGTGAGAAGTGAAGGTATAAGGTGTAAGTACAAGTAATGCTAATATTGAGATGTCATATACAGAATAAACAGCATTAAATCAGAAATATACATTGTAAGCAGTAATATAACTATGTATGGGAATGTGAGAGCATAATTAAAGGATGTTAAATCAGAAAGGAATGAATATAATAAGCTATGTTTCCTATCTTATGGTGTTGAGTTTCTGAAGTGGTCTGTGTGCGGGGGGCGGGGCCTAACTCTCTCTCTCTGTGTGCGGGGGGCGGGGCCTAACTCTCTCTCACTGTGTGCGGGGGGCGGGGCCTAACAGACACGCTGCAGCGGCATGCACACAGATTTTTAAGAGTAGTAGTACCGTTCAAAGTAAAGTGTTAAGAGAGTGAAATGTTGCTTTAGGAATTTCAACACTTGATGCTGTCACCTTGATTCCAGTTTCAGATACCTGTGTTTAACTGAATTAGTTTAAAGAGAGAAAACATTTTGACGAAAAGTTGACTAAAATGTAATGATTTTTCATCGACTAAAACTGGACTAAAACTATGAAGGACAAAAAGGACTAAAATGTGATTAAAGCTAATAACCATTTTCGTCTAAAGACTAAATCAAAACTAGCTGCCAAAATGAACGCTGCTCAGGTGTTCTCAGTCATCAGAAATGTTCCAATGATCTCATGGTTCTCCTGTTTTCTCCTGTAGAATATGAGGAGGTGATGTTTGACAGCATGGACTCTGAGGGGAGTTGATGTTGTTGATCAGTCACACAGAGGCAGACGACCCTCCATCGTTTTCATAGTTCACCTCATCTTCATCTTCATCTTCATCATTCTGCTCCTGTCAGCATGGAACAGAGACATGGTGAAAACACAGAGCAGAGCTGGAAAGTAACTAAGTACATTTACTCAGTTTTGTACTTCAGTACATATTTTAAGGACTTTACTTGACTATCATCAGTTAATGCTACTTTACACTTTAACTGCTCCTTATTCTGGAGCTTCATGTTGAACTTTTTACTCGTCTTCATCCATTCATTTTTATTACACATTCTTGCTTTAACATCTTTTATATTCCTTTTTTTATTATGTATTTATTTCATTCTTAAATTGAGCAGAAATCACCATCTATGATGTATTATATGACAAATATAACTAGTTAAGCTACCCAGTAGTATGTAAAGTCATTTTAATAAACCATACTTTGCAAATGGAAGTGATACACATTAAAACATCACTTATTATAATCATATATTATATTATTACATTCTGCATAATCAGTACTTTCAATTTAGGTATATTTGTATTATTAATCATATTTATATATTAGAGTATTTCTACATTGTAGTATTGCTACTTTTAATGAAGTGCAATATCTCAGTACTTCCTTTAGTGCCTTGCTCAAGGGAACCACAGAGATACTTCATTTCAACACAACATGCACACTTTACTCCTTTGTTGAATCTTCTGCCTGTCTTATAATCACAGTTAAATGAAAATAATAAATATTACAAACTATTATTTTATATTTAAACTCACGAGGTTTTTTGTAATCCGTTTTTTGCCCCCTGAAAAAACCCAAAAAGACAAACATGTTGACTTCAGCTTCAACGGTTTCCTTTTTCTTTTCTCTTGAATCTATGGACCCTCACCTTTAGCTCTGGTCCAGATGAGGACTGTAACCACGGTGATGATGAGAGCTGCTAACCCCACAGACACCATGATGAGCCACCACACAGCTGGAAAGAGAGAAGTCCCAAGTGTGAAATATAGTCACAGGTTTTTAGCTGTTAAATGTATTTCTTCTCTTCAGTCACTACCTGGTCCTTCTGGATGTTTGCTGTCTGTTTCTTTGTTGTTGTTTTCAGATGTCCATTCATGAGTTGTTGGTGTTCCAGTTGTTGTAGCATCTCCTTAAGGAATAAAACAACATCATGCAAAAAACTGTAGTTTAAAAAAAAAAAATTCTCCATAAACCAAATGACAAAATGATGTGACGTCAAAACCTCAAATCCCCAAAAGCATTATCTGTGATTAAATGTGTGATAAGTGATTTAAAACAACTCATTATATTCTAAACTGGTTTCTCAATTCAGAGCTTCTCTTTTTTATCATAACCATCTGTCACTTCACATTTCAGAAACTCATTCAATCCCTGATAAATGTGAGATGTTGTAAATGTGTTGTTTCAATATATTCTTATAACAAGACTGTTAGAAGTGATTTGAAACAGCTCAACATGTTCTCACCTGAGGACTGAGGGCTGAAGGGAAACAGATGAACTTCTCCTGTGTAACCATTAGTTACTGCACAAGTAAATAACTCAGACCTTGTAACTAAAGAGAGAAGTCAGAAATGTCACAGAGGCAGAGCAGGAAGACTCTGATGTGTTTATCTCTCTGTGATCTTTATCCACATCTCGACCCTGAAGCAACCACTTTGCTGAGTGTATACACAATCCATATGTCGACACAGAGCAGTTTAACGTCACCTCATCATTGTCCAGATGTCCAGTCACTGAAGATGGAGATATTGTGAGAGAAAGACAACAAGAGTAACATTAACTTCATCACTGTAATCATTATTATTGTAATGATTTAGTATATTGCTCTATAGAGACAGTTTAAAACATCATGATGTAAATACTCACTGGTAACAACAGACAGATAAACATGAGAAGTTGGACCTTGTTGTTCTCCTGATCTGAACTGTCTGCAGCCGTAAAGACCAGCATCCTCCTCTGTGACCTTCTTTATAACCAGAGAACAATTCTGTGTAACTCTCAGTCTGTCTGATTTAGCTTTGGCTTCTTTGTGAATCTGTCCGTCTTTAAACAGCCACACTGCTGGTGTGAATCATAGAAGCTCCACTTAGTACTCTCACACTTATCCTGATCATCTATCACATTGTCAAAAGGCAAAGTGACTTCATCTCCAGCTCTGACAATGGGGTAGTATCGTTTCACATCTGCAGCTGTTGGGGAAAAAATCAGAAATAAATATAGACGTCATAAATGCTGACAGAATAATGATGTATTATATAAAAAGGTAAAGAGTTAGAGTTCTGGTTGATCTGTTTAATGAATCATTTAACGACACATTCAAACCAGAGTTAATTACAGATCCACATAACTAACTGAAGTGTTCATAGTGAGTGTGACGATCACTTTAAAGAGTATTGCTATGTGGGTTTTAGTGACCAAGAGTTCACTAAAGTCACCACGTTACAAACACAACTCATCATTCTCAGTTAAAGGAACAGTACGTAGTAAAGTACCGTTACTGATATTAAAGCTGTTTTATTTCATGTAATTGGTAAATGGTAAATGGACTGTTTTTATAAAGCGCTTCATCCAGTCTTTCACCCCCTCAAAGCGCTTTACATACAACAAGTCACCCATTCACACCCAATGCATACAGAGCAATGTGCCCCTTGCTCAATGAAGGGGTTAGAGCCATTTCCCTTTCATCATTATGGTTTGAATGTTTGTCTTATTACTAAAAGGCTTTAGAGTAAACTCTTAACTATGTATTTTTGTGAGTCACACTACGCTTTAAAAGATGTTAGTTTAAGTCTCACTTATTTGCTGTCGGATATGACGTGCATGTCTATATGTCTATATGTCTATATATGGCATGACATTGGTTCACAGCTGAGGGTGTGATTAGACAGGAAGCGGTAGAGTCTTTTGACCGTGTTCTTTTTGTTCTTTTTGTTCTTTTTTGATACGGAGAACTTTTAGTTACTTTGAAGCGAGGAAGTTTGTCTTCATGTTTGTATGTCGCCTTGATCAAAGAATAAACCTGATGTGATTCAACGCTACAACGATCTCTGCAAAGTTAGTTTGGAAGCAAAGAGCGGCACGTCATAACCCACAACCCCGATAGAGGAAAGTGGATATTAAATGTAGAAACTGATTCAAACTCCACGACAGAAGGTATCATCCACACACCGTTCCCCATTGGGAGCGACTTGGGGTTAAGCATCTTGCCCAAGGATACATCGATTTCAATTGAAAGACGCCCTCACTACCTTTCATTAACAGTCGTAAACAGTGTGTGTTCTCTGCATCCTCACCTGGAAAGTGGAGCAGCAGCATCAGGAATGAAGACATCAGGATCCTTCTGAATTCAGACATCGTGCTTCTCTCTCGGTCTCTGGCTCTCGACTGTCAGAGTCTCTCCCCTGCTGCTTCTTTAACTAGAACTCAGTACCGATGATAACAGCAGATCTTGATAAGCGACAGAAGAGGGGAAGTTGAACGTGGCAAGATGTTTTCTGGTTCCTCATTTCACCTCCAGTGTTTTTCTTCCGAAAACTGAAGGAGAAGTGTTTCGATGTGAAATGGGGTTACACCAGCAGCTCTGAAGGTATGACACCATATAGAAAACCTCAGGCACGTATTCAGCTGAACAACAGAGGAATAATTCAGGCCGATATGAGACGGATCAGTTTGAGCTGACATCCAGTCACTGTGGAGGACCGAGCCAAACTTACATTGAGACACAATCTGGATGTTTATTTTAAGATGACTGCATTCCCAGGCCCTGTGTGTCTCAACACCAAGTGCATTATGTGGAAAAGATTTGCCACTGTTTCCATCTTTGCTGAATCTGTTTATCTTATTGAAAAATACAGCATGCACTTGTCACCCTAGAGCAGCGGTGTCAAACTCAAGGCCCGGGGGCCAATTCCGGCCCGCGACTATATTTCATGTGGCCCCGCAAGAGCTTGCAAAGAATATAATATGTTTATTATACGGTTGAATGCCGCTTTACAGAGGCACGTTGTCCATAAACTACATGTCCCACAATGCATCTCATTTTGTGACGTGCACACTGGAAGAGACTTGCTATTTTTTGCCCTAGACTTCTGCTTTTCAATATAATACATTATTTTATATATATGATATATTTATATATCGTCTTAAAGTTTTGAACTGGCTTTTAATACTAGTTGAACATAACATTTTGATATTTGTATGTGTTTTTATATGTTTCTAGTTATTGTGCTTTGTATTATTGTTTTATTATTTTACTCCTATTGTGTTATTTTATATTTGTTCCCTGTGCAGCACTTTGGTCAACTGAGGTTGTTTTAAATGTGCTATATAAATGAATAAAGATTGAGATTGAAAGTTACGACCGGCCCTTTGAGTGCAACCATAATGCTGATGTGGCCCACGATGAAACTGAGTTTGACCCCCCCCGCCCTAGAGGACTCGATACAAAGGACAAACTGGCACAAATCCACGGCTCCACGTCTTCTACCTTCTTCTGGCCATCGCATTTTTAGCGAGACGTTGGAAGTAAAACGAGGTGAATGTAAAAGGGGACATACAATATATATATTAATGCTGTGTGGTTTACATTCTTATTGGCTAGTTTCTCTGAGTTATAGCTCAACATGATTTAAGGGGCGAGCAGATAAGAAGCACACACATTTGTGTATAAAGTTTAGACACATTAAAGAGGCCCTATTGTGCTTTTGGGGGGTTTCCCTCTCCTGTAGTTTGTGATACAGGTTTGTATTCATGTAACTGGTCTGCAAAGACTAACATATCTGTGCTCGACTACTGCAATGGTGTCTTTACAGGCCTCACTAAAAAATCTATTAGAAAGCTGCAGCTAATTCAGAACGCCGCTGCTCGAGTCCTCACTAACACTAAGAAAGTGGATCACATCACTCCTGTTCTGAAGTCTTTACACTGGCTTCCTGTGTGTCAAAGAATAGATTTCAAAATATTGTTGCTGGTTTATAAAGCTTTGAATGGTTTAGGCCCAAAATACGTGTCTGACCTACTGCTAAATTATGAACCATCCAGAACTCTCAGGTCTTCAGGGACTGGTCAGCTTTCTGTCCCCAGAGTCAGAACTAAACATGGTAAAGCAGCGTTCAGTTATTATGCTCCAAATATCTGGAACAAACTCCCAGAAACCTGCAGGTCCGCTGCAACTCTGACTACTTTTAAATCCAGGCTGAAGACTTTTCTTTTTGCCGCTGCTTTTAATTGAACTATTCACATCTTAAACTGCACTGTAACTTTTAACTTTTATCCATGTATTTTTTCTTTTAATGTTTATTTTATTATCTTTCCTTTTTAATGACTGATTTTAAATGCCATTTTTAAAATATCTTCCATTTTTGTAAAGCACTTTGAATTACCTTGTGTTGAAAGGTGCTATATAAATAAACTTGCCTTGCCTTGCCTTGCCTTGCCTTGCCTTTTCGCCCCCCCCCCCCCTGCCTGAAATGCCTCCATTAGACTCCTTTGTTTACTTACTGAACACAGTGACATCACTATGTTACACTCATGCTTCTATTGGCTAGCGCTCCAACACATTGTACGTGATAGGCTAAGGGGCGGGCAGGGCCGCCTTAATGCACGGGCTGACCTGGGCTGAAGCCCAGGGGCCTACGGAGATCGGGGGCCTATCATGAGCCAATAATAAAAAATAAAAATAAATTTAAATTCTTTTTTTTTTCTTTTCGGGAGTTTAAAAAAAATCTTAAATAAACAAAGTCTTGGATTTCAGAAAATGAAATCACTCAATAAATACATTTTTGAAGCTTGTAAAGGGAAGAAGAAAGCTCTCCCTCGCCACTCTGCTGTCCCACAGCGCCGCTTCCCCTCCCTCCGCTGAAATTATGAATGTAAGGCGTATAGTAATCATAGATAACACGGCAGGGTGTGTTACAGTTTGTTTTCATCTGATTTCAAATAAACAAAGTCTTGGCTTTCAGAATATTAAACTTGTTTCGGCAAATTCAGATGATAAATACAACTTTGAAGCTTGTAACGGCATAATTACAAGCGGAGAACGGAGTAACTTGACTTCACAGCAGGCATAACAACAGCCAGCGTTTCTCGTGAGTGTTTTGCCCGGGAACCAAACACAATACACACAAACGCAAAAATACACAAACACACACACACACACTCGTGAGCTTCCCCCAGACCAGTAATCCAAACAAAAATATCTTCCCTCCGTACTATTTTGATCATTTGCTAATAATCAATCAGATCAATGGATTCCAGAGATTTTTCTCAAAAATGATGACTCCGTAACAGTCAGTGGGCACCACTTAACAGCCAATCAGAATGAGAATATGTTTAACATGTGACTTATTCAAATTGCGAGTGATTGAGTGACAGATGAAGGTTGTTTAGGACAAAATGTCGGAGAAGAAAAAGTTTGAGAGTGGCGCTCGGAAAAGGAAATTGTTGAGGGAAAAGGAGTTTCGAGACAAGCAGCTATTACAAAAAATGCCGAAGCTTACAGGTTATTTTAAACCTGTAGGCCAGGATGAGGAGGAAGGACAGATTAGTTCTGTACCGGCAGCGGTGCCGGCCGCGGGGGCCTCGGAGCCAAGTAGACCGTCTGGTTCTGATAGCGATGGAGTAGCGGGAGAGGAAAAACAGACAGGAGCGACATTATCTGTTGGAGGAGATAGAGAGGACGACGAGGACTTGCTACGTGGAGGGGAGCCAACGGCAACCGGACAAATACATGAGGGAGGCCCGATACGTCACTCATCTGGAGGAGAGGACCAGGCGCGCGTAGAGCAGAGTGGAGAAGTGCGATCACAGAGCCTGCCCAGGCTATAAATGACTTTGATTTGTTCTTTAAATAGGGGGCCTACAAAACAGCCCCAGGGCCTGATGGCAGGTTAAGGCGGGCTTGGGGGCGGGACATCTCTAAGAGGTTGACCAATCACAACAGAGCCGGCCAGCTAGCCAATCAGAGCAGACTGGGCTCTGGTTTCAGACAGAGGGTGAAAAGAGGTGCTGCAGCACAGGCAGTATGAGCAAAATAAAGAGCTTTTTGAACATTAAAGCATGGAGACATGTAGAGACACTACATACTGATATACACCTGAACATCAGCAGGAGAGGACTCTTTAAAATAGAGACACTACATACTGATATACACCTGAACATCAGCAGGAGAGGACTCTTTAATGTAGAGACACTACATACTGATATACACCTGAACATCAGCAGGAGAGGACTCTTTAAAGTAGAGACACTACATACTGATATACACCTGAACATCAGCAGGAGAGGACTCTTTAAAGTAGAGACACTACATACTGATATACACCTGAACATCAGCAGGAGAGGACTCTTTAAAGTAGAGACACTACATACTGATATACACCTGCACATCAGCAGGAGAGGACTCTTTAAAGTAGAGACACTACATACTGATATACACCTGAACATCAGCAGGAGAGGACTCTTTAAAGTAGAGACACTACATACTGATACTCACCTGAACATCATCAGGAGAGGACTCTTTAAAGTAGAGACACTACATACTGATATTCACCTGAACATCAGCAGGAGAGGACTCTTTAAAGTAGAGACACTACATACTGATATACACCTGAACATCAGCAGGAGAGGACTCTTTAAAGTAGAGACACTACATACTGATATACATATAATAGCATCAAAGTGAGAGAACAGCAAAACATGTGAGTCCCTCTAGAGGTGGATCGTGAAAAAGGGGCAGACATGTTGGAGAGTTACTGTATTCTGAATACTTACAGTGTGGGCATAATGAAAGTTTTGTAAAGTTCGTATTACTGTTTTTTCTTTAATATAATTCAATGGAGTATTGCTGTTTCTTCAGTACTTTTGATTGTTCTGTATTTTACTAAATAAAGTGATCTATTAGCCTTTCAAGACTGCAGATGTATCTATTTGTGTGGTTTTTCCTAATATGACTTTCTCTAAACATCAGGTGTGTTCTTAAAGTACACAGTTTCACTAGTGACTCCACTGATCAACAACACTGCCTTTTGTTATCGCTGCATATTCATTTATATATTAAGGTATATTGATATCCACCCCCTGCTGTTATATATAAAATATATATATTCTATATTACTACATGTACACCACTCTGCACCGTTCTGCTTTTTGCTCTTACCTTGCATCAGAGGGTAAAACCTCCAGAGCTCTGCTGCTGCTGCTAACCACATTCTCACAGAAACACTTCTCCTTCAGTTCTCAGAAGAGAAATAAAGAAGCAGCAGGAGAGGACTCTTTAAAGTAGAGACACTCCATACTGATATACACCTGTACATCAGCAGGAGAGGACTCTTTAAAGTGGAGGCACTACATACTGATATACACCTGAACATCAGCAGGGGGGACTCGTTAAAGTAGAGACACTACATACTGATATACACCTGAACATCAGCAGGAGAGGACTCTTTAAAGTAGAGACACTACATACTGATATACACCTGAACATCATCAGGAGAGGACTCTTTACAGTAGAGACACTACATACTGATATACACCTGAACATCAGCAGGAGAGGACTCTTTAAAGTAGAGACACTACATACTGATATACAACTGAACATCAGCAGGAGAGGACTCTTTAAAGTAGAGGCACATCAGCAGGAGAGGACTCTTTAAAGTAGAGGCACATCAGCAGGAGAGGACTCTTTAAAGTTGTTAAATGGCAGCAAAAGCAGGACTTTCAGAACTCCTTTATGCATAATCACTTTTCTTTCCCTCCAGGCTCACCTTCATGATGATGATGATGAAGATGATGCAGTGACCTACAGCACTGTGAGAGCTCCCTCCTCTTCCTCTGCTGCCTCCGCTGATCCCAGCCTCCTCTACGCCACCGTCAACAAACCAACAAACAAACGGATGTAATGTTTAAAACAATAGCCAGATTTAGAAGTGTAAGGGCAAAGCGAGCAGAGTTATAATAAGATTTATTTTAACCAGGTTTTTGCTTTTTTTGGCTTAATAGCATCAAAGTGAGAGAACAGCAAAACATGTGAGTCCCTCTAGAGGTGGATCGTGAAAAAAGGGCAGACATGTTGGAGAGTTACTGTATTCTGAATACTTACAGTGTGGGCATAATGAAGGTTTTGTAAAGTTCTTATTACTGTTTTTTCTTTAATATAATTCAATGGAGTATTGCTTTTTCTTCAGTACTTTTGATTGTTCTGTATTTTACTAAATAAAGTGATCTATTAGCCTTTCAAGAGTGCAGATGTATTTATTTGTGTGGTTTTTCCTAATATGACTTTCTCTAAACATCAGGTGTGTTCTTAAAGTACACAGTTTCACTAGTGACTCCACTGATCAACAACACTGCCTTTTGTTATCGCTGCATATTCATTTATATATTAAGGTATATTGATATCCACCCCCTGCTGTTATATATCAAATATATATATTCTATATTACTACATGTACACCACTCTGCACGGTTCTGCTTTTTGCTCTTACCTTGCA
Organism: Trematomus bernacchii; assembly: GCF_902827165.1. NCBI lineage: Eukaryota > Metazoa > Chordata > Actinopteri > Perciformes > Nototheniidae > Trematomus > Trematomus bernacchii. The sequence continues at coordinate 541,747 of NW_022987552.1, forward strand.
TCAGAGGGTAAAACCTCCAGAGCTCTGCTGCTGCTGTTAACCACATTCTCACAGAAACACTTCTCCTTCAGTTCTCAGAAGAGAAATAAAGAAGCAGCAGGAGAGGACTCTTTAAAGTGGAGACACTACATACTGATATACACCTGAACATCAGCAGGAGAGGACTCTTTAAAGTAGAGACACTACATACTGATACACACCTGAACATCAGCAGGAGAGGACTCTTTAAAGTAGAGACACTACATACTGATATACACCTGAACATCAGCAGGAGAGGACTCTTTAAAGTAGAGACACTACATACTGATATACACCTGAACATCAGCAGGAGAGGACTCTTTAAAGTAGAGTCACTAAATACTGATATACACCTGAACATCAGCAGGAGAGGACTCTTTAAAGTAGAGACACTACATACTGATATACACCTGAACATCAGCAGGAGAGGACTCTTTAAAGTAGAGACACTACATACTGATATACACCTGAACATCAGCAGGAGAGGGCTCTTTAAAGTAGAGACACTACATACTGATATACACATGAACATCAGCAGGAGAGGACTCTTTAAAGTAGAGACACTCCATACTGATATACACCTGAACATCAGCAGGAGAGGACTCTTTAAAGTAGAGACACTACATACTGATACACACCTGAACATCAGCAGGAGAGGACTCTTTAAAGTAGAGACACTACATACTGATATACACCTGAACATCAGCAGGAGAGGACTCTTTAAAGTAGAGACACTACATACTGATATACACCTGAACATCAGCAGGAGAGGACTCTTTAAAGTAGAGACACTACATACTGATATACACCTGAACATCAGCAGGAGAGGACTCTTTAAAGTAGAGTCACTAAATACTGATATACACCTGAACATCAGCAGGAGAGGACTCTTTAAAGTAGAGACACTACATACTGATATACACCTGAACATCAGCAGGAGAGGACTCTTTAAAGTAGAGACACTACATACTGATATACACCTGAACATCAGCAGGAGAGGGCTCTTTAAAGTAGAGACACTACATACTGATATACACATGAACATCAGCAGGAGAGGACTCTTTAAAGTAGAGACACTCTATACTGATATACACCTGAACATCAGCAGGAGAGGACTCTTTAAAGTAGAGACACTACATACTGATATACACCTGAACATCAGCAGGGGGGACTCTTTAAAGTAGAGACACTACATACTGATATACACCTGAACATCAGCAGGAGAGCACTCTTTAAAGTAGAGACACTACATACTGATATACACCTGAACATCAGCAGGAGAGGACTCTTTAAATTAGAGACACTACATACTGATATACACCTGAACATCAGCAGGAGAGGACTCTTTAAAGTAGAGACACTACATACTGATATACACCTGAACATCAGCAGGGGGGACTCTTTAAAGTAGAGACACTACATACTGATATACACCTGAACATCAGCAGGAGAGCACTCTTTAAAGTAGAGACACTACATACTGATATACACCTGAACATCAGCAGGAGAGGACTCTTTAAATTAGAGACACTACATACTGATATACACCTGAACATCAGCAGGAGAGGACTCTTTAAAGTAGAGACACTACATACTGATATACACCTGAACATCAGCAGGAGAGGACTCTTTAAAGTAGAGACACTACATACTGATATACACCTGAACATCAGCAGGAGAGGACTCTTTAAAGTAGAGACACTACATACTGATATACACCTGAACAGCAGCAGGAGAGGACTCTTTAAAGTAGAGACACTACATACTGATATTCACCTGAACATCAGCAGGAGAGGACTCTTTAAAGTAGAGACACTACATACTGATATACACCTGAACAGCAGCAGGAGAGGACTCTTTAAAGTAGAGACACTACATACTGATATTCACCTGAACATCAGCAGGAGAGGACTCTTTAAAGTAGAGACACTACATACTGATATTCACCTGAACATCAGCAGGAGAGGACTCTTTAAAGTAGAGACACTACATACTGATATACACCTGAACATCAGCAGGAGAGGACTCTTTAAAGTAGAGACACTACATACTGATATACACCTGAACATCAGCAGGAGAGGACTCTTTAAAGTAGAGACACTAAATACTGATATACACCTGTACATCAGCAGGAGAGGACTCTTTAAAGTAGAGTCACTAAATACTGAGATACACCTGAACATCAGCAGGAGAGGACTCTTTAAAGTAGAGACACTACATACTGATATACACCTGAACATCAGCAGGAGAGGACTCTTTAAAGTAGAGACACTACATACTGATATACACCTGAACATCAGCAGGAGAGGACTCTTTAAAGTAGAGACACTACATACTGATATACACCTGACCATCAGCAGGAGAGGACTCTTTAAAGTAGAGACACTACATACTGATATACACCTGAACAGCAGCAGGAGAGGACTCTTTAAAGTAGAGACACTACATACTGATATTCACCTGAACATCAGCAGGAGAGGACTCTTTAAAGTAGAGACACTACATACTGATATTCACCTGAACATCAGCAGGAGAGGACTCTTTAAAGTAGAGACACTACATACTGATATACACCTGAACATAAGCAGGAGAGGACTCTTTAAAGTAGAGACACTACATACTGATATACACCTGAACATCAGCAGGAGAGGACTCTTTAAAGTAGAGACACTACATACTGATATACACCTGACCATCAGCAGGAGAGGACTCTTTAAAGTAGAGACACTACATACTGATATACACCTGAACAGCAGCAGGAGAGGACTCTTTAAAGTAGAGACACTACATACTGATATTCACCTGAACATCAGCAGGAGAGGACTCTTTAAAGTAGAGACACTACATACTGATATTCACCTGAAACATCAGCAGGAGAGGACTCTTTAAAGTAGAGACACTACATACTGATATACACCTGAACATCAGCAGGAGAGGACTCTTTAAAGTAGAGACACTACATACTGATATACATATAATAGCATCAAAGTGAGAGAACAGCAAAACATGTGAGTCCCTCTAGAGGTGGATCGTGAAAAAGGGGCAGACATGTTGGAGAGTTACTGTATTCTGAATACTTACAGTGTGGGCATAATGAAAGTTTTGTAAAGTTCGTATTACTGTTTTTTCTTTAATATAATTCAATGGAGTATTGCTGTTTCTTCAGTACTTTTGATTGTTCTGTATTTACTAAATAAAGTGATCTATTAGCCTTTCAAGACTGCAGATGTATCTATTTGTGTGGTTTTTCCTAATATGACTTTCTCTAAACATCAGGTGTGTTCTTAAAGTACACAGTTTCACTAGTGACTCCACTGATCAACAACACTGCCTTTTGTTATCGCTGCATATTCATTTATATATTAAGGTATATTGATATCCACCCCCTGCTGTTATATATAAAATATATATATTCTATATTACTACATGTACACCACTCTGCACCGTTCTGCTTTTTGCTCTTACCTTGCATCAGAGGGTAAAACCTCCAGAGCTCTGCTGCTGCTGCTAACCACATTCTCACAGAAACACTTCTCCTTCAGTTCTCAGAAGAGAAATAAAGAAGCAGCAGGAGAGGACTCTTTAAAGTAGAGACACTCCATACTGATATACACCTGTACATCAGCAGGAGAGGACTCTTTAAAGTGGAGGCACTACATACTGATATACACCTGAACATCAGCAGGGGGGACTCGTTAAAGTAGAGACACTACATACTGATATACACCTGAACATCAGCAGGAGAGGACTCTTTAAAGTAGAGACACTACATACTGATATACACCTGAACATCATCAGGAGAGGACTCTTTACAGTAGAGACACTACATACTGATATACACCTGAACATCAGCAGGAGAGGACTCTTTAAAGTAGAGACACTACATACTGATATACAACTGAACATCAGCAGGAGAGGACTCTTTAAAGTAGAGGCACATCAGCAGGAGAGGACTCTTTAAAGTAGAGGCACATCAGCAGGAGAGGACTCTTTAAAGTTGTTAAATGGCAGCAAAAGCAGGACTTTCAGAACTCCTTTATGCATAATCACTTTTCTTTCCCTCCAGGCTCACCTTCATGATGATGATGATGAAGATGATGCAGTGACCTACAGCACTGTGAGAGCTCCCTCCTCTTCCTCTGCTGCCTCCGCTGATCCCAGCCTCCTCTACGCCACCGTCAACAAACCAACAAACAAACGGATGTAATGTTTAAAACAATAGCAAGATTTAGAAGTGTAAGGGCAAAGCGAGCAGAGTTATAATAAGATTTATTTTAACCAGGTTTTTGCTTTTTTTGGCTTAATAGCATCAAAGTGAGAGAACAGCAAAACATGTGAGTCCCTCTAGAGGTGGATCGTGAAAAAAGGGCAGACATGTTGGAGAGTTACTGTATTCTGAATACTTACAGTGTGGGCATAATGAAGGTTTTGTAAAGTTCTTATTACTGTTTTTTCTTTAATATAATTCAATGGAGTATTGCTTTTTCTTCAGTACTTTTGATTGTTCTGTATTTTACTAAATAAAGTGATCTATTAGCCTTTCAAGAGTGCAGATGTATTTATTTGTGTGGTTTTTCCTAATATGACTTTCTCTAAACATCAGGTGTGTTCTTAAAGTACACAGTTTCACTAGTGACTCCACTGATCAACAACACTGCCTTTTGTTATCGCTGCATATTCATTTATATATTAAGGTATATTGATATCCACCCCCTGCTGTTATATATCAAATATATATATTCTATATTACTACATGTACACCACTCTGCACGGTTCTGCTTTTTGCTCTTACCTTGCATCAGAGGGTAAAACCTCCAGAGCTCTGCTGCTGCTGCTAACCACATTCTCACAGAAACACTTCTCCTTCAGTTCTCAGAAGAGAAATAAAGAAGCAGCAGGAGAGGACTCTTTAAAGTGGAGACACTACATACTGATATACACCTGAACATCAGCAGGAGAGGACTCTTTAAAGTAGAGACACTACATACTGATACACACCTGAACATCAGCAGGAGAGGACTCTTTAAAGTAGAGACACTACATACTGATATACACCTGAACATCAGCAGGAGAGGACTCTTTAAAGTAGAGACACTACATACTGATATACACCTGAACATCAGCAGGAGAGGACTCTTTAAAGTAGAGTCACTAAATACTGATATACACCTGAACATCAGCAGGAGAGGACTCTTTAAAGTAGAGACACTACATACTGATATACACCTGAACATCAGCAGGAGAGGACTCTTTAAAGTAGAGACACTACATACTGATATACACCTGAACATCAGCAGGAGAGGGCTCTTTAAAGTAGAGACACTACATACTGATATACACATGAACATCAGCAGGAGAGGACTCTTTAAAGTAGAGACACTCCATACTGATATACACCTGAACATCAGCAGGAGAGGACTCTTTAAAGTAGAGACACTACATACTGATACACACCTGAACATCAGCAGGAGAGGACTCTTTAAAGTAGAGACACTACATACTGATATACACCTGAACATCAGCAGGAGAGGACTCTTTAAAGTAGAGACACTACATACTGATATACACCTGAACATCAGCAGGAGAGGACTCTTTAAAGTAGAGACACTACATACTGATATACACCTGAACATCAGCAGGAGAGGACTCTTTAAAGTAGAGTCACTAAATACTGATATACACCTGAACATCAGCAGGAGAGGACTCTTTAAAGTAGAGACACTACATACTGATATACACCTGAACATCAGCAGGAGAGGACTCTTTAAAGTAGAGACACTACATACTGATATACACCTGAACATCAGCAGGAGAGGGCTCTTTAAAGTAGAGACACTACATACTGATATACACATGAACATCAGCAGGAGAGGACTCTTTAAAGTAGAGACACTCTATACTGATATACACCTGAACATCAGCAGGAGAGGACTCTTTAAAGTAGAGACACTACATACTGATATACACCTGAACATCAGCAGGGGGGACTCTTTAAAGTAGAGACACTACATACTGATATACACCTGAACATCAGCAGGAGAGCACTCTTTAAAGTAGAGACACTACATACTGATATACACCTGAACATCAGCAGGAGAGGACTCTTTAAAGTAGAGACACTACATACTGATATACACCTGAACATCAGCAGGAGAGGACTCTTTAAATTAGAGACACTACATACTGATATACACCTGAACATCAGCAGGAGAGGACTCTTTAAAGTAGAGACACTACATACTGATATACACCTGAACATCAGCAGGGGGGACTCTTTAAAGTAGAGACACTACATACTGATATACACCTGAACATCAGCAGGAGAGCACTCTTTAAAGTAGAGACACTACATACTGATATACACCTGAACATCAGCAGGAGAGGACTCTTTAAATTAGAGACACTACATACTGATATACACCTGAACATCAGCAGGAGAGGACTCTTTAAAGTAGAGACACTACATACTGATATACACCTGAACATCAGCAGGAGAGGACTCTTTAAAGTAGAGACACTACATACTGATATACACCTGAACATCAGCAGGAGAGGACTCTTTAAAGTAGAGACACTACATACTGATATACACCTGAACAGCAGCAGGAGAGGACTCTTTAAAGTAGAGACACTACATACTGATATTCACCTGAACATCAGCAGGAGAGGACTCTTTAAAGTAGAGACACTACATACTGATATACACCTGAACAGCAGCAGGAGAGGACTCTTTAAAGTAGAGACACTACATACTGATATTCACCTGAACATCAGCAGGAGAGGACTCTTTAAAGTAGAGACACTACATACTGATATTCACCTGAACATCAGCAGGAGAGGACTCTTTAAAGTAGAGACACTACATACTGATATACACCTGAACATCAGCAGGAGAGGACTCTTTAAAGTAGAGACACTACATACTGATATACACCTGAACATCAGCAGGAGAGGACTCTTTAAAGTAGAGACACTAAATACTGATATACACCTGTACATCAGCAGGAGAGGACTCTTTAAAGTAGAGTCACTAAATACTGAGATACACCTGAACATCAGCAGGAGAGGACTCTTTAAAGTAGAGACACTACATACTGATATACACCTGAACATCAGCAGGAGAGGACTCTTTAAAGTAGAGACACTACATACTGATATACACCTGAACATCAGCAGGAGAGGACTCTTTAAAGTAGAGACACTACATACTGATATACACCTGACCATCAGCAGGAGAGGACTCTTTAAAGTAGAGACACTACATACTGATATACACCTGAACAGCAGCAGGAGAGGACTCTTTAAAGTAGAGACACTACATACTGATATTCACCTGAACATCAGCAGGAGAGGACTCTTTAAAGTAGAGACACTACATACTGATATTCACCTGAACATCAGCAGGAGAGGACTCTTTAAAGTAGAGACACTACATACTGATATACACCTGAACATAAGCAGGAGAGGACTCTTTAAAGTAGAGACACTACATACTGATATACACCTGAACATCAGCAGGAGAGGACTCTTTAAAGTAGAGACACTACATACTGATATACACCTGACCATCAGCAGGAGAGGACTCTTTAAAGTAGAGACACTACATACTGATATACACCTGAAACAGCAGCAGGAGAGGACTCTTTAAAGTAGAGACACTACATACTGATATTCACCTGAACATCAGCAGGAGAGGACTCTTTAAAGTAGAGACACTACATACTGATATTCACCTGAACATCAGCAGGAGAGGACTCTTTAAAGTAGAGACACTACATACTGATATACACCTGAACATCAGCAGGAGAGGACTCTTTAAAGTAGAGACACTACATACTGATATACACCTGACCATCAGCAGGAGAGGACTCTTTAAAGTAGAGACACTACATACTGATATACACCTGAACAGCAGCAGGAGAGGACTCTTTAAAGTAGAGACACTACATACTGATATTCACCTGAACATCAGCAGGAGAGGACTCTTTAAAGTAGAGACACTACATACTGATATTCACCTGAACATCAGCAGGAGAGGACTCTTTAAAGTAGAGACACTACATACTGATATACACCTGAACATCAGCAGGAGAGGACTCTTGAAAGTAGAGACACTACATACTGATATACACCTGAACATCAGCAGGAGAGGACTCTTTAAAGTAGAGACACTACATACTGATATTCACCTGAACATCAGCAGGAGAGGACTCTTTAAAGTATAGACACTACATACTGATATTCACCTGAACATCAGCAGGAGAGGACTCTTTAAAGTAGAGACACTACATACTGATATACACCTGAACATCAGCAGGAGAGGACTCTTTAAAGTAGAGACACTACATACTGATATACACCTGACCATCAGCAGGAGAGGACTCTTTAAAGTAGAGACACTACATACTGATATACACCTGAACAGCAGCAGGAGAGGACTCTTTAAAGTAGAGACACTACATACTGATATTCACCTGAACATCAGCAGGAGAGGACTCTTTAAAGTAGAGACACTACATACTGATATTCACCTGAACATCAGCAGGAGAGGACTCTTTAAAGTAGAGACACTACATACTGATATACACCTGACCATCAGCAGGAGAGGACTCTTTAAAGTAGAGACACTACATACTGATATACACCTGAACAGCAGCAGGAGAGGACTCTTTAAAGTAGAGACACTACATACTGATATTCACCTGAACATCAGCAGGAGAGGACTCTTTAAAGTAGAGACACTACATACTGATATTCACCTGAACATCAGCAGGAGAGGACTCTTTAAAGTAGAGACACTACATACTGATATACACCTGAACATCAGCAGGAGAGGACTCTTTAAAGTAGAGACACTACATACTGATATACACCTGAACATCAGCAGGAGAGGACTCTTTAAAGTAGAGACACTACATACTGATATACACCTGAACATCAGCAGGAGAGGACTCTTTAAAGTAGAGACACTACATACTGATATACACCTGAACATCAGCAGGAGAGGACTCTTTAAAGTAGAGACACTACATACTGATATACACCTGAACATCAAAGAGCACTGATGCAGATTAAGCAGAGCCAGCGCAGAGTATCGGACTATGCCATTGAGTTCAGGACCCTTTCAGCAGATAGTGGCTGGAATAGTCTAGCCGAAAGACACAAAGAAAGGTTTAAGAATGTGGCACGACTGCCTCGACACCAAGGGGACACACCAAGCCATCGTCCCGCCTGGAGACATCCTGCTGATGCTCCTCCTGAAAGAAGAGTGCTCCCAAGTGTCTCAGAGGAGCCCATGCAGTTGGGTCGAGCAAAGTTGACTCCTGAGGGACGTCTTCGGCGCATTCAGGAGGGCAGGTGTTTTAGAGGAGAGAGAGGGGAGAGAGGGGAGAGAGGGGAGAGAGGGGAGAGAGGAGAGAGGGGAGAGCGGAGAGAGGGGAGGAGAGAGGGGAGAGAGGAGAGAGGGGAGAGCGGAGAGTTCAATTTGATCAATAACCAGCTAATTGTGTCCGTGTTTTCAGCCACCAGGGGGCGCCATTATCATGATTTAACTATTGAAATGTTAATGTTTCTGGTTTTTAGCCAAATAGTCATAAATGATTGAGACTATTCACAATGTTTGGGGTGCTTCAACACATTTGACCACTTATTTAAATACTTGTTAGGATATGTAAAGTTTCTATTTGAAATGATAACAGACGTGTTGGTGTTGCTTTTACACATTTGTTGGCACTAACACAAATTGCGTTATGATTTTAAAGGCAATTCTGGAGCAATGTTGACAAAAATATCACAGAATGTATGACTGCAACACACTTTAGTGGTGCTGTTATTAGTTTTATAGTAAAAACAAAATAAACATATCTCTAGGTATTTGTAGGAAAAAAACACTGCGATCCAGAATTTAGAGACTTTTATGCACTTTAACACAGTTCAAAGTTACACATTTTGGAGGTGCCTTGTCCACATTTTGGGGGAACTGTAAATGTTTTGTATTATAACAAACAGATTTGGGGTTAAAGGAAATTAAATATAAGTAGGATGAATAAATAATAGGAGACCCAAATCACATTTTTAGGATCTATTTCCAATTTGGATCATAACCTTGTGAGATTTCAGATTTTACATTTGATCTCACATTTCTAACTGTATGTATGTCCCTTTCTGTTCAACTCGGTACAGAAGTACTGTTTTAGATTTGGTCATGGTTGACTTTCTTGGGATGATTTTAATTGTCATACATTTGTGTTTCCTCCTAATCAGACCCGGCTGAGGAACTTCTGCTCCGACCCTGAAACCCGGAATGATTCATTACAGGGGGGAAAGTCTGAGTTGTGGGGGGTTTAGTTTACCAGACTGTGTCATATTTTCCCTTTGATTCACCAAATGAAAAAGGGAGTAAAAGCCTCAGTCATCCCCCCTCTTCCCAAAAAAGCAGATCTCCTGTCTCCTTGTGGCCGAGACGCACAGAAGCCCTCCATCACCGGAAAGGAATGCAGAGAACTATGTAGAAGTTTCCGAGTCTGTGTATGTGTGAGTGTGAGAGAGAGGTGTGTGAGTGTGTGTGTGAGTGTGTGTGTGTGTGTGTGTGTGTGTGTGTGTGTGTGTGTGTGTGTGTGTGTGTGTGTGTGTGTGTGTGTGTTGTGTGTGTGTGTGTGTGTGTGTGTGTGTGTGGTGTGTGTGTGTGTGTGTGTGTGTGGTGTGTGTGTGTGATGTGTGTGTGTGTGTGTGTGTGTGTGTGTGTGTGTGTGTGTGTGTGTGTGTGTGTGTGTGTGTGTGGTGTGTGTGTGTGTGTGTGTGTGTGTGTGTGTGTGTGTGTGTGTGTGTGTGTGTGTGTGTGTGGTTGTGTGTGTGTGTGTGTGTGTGTGTGTGGGTGTGTGTGTGTGTGTGTGCAGGTGTGTGTGTGTGTGTGAGTGTGTGTGTGTGTGTGTGTGTGTGTGTGTGTGTGTGTGTGTGTGCTGTGTGTGTGTGTGTGTGTGTGTGTGTGTGTGTGTGTGTGTGTGTGTGTGTGTGTGTGTGTGTGTGTGTGTGTGTGTGTGTGTGTGTGTGTGTGTGTGTGTGTGTGTGTGTGTGTGTGTACGCACTTTCAGAGGTTGCACATCATTTTTTGTCTCGGCTGCATGTCGTAAGAGCAGCCTTGGGGAGTAACGGATAAAAAAGTCCTGCATTCAAAATGTTACTTAAGTAAAAGTAGAAGTACTCAGATATAGTACTTGAGTAAAAGTAGAAGTACCAGAGTGTAAGAATACTCGGTTACAGTAAAAGTCCTGCATTCAAAATGTTCCTCAAGTGAAAGTAGAAAAGTATTATCATCAAAATATAGTGAAAGTAGCGACAGTAAAAGTAGTCATTGTGCAGATTGGTCCATTTCAGAATAATATATATGATATGTTTTATAATGATTGATCATGAAAGTGTTCTCAAAGCTGGTAAAGGTGCAGCTAGTTTGAATGACTTTGTATACTGCAGGGTAGCTTGTGGATTTACTCCAGGTGGAACTAAAGTCTGATTTAACACTTGGTTATATTTCACATCATTCATCCACATCTGTAAAGTAACTAAAGGTATTAAATACATGTAGTGGAGTAACAGTGCACCATGTACCTCTGAACTGTAGTGGAGTAGAAGTACAAGTAGCTCAAAATTGTACTTAAGTACTTAAAAACTACTTAGTTACTTCCCGCATGTTTAAAGTAACCCCCCCAACGCTGCGTAACAGCGCTGGGAGGGTAACTCTAAGGAGGGTTACTCCCCCCTGTTAAGTACCAGATTGAGTGCAGATTCGTTCCATTTGGAAAGAGGCTCGCCGACGCGTCTGGGAACCAAGAAGCTCTCCGGATCATTTCTCTCTCCTCAGGCTGAGGGTCTGCAACAGAGAGATTACCACCTTTTTAATTTTTAATTTCGTTAAACCAACCCAGAGAGATTCTACAGTCTTCTCCATAGGTCAGTCCTGCAATATCTTTACGTTTTTCTTCCCAGTTGAATTATTTTGGTGCTTTTTAAGACGCATACATGACGTATTTCTTGCAGCTTTAAGGTGGTTTTAGTCCTCAATTGTACTCGTTTTTAATATTCCAGTTACCATCCAGTTTAATTTGGAGTATTTCGAGGAACGCGTGGACTATTCCTTGAAATCGCGGTGCGTAATTGCGCACGGAGAGAGGATTTGACGCTCGGTTTTTCTGAACTTTTGAAAGACTTTCTCTCCGGTAGAGTGGGTTTATTTATCAGCAGGGATATGAGGGACTTCATTGGAGGATTTGCATCAGAATCCAGGCAGGCTGATTTAGGAGGGAAACACGGAGACTTAACACAGGAAGAGAAGAGACAGTCAGATGTGCGCCTTTATTCTAACAGGTTATCCATTAAAACTGCTTTGTTGGTTGTTTAACGTTTTGAAATTGTGGATTTTTGGACATTAATATAAAGTCTAACTTGTAAAAAAACATTTAGTGTCTCTGGGGAACAGTTGTTAGGAGCCCAAGGATCATGGAAATCTGATTTTTTTTATATATTCCTGCGTTTTTTGTGTGGATTTTTAAGCATCTGATTGCTGGTAGATTTCCACGAGGCAGGTGTTGGAGGTTCCTGGTTCACATTCAGGTTGCTCAAAGGTGTTCTGGAGCCTCGGGCTGATTTGTTGAAGGTTTAACCGCCTCTCTTCGTTCCTCCTCAGCCTCCTTCATGAGCTGCTGAGCCGGAGGAAGAAGATGAAGATGAAGATGTTTCTGGCGGCGGCTGCCCTCCTGGCACTGCTGCTGTCCTCCTCTCACGCCCAGGATACAGGTAAAGCTGCTCTTCCTCCTCCTCTTCATCATCCTCTCTGTGATCCAACACCTCTCTCTTCACCTCCTCTCACCTCTGCCTTTCCTCTGCAATGATGCATATTTAGTCTGAATAAAAGAATCACACAGAGAAAGAGAATGTGTGGATTGATTTGTTTTATCTTTTCAGCTTCAGTTTAACCTTTTGATTGATGTTTTTCCCCCAAGTTTCCATCAGGAATTCACAAGATTTCTACTTGCAGAGAAATAGCTTCAAATATCTGGGTTGAATTTATGGATTGGAGTTCATTTGGTCAAACTAGTAGCGCTTCAGAAGTGTTTTTAGCCATGAGAGAGTTACAAGATGATGAGAAAGCTACCGTTATGAGGGAACATTGTTATACTGTTAAAAAAGCTAACCTATTTTGCCTTTCTCCCCTAAAAGAACAACTTCAAGCTTCTAAAATGCCATTTATTCACATGTACCCATCTGAAAAGACCGTAATCTATCTGAAAAACTATCGTAAAGTAAAAAAAAAAGTGTTTGAACCTTTACTGCATCCCATGTGAGGCGGTAGAGCTGAAACTAATGGGTTCAATGGGACATCTTTTCATCCTCACACAGATGTAGTTCCGTCTGTTTTACACCAGGAGGGGCTCTTGCTTATAATCAAATATTTACTACTGAAGCAGACATTTCTCTATAGTTTCCAAAAAAAGGAAAAGCCCAGACGGCACGTGGCCAACTTTCCTCCCCACGTCCTTTCTCCTGATGGAACGGAAAGACTAAATATGAGTTTCACATGATTTTCCAGAGGTTAGAAGAGGAGAGAATCTGCTCCCATGTGCCTCTGGAGTTTCTCCTAAGTGCAGTAAAAACCCATCAAGGAGGAGAATATTTCTCTCTTCTGCTTCCAGGAGAGTTTCCGACCTCCTGTGACCCCCATTATTGTCTCAACGGGGCCCCTTTCAAAGTAAAGGCATCATAATGGGGTCATATACATTATAGCGTGTGGAATACTTAGACTTGTTGAGGCTGGAAAAAAGAATTATCCCCCAAAAGGAAGTCCTCTGCTTTAAGGACTGTCACATATCAGGTGAAATATTGCAAAATAAAAGCAGCCTCGGAGGTCAAAAGCTTCAAAGAAAAGCTCAGAATGTAAGAAAGTGTGTGTTCAAGTGTGTGTGTCCATGTGTGTGTAAGTGCTGGAGTTTCTTTGGGTAGTTTTTGTCCATTTGGAAACAGAAGCAGCAGCCCCCGCGGCCCTTGCATTGATTCACCAGGTTGGTGGTTCCTCCATTTCTGACGTCCTGTCCCTTCCCCCTCTTCACGGTCAAGCCTTGACCTCGAGTCTCGGCTTCACAATATTTTACAATGATATTCTTCACTCCAATACTAACAGATGAACTGGTTGGCGGTCTAGGAAAAAAACACTCTAGCTAAATATTGTGTCGTTTATTTACTTGTTTCCCTAATTTGCATCGTGTGTTTCTGCAGAACTTTCACAAAATGAGCACAAACTCTGGAGCTCAGATTACCGTTAGATGAACTTCCCTTCAGCATGAACAAATTAAGAGTTAGACTCGCTGTTTACACCTTTTAGAAACTGTTTTCAGTTTAGGCAAGCGTTTTCAAGATAATAGTCTCTAAAAATGGGGGAAAATATACAGGGCTGGAAAAACTGTGGATTGTCACATTGAGTATCAATACTGCAATACCAAATCTTGTTTTGAGTATTGATACTAGCATCAGTTGGATAAATGGCGATAAGAGAAGTGTTTTACGGTATCTGTTTCAAAGAACTTGGTAGCTATTCAAGTGTAGATAAATAAGAAAGAGTAAGAAAATGTCAAAATAGTATATCTTAAATGATAAGGTTATTGACAGATTAGTAGAAAAAAGCTTGAAAGATATCTGGAGTAGTTTATTTACATTACATCCTACCATAAATCAAGATTCATCTTTTCTTGCTCATAACGCTTTCGGTTAGTTGTGTAACCCCGGTTCTACCGATGATTTGCGTCTAAAAGCATTCATCTCTGGACGTTAGCTAAACTTACAGCTACTTTTATTTTCTTTATTAAAAATTGGTGCATTATAGCAAGCTAGATTTTCAGATAGGCGACTTTTTACTCGTGTTAGATTTTAGATTTTGTTTGAAAACCCCAACCTGAAGAAAATCATTTTAAAATATTCTCTAAATAATACCCTGTCGTCCCTCGTGTACATGGGATCTGTTTGTCCGTTGCCCCAAGTTGTTGTTAACAACTTTTCATGTACACGTGATGCATGATATCCTCCGTGTCCAAAAATCAGAGGTTCTTAAATGATTAAAGTCCAGATCCTGAAAGGAAACAAATTCATTTAAAAATCTGGGATCTGGAGCTGAAGTAGTTTAAGAACCTTTGGTGCAGTTTGTTTGGGAAAAGAAAAAAGATGTACACGCGTCTTTATTGACGTTGTGTATTCTTTTATGAGGTTTGCAATGGAGACGATGAGAGAAACTTTTCCCCATTGTATAATCAATATTTGAGAGTTTCATCAGATGTGTGTTTTTGTCAATTCAACATCTTGAGTTGGATTGAGGTCATGGACGGTCTGCAGGATGTCAGCCGGTCCATGTTGTCGTTACTTGGCCGGAAGCAAAACTTTTTATTATTTACGAAGAAGCTGGTGAATTAAAAAACATATATATTGTTGGTATCTATCTGTTAAATTATCTGAATGGAAGCAAAGAAAGGTCATGATAGTTTAAATGTTTGTTTTCCAGACACAACTTTTAAGTTTTAAACCATCAAACATTTTATACATTTATGGGATCAAGAAACATAGATTGTCCAATATTTTAACAAACATCACTATGATCATTTTTGGATCTCAAAAGTGTAGTTAAGCCAAAAATACAAATCATTGTAAGAAACAAACAATGCCTTTAAGTCAAGATTGCTTCTTGTTTGTAAACTGGATTCCTTTTCTTGTCACAATTTCTAACAATAATCCAATCTAAGCAACTTAACTTGAATATTCAGGTCTGGAAATAAACCACTTCTTACTAAGCATATTGGAAACCATTGCATTTGAGATTTTAGACACTTAATTATTATCTTTCTTGAAATTGGCCTTTTTTCAGCTTCCGTAGACTTTGTCAGCCAAACTTCACCAGAGTCTGAGTCTTCCCGCCATGTTTGTGTTTCTTAGTGAATGTTCTCAACAGTAGATGGTAATGTGTGTTGTTGTGTCTTTTTGCTTGAGTTGTTGATGGCTGCCGGCCACACAAACTCAAACGGAGGTCATTTTTGTGTGAGTCCAAAATGGCTTCCCTAACATCTGTAGTTTAGTTTGTCTCTGTGTTGTTTGTGCCAACAGTGAACTTTTCAAACTTCATCCTGGAAGTGTTGACTGTTGGGGAAATCCTTGTATTCTTCACATTACAATACATCCACCGCCTGAAGCTGCTGGATTAACTCTGTTTACTTTTTCTCTTCACAGTGAACCCTCCGTCAGACTTGAGGTTTAGGATTTTGAATGAGAAAACAGTGCAAATGATTTGGAGTAAACCACAGTCGAGGATACAGGGCTACAGAATACAAGTGACCTCAGACACAGGTGGGTGCTCATTAAACCCGTGAGTTATGTCCTGCCCAGCCCACAACATTACAAGTGCCATAAACTTTCTTAGACATCAGTCTGCCCGGCAAGACTCGACACTCCCCGCAATTATCTGAAGATTTCTGCACACACATGTTTCCCTCCAGGACATCTCTAATGATTTAAAAAAAAGGTAAAACATTATCTCTGCAATGGAAAGTTGTCAGCATTAGTTTAACTCAGGAGTGTAGCTGTCACGTCAGTCAGAGTTAATTAAACAGGGAGATGATCTTTGAACAGCTTACAGTCATATCAGATCTGCCCTTCAATCAGCATGAGTTTAAATAAGGTGAACATCTAAATACCACAGAGTACAAAAATACTTCAGACAATTAGTTTAGGCATCTAACCTGCAGCAGGTTTGGAAAGGCATTCTCTTTCAACATGACAATGCTCCCATGTAGAAGCAAAGGCTCCTGCTTTAAAAAGCTGTTGGTAAGTTCAAACTTAGGCAAGCTCTAAGGACTTATGCCAACACAGTCTCTCTGCGTTTCATGTTATGGTCACGAAATTAATCTATTGATTCGTGTTCACCAACACGATTTCGCAATTGTTTTCGTGTCACACAGAACGATTTTAAACGCAATGTAAATAATAACAAATTAGAAGGAAAAAAAGATGATATAAAATACAGATGTCAGTATTCTGAGGCTCTGAGCCATTTATTTTCCTCGAGGATGGCAAAAAAATCCGACATTATACAATTTAAAATAAAAGGGATAGGGTTAGGCTTAGGGTAAGATATTGAGTAAGAACATGTTTTTATGAACCACACAGCTTCTGGTCTTCCAAGACCCGACCGGACAAAAAGACGTGGTGCAGGCACGAAACACACTACCAATAGAAATACATTGCTTTTAAAGTCGTTCTGTGTGACACGAAAAAATTGCGAAAATCGTGTTGGTGAACACGAATCAATAGATTAAATGTCGTGACTATAACACGAAATGCCGTGAGACTGGGTTGCTTATACATGTTTATTAAATGGAGCTTTACACGTCAGACAAACTCTGAAATGAAAATAATTTGCCACTAAATATATAACCTTCTCCTAGTAACTGTTGGTGTAATTGTTACCTGCTGTTAGCCAACTAAACTAGCTAACTGTCAGAACGTTAGCTTTAATATGTAACTTAATATACATTTAAATACATTCAATAACTCCTGGCTGAAGCGTCAGTTTTATGGATTGTTAACCAACATATCTAACATCAACTTTCTTTCTGTTATGTAATGTTAGCTAACTTAATTAGCTTACTAACAGAGCTAACGGTAGCTTGAATATTGACATTCAATAAAGGTCAGATTACAGACTGTCGGCAAACTTAACAATTTAAGACATTTATAAAATTGTAAGTATATAAATGGTAGCTTGGATATTAATATTCAATGTCCGATGTACCTGTAACTTAACTATCTAACTGACAAAACTACTGATTTAAGCTGAAATAATAACATTTAAAACGTCCATGTGTATCCGTTTAGCCTAAAATTCAGTAACATTCAACGTTTTAGCTGACTGACAAATCACACACTAGCTTTTAAGAAACTGCAAATTGTAATGGCTAGTTACTTTTAGCTTACTACATAGCTTACTAAAACTAAACTGACAGATCTGACATTAGCTTGTATATTGTCATTCGAAAACGGTTGTGGTGTGTACTGTAAGCTAACTAAACAAGCTAAGTAATATAACTAACATTAGCTTCAATTCGATAACTGCTAGGTGTAACCGTTATGTGCTGTAAAAGTAATATAGTGTATTTCAATAAAAAATCATTTAGGTTAACATTAAAGGTGGGGTAGGTAAGTTTGAGAAACCGGCTCGAGATACACTTTTTGTTATATTCCATGGAATGCTCTTAACATCCTGATAGCAATGAATATCTGAAGTGCTTTGACAAAAAATCCATAAAAAAATGTAATCTGTGGAAGCCGTAGTACTGTAAAAAGCACGACCAATCATCTGAGCCGGCCCGGCTAAAATGACTGGATGGCCTACCTGCCTGTCAGCCTTCCATCTGTGCACAAACTTATCTCGTGCCCTCATTGGTCATGTGCGCGTTCGTGTGTGTTGGAGGAGGGGCTCTGTAAGGAAGTGGAAGATTTTTTCCGGCTGTGTATTTTCAAATTCTAGCGATCTCGAGCTGGTTTCTCCAAAATTACCTACCCTACCTTTAAGTGAGGGTTTAGGTAGTTATTTTAATTCATTTTGTCGAAAGTTAATGGGTTTTAACACAGTAATAATCCTGTACAATAGGCATTAAACATGTCTTTACTAGAAAAGTAAGCATATCAACTCATAAAACAGGCCTAGGCTTCACTCAATAGAACAATTGGGTATTTAAGAGTTAAAATGACGTGTTTTGATTCAGTCATTGAGTAATGCGGAAAGATTTCATTAAATTGAATCTTTTGTTGTGTGTTTACACAACTCTTTCTTGTCCTCAGGTCAACAGTTTGAATCAGGTTTTATGTAACCCTGACTCTTGGAGAAATTAAGTAATGCAATAGTTTTCCTAATGGATTCCCTCTGACTTTGTGCATTTTTGTAGAAGAACCAATGAGAGAATTTAGTCTGCCTGCATCTGCGTCTAAGACCTCCATCTCAGACCTGAGTCCAGATGTGGATTATACCGTAACGATATTGGCGTACGCTGGATCAGAGGAGAGTCTGCCCATCTCCGGCCAAATTACACGTGAGTCACCGAGTGTGTGTGGGTGTGTGTGTGTGTGTGTGTGTGTGTGTGTGTGTGTGTGTGTGTGTGTGTGTGTGTGTGTGTGTGTGTGTGTGTGTGTGTGTGTGTGTGTGTGTGTGTGGTTAAAGTAGCTCCAGACTTTCAACCAAATGCCTGGAAAATGTGTCAGCAGCTGGTCTGTTTTAGCAGCAAGTCACAATGACCTGGTTCACCAAGCTGACTGGTAGAACTCCCAATACACTGAGTGGACAGATTAACACGAACAGTGCTTTTTACAGAAACCCTGAAAGGCAAATGCAAATAAAACGTTTTTGGTGATGCATTTTCTTAATCTGATCTAGTCCGTGTTTATACATTTCAAATAGTTTTGCAACGATAGTCTTTCTAAGGATTTATTAAGATCCCCTCCACCTTAAAAATGTGTGGCTGAAAGTGACCAAAAACCTGCCAAAACACTCAAAATATTCCAGATGTGTTGCATTACCTTTCTGAAACTGTTTAGAGACACAACAAATCCCTATAACTTAATTTAAGCGGCTCAATCCAGTCAAATAAAACATTCAAATGTCATTATACATAATTAATATGTGGTATATTTGTTTACCAAGACGTACGCCAGGTAAAAACTCCTAAATAGACTGACATAGTTTCAACAACCGCAAGTGAATTCTTGGATGACATTTTAAAGACTAAATATGATTAGCAGCTTGTTAGAAAAATAGATTTATTGTCTTCAATGTGGGAAAATTATTTGGCTTCCATCAGGAATTAAAAAGACAATAAAACATCTGGAAACTACGGTGGCCCTGAAGTGCAAGACACCACAGCATTTCAGAAAACACTACAGCATTTCAGAAAACACTACAGCATTTCAGAAAACACTACAGCATTTCACAAAACACAAAAACACTCAAACGCTCATCTTGAGCAATGAAGAGCTTCTATATAATAACTCCTACTGTACGTCAATTTTAAGGAGCTCAGTTTAATCAAAGTCTGTATCAAATGCTGTCAAATTGACCACATGCCTAATAAAACGTAACTCTAAGCCTTCATATGATTTAAACCGATGAGATATATGAACCCCCTGTATCATTGGCATTTAAGGGGACATGTGATATAGTGATCCAAACCGTTCGTTGTAATGGGCTGTGAAGATGTTTAATTCTGTGATTAGTTTCAGCATTTTAATATTGAGCACTATGGGGATTGATTAGCCTTTGGAGAAAGCCTCAAGTGGCCATTTGAGGAACTGCAGGTTTTGGCACTTCCCCATTTCCTTCCTTTTTAACCCTGGAGGTTTTTCCGCTTGGCTTTAACACTACTTTTGATATGACCAGAGCTCAATTATGCAAATCCCTTTGGTGTTGTGATAACATTGTTAGTGTGAAGATCAGGTTAAGAACTACAGGTGTAAAGGAAAGTTGTCATCATAATACAAACAAGTATTTTGTAAGATTAGATAAGATAAGAAGCACTTAATTGACCCCAATTTGGGAAATGTGTGCATTGCAGCGGCATAAAAAGACAAGGCATTGTACAATACAATTAAAAGAGTAGAAATAAACAATCCAAAATGTAAACATCTCAAATAGAAATCAAATAGCATTAAAAGAGTAAAAAATATACATGTTGTAATACAAATTTAAAGTAACAAAAGTAACGTAAACAAAATTAAATTTGACCAAAATTGCAACATGACGGTCTTTTTTGGGGATTCCTTAATTTGCTTTCTTTGTTTGGAAGAAACAAAGCAAGTCTGCCTTTGAACGGATAGTTTGGATGTTTTGAAGAGGTGTTGTTTGACGTACTTATGTAAAGTTACTGTAGGAACTCTTTTTTTAACCATGATAAAAGATAAATACTAGCTGAAGTCAACGCTGCTTTAAGAATATTGTCCCTGCTGTCAGACAGCCCTGCGCATCGGGGATATGAAACCATTATTTATCCTTTGTTTAAAACCACCAGACTCCTTTCACTAAAACAGTCATTTTACTTTACACGACACAGGTCTACCCGGTCTACTTTAAACAGTACAATTCTAGTTTTTTTCAATGGAGTCTGGAAGTTTTGAAGAGAGCATTGATTTTATATGAAGTACAAATCTGGCTTTTGGCTTGTTTACGGATACAGAAGATATCATTTAGTTGGCATTAAGATGTTAAATATTTGTCCTTAACTCATGTTGGTTTGGTTCTCTTGATTCCTAAACCATATATATCTCTAACATCACTACGTACAGTAAGATGTGACATATAAACTCAACTAAAGCAGAGGTTAAATCATACTGTCTCTCTATAAAAAGTACCATCTTGATCATAAATCATCATCCCAACCTTTCTTAATTTGCTTCATGGTGTTTTCAAAATGTATTTATTGGGTGTTCCAAAAGCACAGGGTTGTTGTCATCCAAGCGTGTATCAAAAGTATTAAGGCAAATCTTCACAATATAGAAAAAGCAGTTGAAATATTGCTGAATTTACCTTAATTTAAACCTTATTATCCCCCACTTTCTGCAGGCCTGACCCAGCCTCGGGACCTCTCGTTCTCTGAGGTCGGCTCCAGGAGTTTCAGAGCCGCCTGGGAAATGGACGCCACAGATGTCGAGTCCTACCTGGTCCGCTTTAGGCTGGAAAACAGGGACGACGGGCATTACGTTTCCATGTCCGTCCCCAGAGAAACTCTCACTGCTGTCCTCCCTCACCTCACCCCTCTCACCCGCTACGAAGTCAACGTTCAAGCTCAGTACGACAAAGGGAACAGCCTTCCTGTGACCGGCTTTGAAACCACTTTAGAAGGTATGTAGACTTTTTTTAAGCTTGCAAATATTGTTGTGCATGTATCCTGAGTCCTAAAACCCAGAAATGAGTCAGCATTTTACCACTTCCTGTTCCCTGGTCTGGAAGTCAATGGTTTTTCTGAATGTGTTTTTGGTTGTTAGCCTGAAATAAGGTCTGTGGTTAACACAAGCTGAAGAGATTTTAATTCTACGACATAAAATACTTCAGTAAATACCCCACTGGATTTAAAAACGGTGGTTGCTAATAAATGTCTAAATGAGACGACTAAATGTCGTCACCTTTAGCTTAGCGGTGGTGACGTGAAGTCATGTGGCCATGCTGTAGTTCCTTTCAACCCAGTCTCACGGCATTTCGTGTTATAATCACAACATTTAATCTATTGATTCGTGTTCACCAACACGATTTTAAAAGCAATGTATTTCTATTGGTAGTGTGTTTTGTGCCTGCAACACGTCTTTTTGTCCGGTCGGGTATTGGAAGACCGGAAGCTGTGTGGTTCATAAAAACATGTTCTTTATATACAGTCTATGGTTCTTACTCAATATCAAGCCACGATTATTGTTTTTAATAATGTCTGACTTTTTTGCCGTCAGTGAGGAAAAGAAATGGCTCAGAGCCTCAGAATACTGAAATCTGTATTTTTTTAAATCTTTTTTTCCTTCTAATTTGTTATTCTTTTTTAACAAATTATTTTCCGTTGCAGCCCCTTTTTTAGAAATTTGGGTATGGAGGAAAATAGAGAGGGTTGTGTTTTCTGACACTTGGTGAGTTCCCTGGAACATCGGGGACACATATTCATGTATAAAAGACGTACAAAAGTGCATTTTGCATGATAGGTCCCCTTTAAACATTAAATAATACTTTGGATTAAAGGTAGGGTAGGTAAGTTTGAGAAACCGGCTCGAGTGCGCTAGAATTTGAAAATACACAACCGGAGAAAATCTGCCACTTCCTTATAGAGCCCCTCCTCCAACAAACACGAACGCGCACATGACCAATTGGGCACGAGATAAGTTTGTGCACAGATGGAAGGCTGACAGGCAGGTAGGCCATCCAGTTATTTTAGCCGGGCCAGCTAAAATGATTGGTCGTGCTTTTTACAGTATTACGGCTTCCACAGATGATATTTTTTTATGGATTTTTTGTCAAAGCACTTAAGATATTCATTGCTATCGGGATGTTAAGAGCATTCCATGGAATATAACAAAAAGTGTATCTCGAGCCGGTTTCTCAAACTTAAGGTCTTCTTTTAAATAAGAAAAAAGCTTTGGGGGTATTTACAGATAAATATTAAGCCTGACAAAGTACTTAACGTCTATTGCTTTCCTGCAATGTTAACTATGTTGAAGCACTTATTTTAACTGATATTATACATATGAATTATACTCTTATGCATGTAGATAGTATAATAAATGTGCAGAATATGACAGTTTAATGGTGGAGGTATACACACATATTGATAGATGTCTTGTAATGCACTGTTGAGGAACCTGCGACCTGTCTGGTCCCGTTCGAATCCAGTTTTGGATAGACTGCCGTGGTTTCATTCCATTTCAAAGAGCTGTTTGACGCTCGGCGTAACCTTGGCTCACTGCCACTCCAACATCCAATCCCAGAGCTTGAAGATTAATCACGGGGACTGTAGTGCCAACCGATAGCTGGGGTTTATGGGTAGTGTAGTGTCTTCGGCCATCCTAAACTCCGAAATGTTTTTCGGATTTCATATCGCATTAACACCATATCCCAACGTGCATTGTGGCTAAAACATTCAATCACCGAGCTTAAACCATAGCTGAGGATCTTGGGTAATCAGTTCAGTGGCTGTGTATTGCAATGATGCTCGAAATGTCCCATATAGGCCTACGTCTGTTTCCGGTTATTTTTATTTTGAAATTCAGTTCCTGACGGACGCCAAAAAAGCCTGAGATTATGGAATTAAACAAATAAATAAAAACAAGGATAATTGTGTGCTATTGTTGAGTAAATAACAGTGTGTTATTTAGAAAAGAATAACAAATTAAAAGGAAAAAAAGATTTAAAAAATACAGATTTCAGTATTCTGAGGCTCTGAGCCCCATTTCTTTTCCTCACAGACGGCAAAAAAAGTAAGATATTGAGTAAGAACATGTTTTTATGAACCCCACAGCTTCCGGTCTTCCAAGACCCGACCGGACAAAAAGACATGTTGCAGGCACGAAACATACTACCAATAGAAATACATTGCTTTTAAAATCGTAAAGGAACTATAAAGGAACTACAGCAAGGTCACATGACTTCACGTCACCACCGCTAAGCTAAAGGCGACTAATGTTGGGCTATAAAGGAACTACAGCACGGTCACATGACTTCACGTCACCACCGCTAAGCTAAAGGCGGCTAATGTTGGGCTATAAAGGAACTACAGCACGGTCACATGACTTCACGTCACCACCGCTAAGCTAAAGATGGCTAATGTGGGGCTATAAAGGAACTACAGCACGGTCACATGACTTCAAGTCACCACCGCTAAGCTAAAGGAGGCTAATGTTGGGCTATAAAGGAACTACAGCACGGTCACATGACTTCACGTCACCACCGCTAAGCTAAAGATGGCTAATATTGGGCTATAAAGGAACTACAGCACGGTATAAAGCTGAAATGGTTGAGTCACCGGTTCTGATCCACAACAGGTGCCTCTGTTTGTGCTTTGGGACAGTTCAAACTATGTCAAAACAACCTTTGAAATGATGGATGATGAAAACATTCTGGGTTCAAGCTGTGTTTCCATCTATCTGCGTCATTCTAAGACCCCGGTGGAAATCACTTCAGACGTCTTTCTGACATCTTGAGTGACTATTTGGCTTTTTTAAACGTCGCCATCTGCCATTTGGCGTTTGCTTTTCATTCCTACGTGGCCTGGGGGTGCCAGGACTCCAAACATTTCAAAAGGCCAAGATGTACTCGGTGGTCATAAACAATGAAGAGGGGAGAGGAGGCAGAGGTGGGAAGTTACTAAGTACATTTACTCAAGTACTTAAGTACCATTTTTAGGTACATTTAATGCTCGTTTGTGCTTCTACTCCACTACAGTTCAGAGGTAAATGGTGTACTTTCCCTCCACTACATGTATTTAATACCCTTAGTTACTTTACAGATGTGGATTAACGATGTGAAATCTAATCAAGTGTTAAATCAGACTTTAGTTCCACCGGGAGTAAATTCACAAGCTACCCTGCAGTATACAAAGTCATTCAAACTAGCTGCACCTTTACCAGCTTTGAGAACACTTTAATGATCAATCATTATAAAACATATCATATATATTATTCTGAAATGGACCAATCTGCACAATGACTACTTTTACTGTCGCTACTTTCACTATATTTTGATAATAATACTTTTCTAACACAAGATCTGAGTACTTCTACTTTTACTCAAGAACAAGGTCTGAGTACTTCTAGTTTTACTCAAGTACAAGATGTGATTACTTCTACTTTTACTCAAGTACAATATCTGAGTACTTCTACTTTTACTCAAGAACAAGGTCTGAGTACTTCTACTTTTACTCAAGTACACAATCTGTCGGACGATTTTAAATGTCACAACTGAATTGGGCAGTTGAAGTTACAATTTAGTGTAATAAATGTAAAACTGTGAATTGAGGTTTCATATTAGAACATGACCACAGCATGATATGTTTTGTAGGATTGTCATGTTGTAACGAGAGAAGGTAGAAACCCTGTATAAGTGTGGACCAATTTTTCTTCAAATAAACTGATCCCACCTTTTGGATTGGGACAACTTAAAAGACATCTGCGCTCTCCTCTCCTGCTTGAAAGCTAAGATTGCACACTGCCACACTCACACTTAGGTAGGGCCACACCTCATTACTGATGTCAAAATGTCAAAATCCTTCGGGATCGCTTAAACAGATTTAGAGGGTCGTCTGAATTGAAACAGCAGTTAATTGAACCTGGTTCTTCAGGAGTTAATAGAGGTGAGATCTTGCTGACGTTGGTGGATCTGAGCCAAGCAGCAAACTTACATAGACTCAATAACTTCTGTTAGGTCAATTAGTAGGTCTGAGTCATTTGCCGGAATAAATTATCAGCCCTCCGGACTCCTACATCTTTTAATGTGTTACTATGTGCAATGCCATGTTTTCTGCAACAAAAACATTTCCCAAATTCTGATTAATAAAGTACATCTTATCTTATCTTATCTTATTTTTCTCAAGAAAGCAAGCTTATGATGTCAAGATCGAGAAATAAACACTAGAAAAACTAAACTTTTCAATGCCGATTCTCGTCGTGGCTTAATTTTCTGACCTTGTTTCCTCTCCTTCTAGCCAAAGGTTAGATGGTGGTGATGTGAAGTCATGTGACCGTGCTGTAGTCCCTTTATAGCCCAACATTAGCCTAGCATGGGGGACGTGAAGCTAAAGGTAGCTAATGCTGGGCTATAAAGGAACTTCAGCACGGTCACATGACTTCACTTCACCACCACTAAGCTAAAGGTAGCTAATGCTGGGCTATAAAGGAACTACAGCACGGTCACATGACTTCACGTCACCACCGTTAAGCTAAAGGCGGCTAATGTTGGGCTATAAAGGAACTTCAGCACGGTCACATGACTTCACGTCACCACCGCTAAGCTAAAGGTAGCTAATGCTGGGCTATAAAGGAACTACAGCACGGTCACATGACTTCACGTCACCACCGTTAAGCTAAAGATGGCTAATGTTGGGCTATAAAGGAACTGCAGCACGGTCACATGACTTCACGTCACCACCGCTAAGCTAAAGGTGGCTAATGTTGGGCTATTAGCCAATTTTAGGACTAATTTTGCACATTTCCTGTCTTTATTCAAGTGTTAGCAGTGATAGCAGTTTCCCCAATGTCCATCAAGCTAGATTGCCAATAAAGCTGAAATGGTTGAGTCACCGGTTCTGATCCACAACAGGTGCCTCTGTTTGTGCTTTGGGACAGTTCAAACTATGTCAAAACAACCTTTGAAATGATGGATGATGAAAATATTCTGGGTTCAAGCTGTGTTTCCATCTATCTGCGTCATTCTAAGACCCCGGTGGAAATCACTTCAGACGTCTTTCTGACATCTTGAGTGACTCGATTTGGCTTTTTTAAACGTCGCCATCTGCCATTTGGCGTTTGCTTTTCATTCCTCGGTGGCCTGGGAGTGCCAGGACTCCAAACATTTCTGAAGGCCAAGATGTACTCGGTGGTCATAAACAATGAAGAGGGGAGAGGAGGTAGAGGTGGGAAGTTACTAAGTACATTTACTCAAGTACTTAAGTACAATTTTTAGGTACATTTTATGCTCCTTTGTACTTCTACTACTCCACTACAGTTCAGAGGTAAATGGTGTACTTTTCCTCCACTACATGTCTCCCTTTAGTTACTTTACAGATCTGGATGAATGATGTGAAATATAACTAAGTGTTAAATCAGACTTTAGTTCCACCTGGAGTAAATTCACAAGCTACCCTGCAGTATACAAAGTCATTCAAACTAGCTGCACCTTTACCAGCTTTGAGAACACTTTCATGATCAATCATTATAAAACATATCATATATATTATTCTGAAATGGACCAATCTGCACAACGACTACTTTTACTGTCGCTACTTTCACTATATTTTGTTGAGAATACTTTTCTACTTTTACTTGAGGAATATTTTGAATGCAGTACTTTTACTGTAACAGAGTATTCCTACACTCTGGTACTTCTACTTTTACTCAAGTACAAGATATGAGTACTTCTACTTTTACTCAAGTACAAGACCTGAGTACTTTTACTTTTACTCAAGTACAAGATCTGAGTACTTCTACTCTTGTCCTCCGTTACTCTTGCTGTCCTACTTTGCTCTTGCTGTCCTACATTACTCTTGTCCTACATTACTCTTGTCCTACATTACTCTTGTCCTACATTACTCTTGCCCTACGTTACTCTTGTCCTACATTACTCTTGCCCTACGTTACTCTTGTCCTACATTACTCTACGTTAGTATATGTTGGTAGTGGGTGAGGCCATATGTACAGATATGTACATGGGACATGAAAACAGTGCATCTCATATTGACAAAAATAAACCTCGCTAACCGAGTTTTCCAAATCACTCTAAAAATAAGCCGTTGTGATACACGTGTAGACAACATCTGCAGAATCATAAATGATCATTACATTAGGGTCATTAAACCATTATTTCGCTAAGATAAAAAACATTAAAGTTTTGGATTTTGGTGTAATTCACAAATGTTCCACCAGATGGTGCCACACACACCCATGGGTATATTAGTGTTTAAAGCTGTGGGAAATGTTTTAATTCAACAGGAGAGGGTAATTCAATTGTTACCCATGGAACAGGGCTGCAAACATGGCTATATGAATGTTAAAATGCTGTCAAACTGTTTTAATTCAGTCACAATTGTCGTTTTTTGGCGGTGTACATTGGACTCAATAAACATACAGAGTTATGGACATAAATGTGTCAGTATAGACGGGATAATGTACATATTAATAATATTTAATTAGTTAAATGTACAATGAGCTAAAAACAGCAGAATCACTGCTGTTAGCAGGGTCTCAGAGACCCATAGACCCAGAGACCCAGGGTACAGCACCTCACTGTCTTACCCATAAAACAGGGCTCTGATCAGGGCTAAAGTAATGTTATAAACTGGTGAATCTGTTTAAATGCAGGCAGCATAGTCACTGCTTTTAGCAGGGTCTCAGAGAGCCAGAGTGCCAGGGTACAGCACATCGCTGTCTTACCCAGAAAACAGGGCTCTGATCAGGGCTAAAGTAATGTTATAAACTGGTGAATCTGTTTAAATGCAGGCAGCAGACTCACTGCTTTTAGCAGGGTCTCAGAGAGCCAGAGTGCCAGGGTACAGCACATCGCTTTCTTACCCAGAAAACAGGGCTCTGATCAGGGCTAAAGTAATGTTATAAACTGGTGAATCTGTTTAAATGCAGGCAGCATAGTCACTGCTTTTAGCAGGGTCTCAGAGAGCCAGAGTGCCAGGGTACAGCACATCGCTGTCTTACCCAGAAAACAGGGCTCTGATCAGGGCTAAAGTAATGTTATAAACTGGTGAATCTGTTTAAATGCAGGCAGCAGACTCACTGCTTTTAGCAGGGTCTCAGAGAGCCAGAGTGCCAGGGTACAGCACATCGCTTTCTTACCCAGAAAACAGGGCTCTGATCAGGGCTAAAGTAATGTTATAAACTGGTGAATCTGTTTAAATGCAGGCAGCAGACTCACTGCTTTTAGCAGGGTCTCAGAGAGCCAGAGTGCCAGGGTACAGCACATCGCTTTCTTACCCAGAAAACAGGGCTCTGATCAGGGCTAAAGTAATGTTATAAACTGGTGAATCTGTTTAAATGCAGGCAGCATAGTCACTGCTTTTAGCAGGGTCTCAGAGAGCCAGAGTGCCAGGGTACAGCACATCGCTGTCTTACCCAGAAAACAGGGCTCTGATCAGGGCTAAAGTAATGTTATAAACTGGTGAATCTGTTTAAATGCAGGCAGCAGACTCACTGCTTTTAGCAGGGTCTCAGAGAGCCAGAGTGCCAGGGTACAGCACATCGCTTTCTTACCCAGAAAACAGGGCTCTGATCAGGGCTAAAGTAATGTTATAAACTGGTGAATCTGTTTAAATGCAGGCAGCATAGTCACTGCTTTTAGCAGGGTCTCAGAGAGCCAGAGTGCCAGGGTACAGCACATCGCTGTCTTACCCAGAAAACAGGGCTCTGATCAGGGCTAAAGTAATGTTATAAACTGGTGAATCTGTTTAAATGCAGGCAGCAGACTCACTGCTTTTAGCAGGGTCTCAGAGAGCCAGAGTGCCAGGGTACAGCACATCGCTGTCTTACCCATAAAACAGGGCTCTGATCAGGGCTAAAGTAATGTTATAAACTGGTGAATCTGTTTAAATGCAGGCACCTGCATTCACACCTCCAGGGCGGAGACCGGGAAAACCAACTCTCTTTGCCCGCTCACAGAGCCCCGAAGGACGGACTAGAGACCTCCAGCACCAGTCCCTAACAGTGGGACTCTGTTTATTTCACACCTCCAGGGCGGAGACCGGGAAAATCACCTCTGGTTGCCCGCTCACAGAGCCCCGAAGGACGGACTAATGACCACCAGCATGTCCCCCTAACAGTGGCACCTCCATAACATTGCACACCATGAGTCCCCGGGCCCCCACAGTTAAGCACTCCCCCACGGACTAAACCCAGATATTCACAGCCTCCAGAATCTCGTGCCCCTGGTAAGACTAACAAGGGGTGGATTTTGTGGTGGTCTACCGTCCGCCCTTAAGCATCCAACTGCGGACTCCTGACACTCAGACACTTTTCATATTTTTAGGTTACCAAGGGCACGCTTGTCTGGCAGTTATGCACATGCGGTTTTGTCCAAGGCAGTGTGCTTAAGTCAGGGGGCCCGGGGACTCAAGGTGCGCATGGCAGGCCGCCTATGAGCGGCCAAAATGTTTTAATTAACTCGTTATTGTCGTTTTTAGACAGTGTACATTGGACGACATAAACATCCGGAGTTATGGACATAAACGTGTCAGTATAGACAGAACAATGTACATATTAATCATATTTAATTTATTAAATGTACAATACACTAAAAACAGCAGAATCACTGCTTTAAGCAGCATATCACACTTCCAGGCAGACATACACACACCCAGGGGGGGAAGAGAACACATTGACCCAGGAATAAGTGTCTGAATCATGGGCACATTAGTGTTTAAAGTCGGGGAACTGTTTTAATTCAGGACCAGGGTGAAAAGATAACACATTTACCCATGAATAAGTGTCTGAATCATGGGCACATTAGTGTTTAAAGTCGGGTGAACTGTTTTAATTCAGGACCAGGGTGAAAAGATAACACATTTACCCCGCAAAAGTGTTCAAAACATGGGTATATTAGTGCTCAAACTCGATTAAACTGTTTTAATTGCGGAGGTTTTACGTTTTGGTTCACTCGTCTCACACACCCAGAGTGTTAACAACATTTTTTACAAATTTTATAAATTAGTCTAGAGCTCCATCTATTGTAATTTGAGTGTATTACACGTCTGTCCATGGAACGCGAGTTTTGCGCCATTTGAGTGGAGTAAACTGATATGCAGCTGGAGTAACATGTACATTGAGACGCATTGGGACATATCATCATCACTTTCAATGTTAACCTTGTACATATGAGGCACAATATGCTTACTCTTGTCCTACGTCACTCTTGTCCTACATTACTCTTGTCCTACATCACTCTTGTCCTACATTACTCTTGTCCTACGTTACTCTTGTCCTACATTACTCTTGTCCTACATTACTCTTGTCCTACATTACTCTTGTCCTACATTACTACGTTACTCTTGCTGTCCTACATTGCTCTTGTCCTACATTACTCTTGTCCTACATTACTCTTGTCCTACGTTACTACGTTACTCTTGCTGTCCTACATTACTCTTGTCCTACATTACTCTTGTCCTACATTACTCTTGTCCTACATCACTCTTGCCCTACATTACTCTTGTCCTACATTACTCTTGCCCTACGTTACTCTTGTCCTACATTACTCTTGCCCTACATTACTCTTGTCCTACATTACTCTTGTCCTACATCACTCTTGTCCTACGTTACTCTTGTCCTACGTTACTCTTGTCCTACGTTACTCTTGCCCTACGTTACTCTTGTCCTACGTTACTCTTGTCCTACATTATTCTTGTCCTACATTACTCTTGTCCTACATTACTCTTGCCCTACGTTACTCTTGTCCTACATTACTCTTGCCCTACGTTACTCTTGTCCTACGTTACTCTTGTCCTACGTCACTCTTGTCCTACGTCACTCTTGTCCTACGTCACTCTTGTCCTACATTACTCTTGTCCTACGTTACTCTTGTCCTATGTCACTCTTGTCCTACATTACTCTTGTCCTACGTTACTCTTGCCCTACGTTACTCTTGTCCTACATTACTTAAATTCTCCGTTGCTTTCATCCCTTGTTGCGCTTGTTCTAGGTTATTTTCATCTCTTATGATTTCCTCTTGCGTTACGCGTTAATTATGTCCTGTGATACTTTTGTCACGGAATGCCTTAGATCAAAGTTACTTACTAAAAATCTACGTTCAAAAGACACAAAACTTCCATAACTAATGAATCAAAAATAACTAAAACTAAAAGCACAATTCCCTTGTTGTTTTTCAGAGGTGGGCCCTCCTAAAGACCTGGTCACCAGTGACGTGACTGAATCCAGCTTCAAGGCGTCGTGGACAGCGGCTCCCGGGAATGTGAAGATGTACCGAATCCGATGAAAGTCGCTGTTTTCGGAAGAAGCCGGAGATAAAACGGTGCCAGGAGACGAAACCGAAACCGTTCTGGAGGGTTTGAGTCCGGAGACGCTTTACCAAGTTTCTGTGATCGCCGCATACGAGCAGAGAGACAGCGAACCGCTCATTGGACAGGAAACCACTGACGGTAAGAACATAAAAACAAGGACAATAAACAAAGCAGTCTTCACAACGGCCGGACAAAATACTTTGAGCCGCCCTATAGCCAAAGCCCGAGACACTGTTTAAAGCATAATAAAGACAATATATAGAGAGCATAATGTTTTTAATGCAATGCAGTCTCGCAACGTATGCTTCAGCAGAGAAGCGGGAAGCATTCGCTCGCGATCTCAAGTCGTCTACAACATACGTTTAGGGAGCTATATAGAAGCCTATGGACATCCCGGAAAGTTGAAAATGTACGCTAAGGGCCGCCCCCCTTGCGTTGGAAAAAGACCACAGGGGACCTTGACATAACGTCAACATACGCCGACCTGGGAGTGAGGATGTGTTGCACGGATCACGGACATTGAAACATTACAGCGGAGTGTGGAGAGGGACGGGAAAAATGTGAATGAACAAGGAAAGGACAATGACAACGAACATGCGAGCGGACAAAATGGAAAAACAGGAATGGGGAAACAAAAAGAGGTAAGAGAGGAGTTGGAGTGGGTGGTGGAAGAGGAGAAATATAAAAAAGAGCTTACGGTGGTGTTGGCGGTGGAAAGCGGAAAAGCAGTGGTATCTGTAATGGATCTGCTAAAAGGAGTTAAAAAAGAATGTGGAGTGGTGATGGGGTGCAGGGTGAAAGGAGATGGCCTAAATGAAGTGACAATGGCTGATGAAAAAGGAAAAAATAAAATAATGGATGGGATAAGGAGCGGGGCAGAGACTGTATGATAAAATAACTCACAGTATCATTCCTGAACATACCGGCTTATGTATTGGACACAACAATTAAGGGCAGGTTGGCAATGTGGGGGGTTCTGCCTGTCTCGGCAATCAAGAGAAGAGTGTGGCCCGGCACAGAGGTTGCAGACGGGACGAGGTTCCTGCGGGTGGAATTCAACAAGGAAGTAAGGTCACTCCCGTACTCAACTAGATTTGATACTCTCGAGGGTGTCTGGAGTACTTCAGGGTGATCCACGATAAGCAAGTACCGGTGAGACTAATGCTGTGATAAAGAGCAAAGGAAGGAGGAGAGAATCTAGCAGCCTCCCTGCAAAGAGGAAAGCAGAGAAGGATAAAGAGGTGGAGAAAAGACGGGTGAAAACGTCAGGAGGTGCTGCAAAGTGTCCTGCAAAAATAAATATAGAATGAATACAATTACAAATATCATAACACTCATAATGGTGACAATTTCCTCCTTCAATGGTAATGGGCTGAGGTCCAAAGACCGGAGAGAACAGGCCTTAATGCTATGTGGCTCAGACATTGTTTGCTTGCAGGAGACACATTGGGATGAGAGGTGTGTGGAGGATGTAAGGAAAGAGTGGATGGGAGAAATGTATGTAAATAATGGGAGTGTGGGTGCTAGAGGGGTGGCAATATTAATTAAAGCAGGGGTGGTAACGAATGTAAGGAAAGTTGAGGATGATGGTGTTGGGAGAATGGTTGGGATACTGTTCGAGTGTATAGGGGAAACATTTAGATTAGTAAACGTGTATGCACCGAATGAGGTAAGGAGGAGGAGGGAGTTTTTTGAGGGTTGGAGGGTACACGTGGGGGAAACTGTATGATTGTTGGTGATTTTAATGTGTGGTGTTCGAAACTGGATGTGTCTGTTAATATGTGTTTTAATAGTGATTCATCACGTGGTGCTCTCAAAACAATAATGGGGACAAATGGGATGTGTGGAGGGAAAGGAACAGTAGGGAGCAGGCTTTTCTAGGAATCAAGTGGTGGGAGGGATATTAAAACAGAGAAGAATAGATTTAGTGTGGAGTAATGTGGGGAAGGAAATTGGCAGAATTGGGTATAGGAATACTGCCATGAGTGATCATAACATCTTGAGTTTCTGCAACAGTGATGAAAGGAAGAGGAGGAGGAGTGTGGTGCCTAAATGCCTGTCTGCTGAATGAGGATGGATATAAAGTTCAAGTGAGAGAATGGATGGGAAAAGGGGAGGTTTGAACGGTGAGGATGTGGGGGTGTGTTGGGAGGGATTTAAAAATGAAATAAAAGGGATAAGTATAGGATTTTGTAAAAGTAGGAATAAAATAGAAAGAGAGAAAGAGAAAATGGTTAGGGAAGAGTTACAGAGGCTCAAAGGGTAGATATAGAAATAGGGAGAGATCTGGATGAATATAGTCGTTTGAAGGATGAGCTGGGGGAGATAGAGAAGAGAACATGTAGAGGTGCTATAGTTAGAAGTAGGGCTAGGTATGCGGTTGAGGGAGAGAAAAGTACAGGTTGAGGAAAAGGAGGAGAAATAATATCAGATTTTGTAGGGATTGCCGAGAGAGTTGAGGAGTTTTATAGGGAGTTATTTGAGGCTGAGGAGATTGATAGGGAGAGCTTAGAACAGGTGATAGATAGTATGGAAGCTAGGTTGAGTGATGAAGGTAGGGAAATGTGTGAGGGGGAGATAGGACTAGGGGAGATACAGTTAGCTATAGCAGGTTAGGTAGGAATAAGAGGTGGTGGTCTGACATCCGAGTTCTATATAGAGTTTAGGGAGGGGCTGGCGCCAATACTCCTTAAACTGTACAGGAGCCTGGAGGAGAGGGATGAATTGCCGGCCGGTATATCTACAGGGATTATTAGTATATTGTACAAGAAAGGAAATAGGAATAAGTTAGAAAACTATAGACCACTTAGTATGTTAAACACGGATTATAAGGTGCTAGCACGGGTGTTAGCGAATAGAATTAAGAGGGTTATAAAATCAGTAGTGGGAAACACACAGGCGTATAGTATTCCAGGGAGAGATATTAGTGACACTATTAGTAGTATTAGGGACACAATTAGTCACATGAGGGAGAGTATAGGTGGGATAGTAGTTAGTTTAGATTTAAATAAAGCTTTTGATAGGGTTAGTCATGGATTTTTGTATAGAGTGTTAGAGAAGGCAGGATTTGGGAAAAGATTAATAGGGTGGGTAAGGAGGATTTATAGTAGTGCGGTCAGTTGTGTACAAATTAATGGGGTGGTAACCAATGTGTTTAAGTTAGGGAGGTCGGTCCGGCAAGGATGCCCTCTCTCAGCAATGCTGTACGCGCTGTCAGCCGAGCCCCTCACGACTCTGCTGCGGCAAAACAGGTTTATCAAAGGAGTGGAGGTGCCAGGAGGGGGGGTTAGTTTAGTTTATCAGTATGCGGACGACACCACCATTACCGTTAAAGATAGGGAAAGTGTTAGGGAAGTGTTGAAGACAGTCAGTTTGTATGGTAGGGCATCAGGAGCTAGGGTGAATTTAGATAAATCAGAGATGATGTATATAGGACAGGTGAGGGATAGGAATTGTGATATAGGGTTGAAGGAAAATAAGGATTACTTTAGGGTGTTGCGGATCAATTTGGGGATTAAAGATGTGGAGGGTAGGGACAGACAGTATGTAGAGTTAATTGATGGAATAGTGAAGACGTTGAGGTTTTGGAAGATGAGGGGGCTTAAGTTGAGGGGGAAGATAGCTGTAGTGAATGGGTTAATCATGAGAAGGGCACTTTATATAATGACGGTTTTAGATGTGCCGGATAGTGTAGTGAATGAAATAGATAAGATAGTTAGTGAGTTCATATGGGATGGGAGGGGGGTAAGGATAGCTAGAGAAGTGTTAGAAAATGAGTGTAGGGATGGAGGGTTATGGTGATAAACTTAAGAAGGAAAATTAAAGCAATTAGGATTAAAATGATGGTTCGCTATTTGGGAAATAAGGAAGATCAGTTATGGAAAATATTCTTAAAGGAACAAATAAATAAATGTGGAGGATGTGGTGATAGTGCTATTTTTATGGTGCTAAGAAAGGGGATGTTGAAAGGTTTGAGTGCTTATCAAAGGGAAGTAATGAGTGCATGGGGTGAGTTTTTGAAGTATGTTAGGTATGAGTGTGTGAATGTGCAGCAGGTGTGGGAGCAGACGATCTTCCTTAACCCTAGAACTCATGAGAAGTGTTCCTTATTCAATCTGCCGATGTGGAGAGCGGGGTTGAGGAGGGTTAAGGATTTAGTTTTAGAGTATGTACCAGGCTTTATGAAGGCACAGGGGATAGTGGATGAGGTTAGGGAAATAGATGAAGTGATGTATTTAGGGACAGCTGAACGAATGATGGAAGAAATTAAAGATGGAATGCCGAGTGAATGGTTAACAATGATTGAGAGTGAGATCGTTATAGGAAAGGAGAGTGTGGTTGATTTATATGTGGGGAAAGAGGATGTCAATGTTAAAATAGAAAATGTTAAAACAAAAAATATGTATAAATGGTTAAAAGGGGATGTTATTAGAAGACCTGCTTCAGAAAGAGTATGGACGAGTGTTGTGAACGGTCTAACTGGAAGAAGAATGTGGGAGAATGTGAAAATTAAATGGAACAGTATTGAATGTGAACATTTTGATTTTCTGTTGAGGCATAGTCGGGTGTTTAACAATCTGATCATTAGTCAATTTGATGAAACTGTTGAGAGAGAGTGTGATGTTTGTAGAGACCAGGTTGAAACATGTTTGCATGAGTTTGTTGAATGTAGAGAGCTTGTTGTGTTTTTTGGAAGGATGAAAGAGTTAATTGGTAGATGTTGGAATGAATGGTGTGTGAGAGAAATGGAATGGAAGGAGCTGTGGCTGTTTGGTGTGATTGAGAAGAAGGATGAATGCAATGTGAATCTATTAAACTATGTTCTGAGCCACGCCAGGCGTGCGGTCCAGATAAGGAGGAACATTGCCCATTTCGAGGGTAAAATGTCTGACGTGTGGCATATAATGAAGAGGACAACAAAAAGGGACATAAACCTTGTTCTCATACACGTGAAAAAGGACATATTTTGCGAGGATTTCGTAAATGGCAGCAAATTAATTGAGCTGGATGAGGAGGGAGCTCTGTGCTTCAACTTGGAAAATGACATAAGAGTCACATTTTTTCAGTGAAAAACGGACAGTTTATGTTTTGTTTTGTTTGGTTTGAATTGATTTGTTTGAGTTTGGTATATATTTTCTTTTTGGTTATTTGTTTACATCATTTTTGTCCGTGTTTCAAACAAATTATGAAGCTATATGGTATATTAAATGTGTGTCTTTGTTATATGCTGTAAGTACTTTATGTAATTGTAAATGTTAAATGTCTTTTTTTGATAATAAAAGATAAAAAAAAAAAAGTAGGGGCTTCGACTGGGAGCTGTAGGGTCGCCGGTTCAAGTCCCCGACCAGACTTAAAATATGGAGTGAGGACTGCTACTTGGAGAGGTCCCAGTTCACCTCCTGCCCTGCCATGGTGCCCTTGAGCAAGGCACCGGACCACCCCCCCACTCCCATTGCTCCCCGGGCGCTGTACAATAGCTGCCCACTGCTCCTAGTGCTAGACTCCTGGTGCTAGACTCCTGGTACTAGACTACTAGTGCTAGACTCCTAGTGCTAGACTCCTAGTGCTAGACTCCTAGTGCTAGACTCCTGGTGCTAGACTCCTAGTGCTAGACTCCTAGTGCTAGACTCCTAGTGCTAGACTCCTTGTACTAGACTCCTGGTGCTAGACTCCTAGTGCTAGACTCCTAGTGCTAGACTCCTGGTGCTAGACTCCTGGTGCTTGACTCCTGGTACTAGACTCCTGGTACTAGACTCCTAGTGCTAGACTCCTGGTACTAGACTCCTAGTGCTAGACTCCTAGTGCTAGACTCCTGGTACTAGACTCCTAGTGCTAGACTCCTGGTGCTTGACTCCTGGTACTAGACTCCTGGTACTAGACTCCTAGTGCTAGACTCCTGGTACTAGACTCCTAGTGCTAGACTCCTAGTGCTAGACTCCTGGTACTAGACTCCTAGTGCTAGACTCCTAGTGCTAGACTCCTGGAGCTAGACTCCTGGTGCTAGACTCCTAGTGCTAGACTCCTAGTGCTAGACTCCTAGTGCTAGACTCCTTGTACTAGACTCCTAGTGCTAGACTCCTGGTACTAGACTCCTAGTGCTAGACTCCTAGTGCTAGACTCCTAGTGCTAGACTCCTGGTGCTAGACTCCTGGTGCTAGACTCCTAGTGCTAGACTCCTAGTGCTAGACTCCTGGTACTAGACTCCTAGTACTAGACTCCTAGTGCTAGACTCCTGGTACTAGACTCCTTGTGCTAGACTCCTAGTGCTAGACTCCTGGTACTAGACTCCTAGTACTAGACTCCTAGTGCTAGACTCCTGGTACTAGACTCCTAGTGCTAGACTCCTGGTACTAGACTCCTAGTGCTAGACTCCTGGTACTAGACTCCTAGTGCTAGACTCCTGGTACTAGACTCCTAGTGCTAGACTACTAGTGCTAGACTCCTGGTACTAGACTCCTAGTGCTAGACTCCTGGTACTAGACTCCTAGTGCTAGACTCCTGGTACTAGACTCCTAGTGCTAGACTCCTGGTACTAGACTCCTAGTGCTAGACTCCTGGTACTAGACTCCTAGTGCTAGACTACTAGTGCTAGACTCCTAGTACTAGACTCCTAGTGCTAGACTCCTGGTACTAGACTCCTTGTGCTAGACTCCTAGTGCTAGACTCCTGGTACTAGACTCCTTGTGCTAGACTCCTAGTGCTAGACTCCTGGTACTAGACTCCTGGTACTAGACTCCTTGTGCTAGACTCCTGGTGCTAGACTCCTGGTACTAGACTCCTAGTACTAGACTCCTAGTGCTAGACTCCTGGTACTAGACTCCTTGTGCTAGACTCCTAGTGCTAGACTCCTGGTACTAGACTCCTAGTACTAGACTCCTAGTGCTAGACTCCTGGTACTAGACTCCTAGTGCTAGACTCCTGGTACTAGACTACTGGTACTAGACTCCTAGTGCTAGACTCCTGGTACTAGACTCCTAGTGCTAGACTCCTAGTGCTAGACTCCTGGTACTAGACTCCTAGTACTAGACTCCTAGTGCTAGACTCCTGGTACTAGACTCCTTGTGCTAGACTCCTAGTGCTAAACTCCTGGTACTAGACTCCTGGTACTAGACTCCTAGTGCTAGACTCCTAGTGCTAGACTCCTGGTACTAGACTCCTTGTGCTAGACTCCTAGTGCTAAACTCCTGGTACTAGACTCCTGGTACTAGACTCCTAGTGCTAGACTCCGAGTGCTAAACTCCTGGTACTAGACTCCTGGTACTAGACTCCTGGTACTAGACTCCTAGTGCTAGACTCCTAGTGCTAAACTCCTGGTACTAGACTCCTGGTACTAGACTCCTGGTACTAGACTCCTGGTACTAGACTCCTAGTGCTAGACTCCTGGTGCTAGACTCCTAGTGCTAGACTCCTGGTACTAGGATGGGTTAAATGCAGAGAACAGTGTGTGCTGTGTGCTCTGCATGTGTGACCATTAAAGAGGGTTTCATCCCTCCCAATATTAATATCATTATTGAAGTTAAACAGCCCCCAAAAGAATATGTGTGTACAATATAATCATGTGCATACAACACATGTTAACGATGATAATGAGGTGTAATTATAGTAAGAAAACATCATCGCATTATGTTGAAGTGCAATATTCAAATCACAGGAAGCACAATATTTATAAAAGGCTAAATATGGGGTAATGTATGTATTTTTTTTAATGTATTTCCCTGCAAATAATATATTTTAAAGTATTATTTAAGATTTAAATTAAACTAAATATTGGCAATAAATGTCAACACTCACATTATTTATTTATTTTCATATTTAATCTATAAACATATCATGAATTTTGATCTATATGTGTATATATAATTGCAAATATATGGCCTGAGAAGAAAATAAAATAATAGATAAAATAAATAAATACATAAATGAATGAATACATAAATAAATAAATAAATAAATAAATAAATAAATAAATAAATAAATAAATAAATAAATAAATAAATAAATAAATATATATATATATAACTAAATAAATACATAATATCGTACAAGCTATTAGTGGCATTATAGTATAATATAATTAAGCTGACTCTTTAATATTAATATATATATTAATTGTTTTCTCTTCTCAGCCTCTGCTGCCGGTAAAAGCTTGGCGGTGTCGGAGGAGACCGAGCGATCCATGAGAGTCTCGTGGACGCCAGCGCCGGGAAAAGTGGCGCATTATCGGCTGAAGTACTCTCCGATTGGCGGGGGGAAAGAAATGTTCCTGAAGGTCCCCGGGACTAGCAGCTCCACCGTCATGAAGCGCCTGCAGCCCACGACCACCTACACCATCACCGTAAACCCCATCTACAAGCGAGGGGAAGGAAAAGCAAGGCAAGGACTTTTGGTCCATAATTCAACCCTCTGACAGAACAGCACACCGCAGAAACACGAAACATCCCAAACAAGACGTTTAAACCTGAGCTCACTCTTAAAACTTTGGTAACACTTTAGATTAAGGTACACATGTTCACCATCAACTAGTTGTTAATTAACATGCATATCCATTCCCATTGGATAACGGAGGATTTTACACCCGGAAGTAAGTATTCTCCTTACTGTCGATTGATTTTACAGTGATATCTGCACTACTCATCAACTCAAAAACACCAGATCATCCTTGTTAATTACACAACATTGATTTACCACACCATGTGCTTTGTGCTCGACAAACCCCGTGATTAGTCCTCAAGCTCTGTGATTGGATGTTGGAGTGGCAGTGCGCAAAGTTTACGCCGAGCGTCAAAAAGCACTTTGAGATGGAAAGAAACCCATCCACGGCACACTATCCAAAACAGGACTCGAACGTGTCCTACCCCCCCCCCCCCCCCCCCTTTGGGTCACAGGCTCCTCCAACAGTGCAACACAATAAAACAGATACACAGAAAAAATAGTGCAAGTAAATACAAAAAGAAAAATAGTAAAAAGTGAAATAGTGCAATAAGAGTCTATATACAAGTGATTGGAATATGATATATTAGATAAATAATGTCTATGTTGCAGCCATATGAATGTTATGGATGTTGTTTCTAAGTTCAGGTGTTTAATAGTCTTCTGGCCTGTGGGATGAAGCTGTCCCTGAGTCTGGTGGTTTTAGTGCGGATGCTGCGGTACTGCCTGCCAGACGGCAGCAGACAGAACAGTTTGTGGCTGGGGTGATGGCGGTCTTTTATAATCCTGAGGGCTTTCTTTAAGGTTAACCTGGTATTTTTACTACATTTATTTTAGTTACTTTACAAATTTAGATTAATGATGTGAAATATAAACAACCCCTCTCTGACAGTCTGACAGTGAAGGCAGAGAGTTTCTTTTCACTGTAAAGTCCTCCAGTCTGCGGGGGAACAGGTGTCGCACTCCTACCTGTCGAAATATGTCTAATTATATCTGTAGAGGACTGTCACTCTTTTTATGGGGAGATAGTTAGTTGCTATTTAGACTACTTAGACTACTGTTATCTTTCTTACAGTGCAGACGCTTTTCTGCTTGCTCTTGCCTCTGCTTACTTTTTATGCTGATTTTCCTATTCTTATTCTCTGAAAACTTCGAGCAGCGGCTCCTGGACTTTAACTTATCACTGGGACAGTTATTCATCGTAAATAGACGGAGGGTTTCAGCCATATTTCAACATTTTTACGACGACCTCAGTCTTACAGTAGCGTGGCCTAGCAACAGCTAAAGCCTGGTAGGCTACTGCATGCTATTTAGCTTAAGCTAGTTGGTAGCAAAATGCCTCCGTTCTCTACAGATGACTTCCACAAACTTCAACAGAAGATGGCTGTGTTGGAAATGAAAATGCAACGGTTGGAAGTTAACGTTGAAGTGAATGGACTATGTTGTGGGAATAACACCACTTTACCAGTGTTGCAAGATAATGGAAAAGGGTATGCTAACTCACAGCTAGTTAGCAGCTACAAGGTTTCCAAGGAACAGGAGGGCTGTGTACTGGGTAATAAATCTACAAGTGGTAGTCCTCCCTGGAACTCTCTGGGTGCAAAGCCTAAGAGTAAATCATTTCCATGGGATTTGGGAGGACGAATAACAGGCAGAGCCCAGCGCTCTGAAATCTGTGATGCGACCGGCTGGCCTGCATTGTTATCACCCAGGAAGAGTGCCTCTTCAACCCCTATTCATACTAGGAAACAGCCGTGGACAGCTGCTAAAGGGAGAACTACAAACAATCCTCCTAAACCACCAAGTGTGCCAATCCAGAACAGATACGCTCCGCTGACCGAGAACCGGAGATCTCTTTCTGATGACCTGGATAACCCGTCCTCTTCACACAGCAGGGTAAGGACCAATAGCTACTCCAAAAGTAAAAGGCTAGAGGGAAAGCTAACGGCTGGGCCTGAAACTCTGATTGTGGGTGATTCTGCTGTAAGAGATGTAAAAGGTCTGTGTAGTAAGAACAACACCAAAGTACTCTGTTTTCCCAAGGATATGGTCTCCGACTTGGCTGAGAAGATCCTGCATATTGGGGCTGAACATCCGACTGTGAAGAATGTGCTACTACATATTGGAACAAATGATGTTGTGAAACAACAGTCAGAAGCGCTGAAAGAAGACTTTAAATGTCTGTTGGAAACTGTCAGCTCTCTAAATGCGGAGGTGTTCATCAGTGGCCCTCTACCGCCAGTCAGAAGAGGAGTGGAGAGATTCAGCAGACTGTTTGCATTGAACATGTGGCTTTC
The DNA here is from genome assembly GCF_902827165.1 of Trematomus bernacchii. Classification (NCBI taxonomy): domain Eukaryota; kingdom Metazoa; phylum Chordata; class Actinopteri; order Perciformes; family Nototheniidae; genus Trematomus; species Trematomus bernacchii. Next base: position 584,762 of record NW_022987552.1, read on the forward strand.
AGCTGCCTGCACTGACCATTCTGTCCATTTTATTGACAATTTTAACTTTTTCTGGGATCGCAGACATCTTTTTAAGGCAGATGGAGTTTGCCTGAACAAGTCAGGAGTGAAATTGTTTATCTCTAACATATTCAACTGCCTGCGTCAGCAATCTGTTCCCTCTGCCAAGGACAAGCGGCAAGAGGAATCAAAACAGGAGAAAGACACAACACATTGCGCAGAAAACCCTGAAGAAGTATCACTGCACCCGCCTGAGGAATGTTCTGATTATGGGAGACCTATGACACAAATGGAGGAGTCTCCACTGCCCGTCACCCCCCCTGTCAACGCCTTGGAGGATACTCTTCATTCATCTCCCAGCTCTCTCTACTCTCCGCTCACCCTTTCACCCTCGCCCTCCCCCCTGGAGTTCGATGACCGCATGAAGGCGAGATGCAGGGTTGGCAGCATGTCCTTTACCCCCGCCCCTCAACGACGCCCACCAAAATCACCGAAGCAGAGACGCGCACCATCTCCCCCGTCTTCATCACTGTGCCTATGTCAACCACCTCCCATCCCTTCAAGAAAGCATCTGCAGTCTCCGAAGCCTGATAAGGATGTGTGTGTACAAAACGCAACAAACTTTTACTGATATGTGCTGGGTCCAGGCTCAAGGGCATATGGCACTCTCAACTCTTTCCAGCACATGCCGGGGCCCTGCCTGCCAGTAGCTTTGCCGATATCTGTGTTGATAGGTAATAGATTAAGAGCGGTAAATCAGCTTAGAAACAGGAAGTGCTCAAACGTTTGTGTGAGGTTATCAAATTTAGCAGTGATTCCATGTCAGCCACAGCTTGTCACAAAATGTTTTACTGATAGTGTATTTAACAAACTTAAACTAGCTTTATTAAATGTCAGGTCTTTGGCAGGAAAAACATTTTTAATCAATGATTTTATCACTGAGCACAATCTCGATTTTATGTTTTTAACGGAAACTTGGATTGAACAAAACAACAGTGCAGCTGTTCTTATCGAATCAACACCTCCCAACTTTAGTTTTATGAGTCAGGAAAGAATGCATAAGAAAGGGGGTGGAGTTGCTATTTTGTTCAATGATTCCATTCAATGCAGGAAGACATCTTATGGGGACTTTGCTTCTTTTGAATATGTGGCCCTTCAGCTGAAATGCTCCTCTCGAGCTCTGTTCCTAAATATCTATAGACCACCCAAATACTGTGCAAGCTTTTTTGATGATTTTACTGAACTGCTGTCTATAGTGTGTATTGACTTTGACCGTTTAGTCATTGTTGGTGATTTTAACATCCATGTTGACAACCCCCAGGACAGAGGGGCTAAAGAACTGTTTTGTGTTCTTGATAACTATGGACTGACTCAGCATGTGGCGGAGCCCACGCACAATAAGGGGCACACTCTGGACTTAATTATCTCAAAGGGTCTGAATATCTCAAAGCTTGTGGTGACTGATGTTGCACTCTCTGATCATTCCTGTGTTTTCTTTGAGAGCTCTATTTCTGTTCACAAAAATGTTCAGAAAGAGGTAACCACAAAGCGATATTTAACTGAAAATACTAGGGAAATGTTTACTCATAATTTCTCATCCACACTTGCCCCTGCTAACATCTCAGTAAATGAGCTAGTAGATCATTTTAATTCAAAAATTAAAAATGTTATAGATACCATTGCTCCAACTAAGGTAAAGGAAGTGATTAGCAAGAAAATATCTCCATGGAGAAAGGCCATGACCGTGAGAACAGAAAAAAGAGAGTGTCGAAAAGCTGAACGTAGGTGGCGAAAAACAAATCTCCAGGTTCACTTTGAAATCTATAAAGAGAGACTTGGCCTTTATAATTTGGAATTGAAAAACGCACGACAGTCTTTCTTCTCTGACATCATTACCAAAAACAAAAACAACGCACGTGCCTTGTTTGCTACCGTAGACAGACTAACTAACCCCCCAGTGTCAGTAGCCTCTGAATTTCTATCCACCAGGGCGTGCAATGATTTTGCCTCCTTCTTCACTGACAAAATTCAGAAAAGCAGTCAGTGCCTCTACATCAGGTACAGCAAATGTTTTGTCCCTATGTCCACCTAATATCAATTCAAACACCATGACACAATTCCATCAGATTAATGGTAAAAACTTAGAGGACATTATTCAACTTCTGAAATCCTCCTCCTGCTGCCTTGATATTATTCCAACAGGATTTTTCAAAGATGTTTTTCCTTGCATGGCCTCAGATCTACTTCATATAGTAAACACATCTCTTCACTCAGGTATTTTTCCAGAGGCCCTGAAAACTGCAGTCATTAAACCGCTCTTAAAAAAGAATAATCTAGATGCCTCAGTAATGAACAATTACAGGCCAATATCAAACCTGCCATTTCTAGGTAAAATCATTGAAAAAGTAGTATTTCAACAGTTGAGTAACTTCTTGCATTTAAATAACTGTTTGGATGTGTTCCAGTCAGGATTTCGTCCAAACCACAGCACTGAGACTGCTCTTGTAAAGGTCTTCAATGACATCCACTTAAACACAGACAGTGGCAGAACTTCAGTGTTAGTATTATTAGATCTCAGTGCTGCATTTGACACTGTTGACCACAACATATTACTAGACCGACTAGAAAACTGGGTGGGACTTTCGGCAACAGTTCTAAATTGGTTTGAGTCCTACTTAAAGGACAGAAAAAACTTTATTTCTATAGGTAAATACACATCTGAGTTGACAAATATGACATGTGGGGTACCTCAAGGCTCCATCTTGGGGCCTCTTCTCTTTAACATCTACATGCTACCACTGGCTCAGATAATGAAAAACAACAAAATAAGTTACCATAGCTATGCGGATGACACACAAATTTACGTAACAATTTCACCAGGAGATTATCCTCCAATTCAAACACTGAGTAAGTGCATTGAACAAATCAATGACTGGATGTGTCAGAACTTTCTCCAATTAAACAAAGATAAAACTGAGGTAATGGTTTTTGGAGCCAAGGCAGAACGTATAAAAGTTAGCGCTGAGCTTCAGTCTGCAATGTTCAAAACAACAGATAAAGCCAGAAATCTAGGTGTAGTCATGGACTCTGACCTGAGTTTCAACAGTCACATTAAAACAGTTACTAAATCAGCCTACTATCACCTAAAGAACATATCTAGGATTAAAGGACTAATGTCACAGCAGGATTTGGAAAAACTTGTCCATGCTTTTATCTTCAGTAGACTCGACTACTGCAATGGTGTCTTTACAGGCCTCACTAAAAAATCTATTAGAAAGCTGCAGCTAATTCAGAACGCCGCTGCTCGAGTCCTCACTAACACTAAGAAAGTGGATCACATCACTCCTGTTCTGAAGTCTTTACACTGGCTTCCTGTGTGTCAAAGAATAGATTTCAAAACATTGTTGCTGGTTTATAAAGCTTTGAATGGTTTAGGCCCAAAATACATGTCTGACCTACTGCTAAATTATGAACCATCCAGAACCCTCAGGTCTTCAGGGACTGGTCAGCTTTCTGTCCCCACAGTCAGAACTAAACATGGTAAAGCAGCATTCAGTTATTATGCTCCGAATATCTGGAACAAACTTCCAGAAACCTGCAGGTCCGCTGCAACTCTTACTACTTTTAAATCCAGGCTGAAGACTTTTCTTTTTGCCGCTGCTTTTAATTGAACTATTCACATCTTAAACTGCACTGTAACTTTTAACTTTTATCCATGTATTTTTTCTTTTAATGTTTATTTTATTATCTTTCCTTTTTAATGACTGATTTTAAATGCCATTTTTAAAATGTCTTCCATTTTTGTAAAGCACTTTGAATTACCTTGTGTTGAAAGGTGCTATATAAATAAACTTGCCTTGCCTTGCCTTGCCTTGCCTTGCCTTGCCTTGCCTTGCCTTAAATCAGACTTTAGTTACACCTGAGTAAAATTCAGTGAAGGTGATTGTCAAGTGCCAACAATCAGGCGAGATATTTGGTAGTGGGTGCTTGAGAAGACTAAATATTTATCTGCAGATCCCTATAAAGTATATTCATTACTCGTTATTCTCTAATCGTTCATCAAAAACTGTATATAATGGCTATTTGGCACATCCCTTTCAAGATTTCAAGATTTTCTAAGGTTTATTGACATATCATATACACAACTACGGTGTAGTTATGCGATGAATGAAAAACTTAGGTCACAGGTTCCTCAACAGTGCATCACAAGACATCTATCGATATCTGTGTACCTCCACCATTAAACTTTCATATTCTGCACATTTCTTATTCTACCTACATACATCTTATAAGAGTACAATACATATGTATAATATCGGTTAAAATAAGTGCTTCAACATAGTTAACATTGCAGGAAAGTTGATTGTCAAGTCCTAAAACAAACCATGCAATATATTAGACTTTAAGTACTTTGTCAGGCTTAATATTTATCTGTAGATACCCCCAAAGCTTTATGCTTACATGTATTTAAAAGAAGACCTTAACCTAAAGTATTATTTAATGTTTTAATAAAGCCTAATTAGTTTGTCTGTTTTGCACATCCTCCTATTAATATCTTTGGACGTCCTGCACTACACTGTTTTATTGTAGAGATCACTACAGTATCTTCTTGATATTTTCTATTCTATATGTCTATCATTGACCTTCTACTTTCCCCCTATAGAACAGACCTTAGGCAAGGCAAGGCACGTTTATTTATACAGCACCTTTCAACACAAGGCAATTCAAAGTGCTTTACAAAAATGAAAGACATTAAGAAAAAGGCATTTTACAGTCATTAAAAAGCAACACAATCTACCTGCACTGCAATTACTCTAAACGTGTAATAACGTGCTTTAACCAGTAGGAGGTGCGGCTTAAAAAGTTTACAGTGTAAAAGTATAAAATATACTGCTGTTTCTGGTTTAGTTTACGACGGATATATTCTGTTATTGTTTTGATATTTGTAACACAAAAGCGATGTAAAAAACCCACAGCAACACAGAAAAGATGGTCTTAACATGACCCAGCGGTATAGTAGTTAATAAAAAACAATAATATCAAAACAAATTATTACTACTAACTTTATTGTGAAATTAAAACAGAACGGTAAAAGAATAGTTTCCGGTCTATTCTGAGGCCCGATCTCTGTAGATAAATAAAGAACTACGACAGATGTGTAATATTTAATGCAGCCAAACCATTCATTACAATGCATTCATGTGATGACTTTCACAGAGTAAAGCAAGCACTGCTGAATAAAGTACGATTTTATCTTTTACGAAATGTTTTTTTTCATATGGAATGCAGTTGGAGGTCAACCAATCACAGAGCTTGAGGACTAATCACGGGGTTTGTCGAGCAAAGCAGAACGATAGCTGAGGATTCTGGGTAGTGTAGTGTCTTCGGCAATCCCAAACTCCGAAAAAATACTTTTTTCTCCGAATCGAAGGGGAAAAATACAAAAGCATTGCACACAATTTAAACCAATCAATGTTGTGTAATTAACAAGGATAATCTGGTGTGTTTGAGTTGATGAGTCGTGCAGATATCACTGTAAAATCAATCGACAGTAAGGAGAATACTTACTTCCGGGTGTAAAATCCTCCGTTATCCAATGGGAATGGACGCTCACATTGCCTTTAACTGCCGCCGACATGGACCGATGAGGTGCTTCCCTGAGCGTCAAATACCGCCGCCGATGGGAGTACATTGCATTCACTTGAAAGCTCTTCACGTCCGTTAATGAAGCTGAAGGAGACTCGGCGCGTCACAACTGTACGCCAAAGGACCCTGACCAAGCGTCGCTATTGGACGATCAGGGAGTGAGACTGTGTTGCAACTGGAGACACTGGTCTGCAGCACATTATTGCCTCTTAAAGCTGCCTCTGTTTATCACATGTGTTTTTATTAATGAATGTCGTAGGGACGCATGAGTGTTTTGTTTACCGACAGTCGGTACAACTCAAACAGAGTTCCTTTTTAGCATCTGTTGCTGCGGTCTGCTGCTGGAAAGAAAATGTCAAATCGATGATCTCTTAACCTGTTTTCAATTGCACCGACAGGGGTCTGGCTTTTTAAGTGCTGGGCGTGTCACTGACAAAAAAGAAAGAGGACAAGCGGACATTTTTCAGGTGCCTGGAGCAGGAATGTGCAGGAGAACGTCGTATATCACGAAGAAGAAAAGTATGCAGATTTTCGCCGCTGGATGTAAACAAATTGAAATGATCTTGCTGTGCTTGAAGAGGACAAAAAGCCCGGAAGAGAGAAAGCACTTAATCAAAACATACCAGCTGTTGTACCATGATTTTGATCTGTGTCTGTGGTGTAAACATCTTCAACTTGTGATGCTATTTTTCTCTCACTTTCCCCACATACATCTGTCTCTTACTCCTCATATAAAACTCATGGTGGTTGTCTTTGTTGTACCAGGTGTCTCTTTCTTATCCTCCTCCCTCTTCCTCACTGTTTCTCTGCAGGCACTAAGTGTAATACCACAGCACAAGCAGATCTTGTGCTGCTGGTCGACGGCTCCTGGAGCGTCGGGCGATTGAACTTCAAAACCATCAGAAACTTCCTCGCTCGCATGGTCAGCGTGTTCGACATCAGCCCTGACAGAGTGCAGATCGGTAATATCTCACAGCAATCTATCTCTATCTCTATAAAGGTGTACAGAGATGTCGTATTTCTGAGTGGATCCTGAAGGCAGCATCTCCCTGGTTCAATGGCTTTTCTCCATGTGATTTTGGATTATTGCAGTAAATACGAAAGAAACGTTTATGATACTTACACGTTTAGTTCAGCAGGATAATCTCCACATATTAACACCACTTTATGATTTCCTGAAGTAAAAAGTTAATGTTGGGCTATAAAGGAACTACAGCACGGTCACATGACTTCACGTCACCACCGCTAAGCTAAAGGTGGCTAACGTTGGGCTATAGTTCATTCTAAAGACAGTTTGTTGTGTCCTTGGTGTTTTGTTCCTGCTTCAGGTCTGGCTCAGTACAGTGGAGACCCAAAAACTGAGTGGCACCTGAACGCTCATAGCACCAAGGACTCCCTGCTGGATGCCATCGCTAATTTGCCGTACAAAGGAGGAAACACCATGACAGGTACGTTAAGCAACAGATAGAGAATTTACTTTATGCATATTGCATCTCTTTGCTGAGATTAACGTTTTTGTATGCATGGTCCTTCTATAGATAAATACAAAAAAAAAAAAAAAAAAATACTTATTAGCTGAAGAGAACTGATGCTTTTATCACTCAGAAAGTTGATGTTATCTGTGAGAAATATGAGTTTTCCCCCAAAAATGTATGGGAACTTTTTTGCAGTCTACACTACTAGTTAGATGTTTTGTATTTGAACATGTACAAATATTATTGCACTGAGAAAATGTATGTGCTAACTCAGATTTAAAGATTGTTTTGGTAATACTGTAATGAATGGAAATGATGTTGAATGTTGGTTCAAAGCCCCTGAAGGTTTGGCTTTGTTTAACTTTAGAATATTTATATGATATATATATTTAAATGTATATATGTAATGGCATCTTTTACCTGTTTTTACATTAATTCCTTGTCTATTTTCCATTTATGTAAAGCACTTTATATGAAACATGTTAAGAATATAGTTTATTTTCACTGTTATTTAATGCAGTCTGAAGTTTAGAGGTTGTTAAAGTCTTTATTTGTTTCACACAGGGATGGCGCTGAACTATATCCTGCAGAATAACTTCAAAACCAGCGCGGGGATGCGTAAAAACTCCCGAAAAATTGGCATCCTGATCACTGACGGAAAGTCTCAGGACGAAATCGTGTTCACCTCGCAGAGCCTGAGAGAGAACGGCATCGAGCTCTACGCAGTCGGTACGGTGGTATTTATTAAAAGACATGCAACTAACAAGATTTAATGGAAATAACACAGTTGTAAAATGCTGCTAACAACAAGAAGAAGCTGTTTTTAAATAAGGTCATATAAAATAATGTAAATGTCACAAAAATAGAATATATTTGAGTCCTTTATTTCATGTTCGTCTTGATTTTAGGCTCTAATTTTCCGGCACACTTCTGACTCCTATCTTTCTCCGTCTCAGGTGTGAAGAACGCCAATGAGGACGAGTTGAGGGCAATCGCCTCGGACCCCGACGACATCCACATGTACAACGTGAACGAATTCATGTTCCTGCTGGACATCGTGGACGAGCTCACCATCAACCTGTGTAACAGCGTCAAGGATCCAGGTAGGAAGAGAGCAGAGAGGCAGGAGTACACACATCCTTTACTCAAGTAGAAGTACACACATCCTTTACTCAAGTGGAAGTACACACATTCTTTACTCAAGTAGAAGTACACACATCCTTTACTCATGTAGAAGTACACACATCCTTTACTCAAGTAGAAGTACACACATTCTTTACTCAAGTATAAGTACACACATCCTTTACTCATGTAGAAGTACACACATCCTTTACTCAAGTAGAAGTACACACATCCTTTACTCATGTAGAAGTACACACATCCTTTACTCAAGTAGAAGTACACACATCCTTTACTCATGTAGAAGTACACACATCCTTTACTCAAGTAGAAATACAGACACTCGTGTTTAAAAATACTCTGTTAGATTTAGATATCATGATTTTAAAAGGGAATCTTCCGACAGTAAAGCATCTTGGCTGCTTTATTGAGGCTATAACATTACAAAACACACTTTTATTTTTCGATTAAACCTAAATATTTGTGTTACCTTTGACGAATATGTCCAATCCTGCTTGAAAAGTGCGATTTCTGCCAATTTTTCCAAAATATTTGAGCGATGTCTTAAACGGAGGCTTAATGGTTATGAGTAAGAGCGATACCGTTATATCCACACCAAGAACATTTGGAACAAATTAACATATGTATAATATGTATTTTCCAAATGTTTTCATTCTAAATCTGTGACTTTAGTCCAGATATTATTGGATGACTTTAGAATCTTAGAAAATATTCAATTTTTCTGTAGATTTAGATTATATTTTAATATATGTCTTTATGTGGTGTTTCCTTTCCCCAGGAGGCACACCATAAATTGTCAAATTTAAAGTAAATGCAGAATTCTGCCTTTTAATAAATGAAACATCTACTCTCTTCGAATTTTGAAGACATCTTTAAGGACGTCATTATTGAAATGAAGCCGGAGCTGCCGTCGCTTTCGGCTGTAATTCCAGTTTCTTCTTTAATCAGCGCTGAGTCAGATTTACATCTCCAGTCATTACCTGTGTTGGAAGTCAGGTGGAAACGTCGTCAGCTTTTAAATAAATTATACTTTTCCGCACTTTAAAAATGCCAAAGCACTTAACTCTGACAACCATACATTTAGGAAATGTTTACTATGGCTTTCATTTCGTTTTGCAGATGCTCGAGGGCGTTTATCTGCTTATGAAGGACGACATGTTCCTTTAGTCCGAGTAAAGACATGATAATACTTCTCGGTAAATCACATCTGCTTTTACCCGGTGCAGATGGTGGTACTAATGACCGTTTGAAAAGAAGAACTCATACTGTCGTAGAACAGATCAAAAAAGATGAAAAAGGTGACATGTCGAAAAAAAGTTCAAACAAGTGTTTCAGTAAATCAAATGAACTTTTGATAAATAGGCACAGATGATTAAATCCGAAAAGATGATGAATTTTACTCTATTATTCATTCTTGTGATGGAAACTAGGAGGAAATACAAAGGGGATTTTTCAAGATTCAAAAATCAAGATTCAAGTTTCAAGGCTTTATCGTCATTTGTTCATTAGCTACAGTGTATATATGTCAATGAAAAACTGAAGTCCCAGGCTCCTCCAACAGAGCAACATGAATATAGGACATAGAAGAAATACAACAGATAAATCATGCAAAAAAGCGACCGGATAATTTGGAAGAAATCCAAATATTCATCCAATTTCCAACAGCTTTTTGAACCAAGGCTGGCTTTCAATGGTTCCTATGGGTCCTTGAAGGTTGGTAAATAAAAGAAAATATATATCATAATAGACATAAATAGTTTGTCTGCATTAAAGGAAAACTGAAGTCCGATTTTTACTTTTTTTTTTACTTAATAGGCTAAGTTTAGATGTCTGTTTCCCACAGTTTTGTCAATTTTTTAACTCAACACCTTCCCATCTTGGGTTGTGTCAGAAACCATTCAATGTTGGGTCCTTACATTTAAAGGAATTGCCTGGAAAGTCCTTGAAATGTATGTTATGAACCCTTTTAATTATATGACTAACATACAATATATAGAATTGTTTTCCAAAATGAGTGAGAAATAGATTTGTCTGTGTGTCCCGTAGAAAAGGATTTTAAAACAACTTGCTAATATGGTGTAAACCAACTTATTTAGACTTTTTTATTCAATGGGCAGCAGTTTCGTTCTAATGCAATGCTTTCCCTGTGTGTTTTTGACATTCTCTCACATGTAAAAACCCTGTTACAAACCTTGTTATATATAAAAATATGATTACTCCAGCAGAAATATCCTTGAGCCCAGAAAAAAATCCTTTAAAAACCAGAAGCTGTTTCTGGACAATGTGATACTAGATATTCTGCACATCAAAAAGCATTAAACTCGATGATCTCTTTGGGACTTTCTGGGATTTTCAAAAAATATGACCTTGATGTTTCTCGCCTGTTTGTATCATTATCCATTTCTCTGTGCCAAAACCACCTCCAAATATCAAATATCGGGAATAATGTCATTTCCATCCCACTCAGTCAGTCTTTTGGTCCAAGAAATCTTCTTCAGATACTTCAAATACATCTAAGCATTGGATTTGTACTATTAAAACATCAAACCAAGACAAAAAGATGAACGTAACATTGTGCTTTTCACCGGTCTGACTTTGTGTTTTTGTCGCCTCAGTGCCACTTTCAGCCGTGAAGAACATGAATGTGTACGATGAGACCTCGACCACCATGAAGGTGAGATGGGGGGCAGCGGAGGGAGCGACGGGATATATGATGCTGTACAGAGCCACCAACGCCACCGAGCCTCAGCTGGAGCAGGAGGTAGAGTAACGAGACCTTTTAAATCCAACTTGTGAGGTTTTCAGGGGGATATGGTGGAACTAATGACAAGCCAAATGAGGGAAATGTGACTGTCACCCTAAACTTAGCCAAAAAAGTATTTTAGCCAGTATTTTGTCCCTCAATGAGAGTCCCCATAAAGTGCCTGTTAACCTGTTAAGCCCGAGAGACCCCGGTACCGGGGCACTGCCGCAACATCTTGCAGGAAACAGTGTCTGAGGGCATGTTCATTTAATAAACTATGAATGTTTTATATCCATGTAACGGGAAGAAACTCATCTAACTGATCATTTTTTTTTTTTTTTCAAAAGAAAACCCACAATGCTAACAATGAGCCTCTGAATTAGCAACGAGCGAAAAAGGCTAACAGATTACTGCACCGAAAATCACTCACAAAACCTTATTATTTATCTTTTCTCTACTCTCCAAAATGGTCTTCAATGGCATTAAAACGATAAAAACGCTGCTGATGTTAATCCATAGGTTAATCTAATGCAGGCATCCTCAAAGTCCGGACTCCGGATCCGGACTGAACCACAACTGTCTCTGGACTCTGAGCAAATTATACTTCTCATATGTATTATCTGTATTATCCGTGTTATCTGCGAGACATCGCCACAACGCAACGAGTCAAAATTCTCCGCTATGTCCACTGCAAACAGCGCTCTGCATGTCCGACTGTTCCACTGTCTGTGTGTGTGTCTGTCAACGCATTGGTCCAATCACATTCAGCATCCCGTCAGCTTTTTTTCCCCCACCAACAGTCTGCGAATCAGAGGCACAGTAGGGCGGGTCTTCGCGGAATGCGGGTGGGAAAAATGCGTGTGTGTTTAAAAAAAAAAAGTCAGAGCGAGAGTTAACAGCTCATCTAGTTGCATCTGTACTGTAGCTAGTAGCCTAGTTTCACCTACCGGGGTGGCATGGGGTGGCAACTGCCACCCTAAAAATAGGCCTTGCCACCCCAGCTGCCACCCCAGTTGGCAGCTTTGTTTTGAAAGAAAAGTTGTGGCTCATCGGACATATGAGAGAGAAAGTCTCTAATGTCCGAGTGCAAGTGAATGCAGCACAAGACGCACGTCTTGTAACCCCTCCCCCGGCCCTGATTTCATTTGAACGGGACGGCGCAAAACGAGAAGCATTCGGACCCAAGTACTGAAGGAATGAGGTGCGGTCTACAATGACAGAGAAGAGACTGTCAGTGTGGCTGTACTCAGCATTGAATTAAAACGCACTAAAGCTGTTGATCTTAATCAGTTTGTGAGGCGTTTTGCTGAACAAAATGGTAATCGCCGCATTCAGCTGTAATAGACATGTCAACTTGATGCTCTGCTCACGGATGAGCATACAACACTGTTAAGATGATGACCTTACGTGTGTAAATATATATTTTTCTTTGTGGGGGTCTGCCCCCAAAAAAACAGTTTTAAGTCCTGAGAAAGTAAAATAAGACGGTGTGTAAAACTACACCCAGCCAAAAAAAAGTAACCACTTTGATTGAACTAGGCCAGTAGGTAAGGACATTCCACTGGATAATAACTGAAGTATAAAAGAATGCATGACTGAAGTGATGGAGACCATGTTTGAAGGCAAACAAAAAGAGGAAATAACAGGTCAAATCAAGCAAATCCCCCTCTCAGATTCCACAGCAACCAGAAGAACATAAATACTGGCTGGTGATTTGATGAATCAGCTTTGTGATGGAATAAAAAATGCACAGTGCATTTCCTTAGCTGTGGATGAGTCCACTGACACCACTGAAAATGCTCAGTTGCTGGTGTTTGTGAGTTTTTATGATGAGGCAAAGGGGGAGTTTGTTGAAGATGTGTTGGGCCTGACGAACCTCAGTGGACACACAAGGGGGCAAGACATTTATAAAGCAATAATGGGAATGCTGAATGAAAGAGGGTGCAGCTGCCTTTATTCATAACTGTGCAGCTCTTACACTGCGACTCTGAGGGATCAAGCACAGACACAATAACAATGAAAACTGCTGCATACAGATTATTTTTGTTTTTGCAACCTTGTGTTAAAGGAGAGGTGTCATGGCCATTTCCACTGATCATAATTCCATTGTTAAGGTCTACTAAAATAGATTTATACTGTGCATTTTTCCAAACTCACATTGGTTTCTCAAACAGCATCTCTGTAAACTACTTGTATTCATTGAATTTCACTATCTGCCTTTAACGGCTCATTGTAGCTCCAATAGCTCCAGCCCCCACCCTCCCTGTGAGCACAGTGTGCTCTGATTGGTCGGGACGTTGTGAATCGCGCTGAGCTCCGTGGAGGTGTTGTTTCCTTGTTTAGGATACATAGCGAAACACAGCCAAACTCATCCTGAGCACACACAAACTCACAGCCGAAGTAAAAACAATAAGTGTGGCTTGATATTGAGTAAGAAAAAGGTTGATAAACGCTGTGAGAATGGGTCTGCAGAGAGAATGGGTCTGCAGAGAGAATGGGTCTGCAGAGAGAATGGGTCCGCAGAGAGAATGGGTCTGCAGAGAGAATTTCGCCGCGATCCCAACTGTCTGTTATCAGCCTGCAGCCAGGGAGGAGAAATCAGCTGAGCTGCCTGCTCCCTGCACACAGATGTGTGTGTGAGGAAGTCCGTGGATTGGTCAATTTGGACCAATCAGCGGGGGCTTAACGTAACGGCTCCGCGGACGTAACGTAACGGCTCTTCGGGATTGGTGCATTTCGTTCCGGGTACCGCTTGACATCATGCCGTACCCGGAACGAAATGGAAGACTCAAATGGGCAGTGACGTATCTCCAACGAGGCGTTTTGGGGAGGTATTTTCTGTGTTAGAGTTTTACTCGCTACAGGGTGTACTTTGAGGGTTTTGACTCTGCACACCGTTTACATGCATAAAAAGGGGTACGGGTAATAACCGGAAAAGCATGACACCTCTCCTTTAAGAATCTTGTTGCAATTGTTTAAAAGACCGTAATAAACGGACCTTTGTCTTATTGAAACAATTTTTTTGGACCTTTAAGATTTGTATTTGAAATGATTTCTGATAATCCATGAGCAATGAGATTGATAATCCATGTTTTTCCGTTTCTAGATATCAGCTAGAGTGTAGCTTCACTCTAATGCAAAATTACATGCGCATAGCCCCCACCTTTTTGTTTCACAATGAGTGTGTGTGTGGGCCTCCCCCTTCGATTCTATTCGCTCTAACGGTCAGAAAGAGGTGTCAACCATCAAAATCGAGCAAGGGGGGCCAGAGATATGGAAAATCCACCCAAATGACCCCAGAAGTGGTTTCTTTTTGCTAAATCTCTCTAAAAAGGTCAAATGTCACTTGTTTTGCATCAATCTTGATACAGGGTACTTATTATATGTTGTACTTTGGATTCCTAAAGCTTTTAGTCTACTAACCCATCATCCAAGGGTAGTTTTCACTATCTGTAAAAAATAATTTTTGGACGGACACTATAATTTACAGTTTTTTACTATGTAAAATCTGAATTTTCTTTAAAATAAAAAACATCTATATTGATTCTGACTTTTCTACATCCAACTCACAGGTTTATCATTACTTTGAGAAAAAAGATTATTAATTTAACCCTTTTAGAAGGGAAGATATGGTAATTTGTTCTGGGAATGTCATTTTCGAGCCTGAGACCTGAAAAACAGGCTCAGGGCTTGTTACGTGCTCTTGTTGTTGTTTTTCTCTGTCTCTCTGCTGCGCAGGTACACCTGGTCCGCCCCTGGCTCCGCCTCCCCCAGGTGTCCTAATACCATTCAGCTGGGGACTTAAAAAGGAGAAGCTGGAGGAGAAGAGGGCCCCTTTTCCCCGATGCCGGTAGTCCCTGACCGTGAACAAACTATCTGATGCCGTTTGGATCTGTAGATTCCTGTTGTTGCTACCATAATGTGTGAACTCTGGAGGACCTGTTAGTATAGGTTTTTTCGTGGCTTTATTTTTCCCGTAGGGTTTTTTTTGTTAGATCTCTGGGTAGAGGAGGGAAGTTCTGGGTCCTACGGCCAGTGGACTGGCTGGCCCAGGCCCCCTTCTTCTTTTGTTTGTTTTTGCCGTCCTCCAGACGTGGTTCGTTTGCCGGTGGGCCCATGTAAGTAACGGCTGTGCTCTTAAATAAATGCTCGCCGATAAGTGTGATTTATTTTATGTTGCGGGTCTTCCCACGAGCCACTACCACTTGGTAGAGGACAGGTCGTAACATATGGGGGCTCGTCCAAAGGCTGTCTCGGGCAGGTGCCGGTGTGGTGAGTGTGTTTCTTTTGTAGAATGGCCCTTGACAGCATGTGTTTTGTTTGTTTGTGTGCAGTGTAGAGTTGCCTAAGTAGTCTACCTGGTTACTGGTTTTAGGGTGAGTTTCAACGTTAGAATGGATTTTGACTTGGAGGAGTTTGCTAATGTTCCAACTCGGGGGAAGTTGGATGCATGTAACAAACAGCAGCTTGAGTTAATCGCAGGCAGGTTTGACGTTGCGTTTAATAAACAAAGCAGGAAACAAGTCATTAAAGAACAGCTGTTGGCTGCGCTGGTATGCAGGAAGTGTTGTCGGAGGAGGAAGGGGGCGTTGCTTGTTCTCCCAAAGACGAGGAGACAGAGGTCTCTCCGTCAATGAGCGAGCTTCAACTTCAGCTGGAGCTACCCCTGACCGGGGTCGTAAGAGCAGGCTTTGTCACGTTAATATGTTGAAGCCGTACAACGAGAGGGCGAATGCGCCTGACTCGAGTAGTGGCTTAGCTGCTGATACTGCCGAGTCTATTGTTCTAACAGGGGAGCTGTCCGGTGCTGATCTCTATAAACCTGTAGCTGCCTGTGTGGTGGCGCTGTCCAGTGCTGAAAGTGACACATCTGCCACCTCTGAAGCCCCGGTCATTTGGGGGGGGGGGGGGGGGATGAAGACGTTGTGGTCCAGTCGAAGGCGGTGTTACAGAGGAGGCTGCGAAATTCAGAGATCCTGGTGAATATCGAGGCTCATTTAGCACACTTGCCTGTTACGCAGCGTGCAGACGTAGGTGAACTGATCTTGTCCAACAAGCAACTGTTTTCTGATGTACCTTCCTGTACGACGGTTTTGGAACATGATATTGATGTAGGTGACTCACCGCCGATTAAACAACACGCATATCGTGTGAACCCTGACAAACGCCGTCGATTTAAGAAGGAGGTTGATTATATGCTTATGAACGGGATTGCTGAGCCCAGCCTAAGCCTGTGGAGCTCGCCTTGCTTACTGGTTGCAAGTCGGATAAATCTGATTGCTTCTGTACAGACTTCCGGAAGGTTAACAACGTGACACAGCCCGACAGTTATCCTTTGCCCAGAATGGAAGATTGTATCGACCAGGTTGGCAGTGCCTCGTTTGTTTCCAAGATCGACTTGTTAAAAGGGTATTGGCAAGTTCCACTAACTAGTCGCGCTAAGGAAATTTCAGCGTTTGTGACACCAGATAATTTCCTACAGTACACTGTCATGGCGTTCGGGATGCGCAATGCGCCAGCAACTTTTCAACGGCTCGTTAATATTTTGCTGTCGGGTCTGTCAGGGTGTGCAGCATACTTGGATGACATTGTGGTTTATTCAGAGTCATGGCAAAAGCACATGGAACAGTTGGCGGAGGTGTTCGAGCGCTTGCGCAGGGCGAACTTAACTATTAACTTGGCAAAATGTGAATTTGCTCAAGCAACCGTGGTCTATTTGGGGAAAGTGGTTGGCAACGGGGATGTGCGGCCGGTCCAGGCCAAGGTGGAAGCAATCCTGGCATTTTCTGCTCCGGCTTCTCGACGTGACCTGCGCTGCTTTCTTGGGATGACTGGGTACTACAGAGGGTTCTGTACAAATTTCTCAGCTGTTGCTGCTCCGTTAACTGATCTGTTAAGCCCAAAAGTTCCTTATGTGTGGTCTGAGCGCTGTGAACATGCTTTCCAGCAAATTAAATCGCTGATGACTAATGCTCCTGTGCTTGTAGCGCCAAACTTTGATCTGCCCTTTAAACTAGCAGTTGATGCGAGCGAATTTGGGGCCGGAGCTGTCTTGCTGCAGGATGTCGATGGGGTGGAGCATCCGGTGTCATACTTCTCAAAAAAATTCAATCGACACCAGCGGGTGTATTCCACCATCGAAAAGGAGGCACTGGCTATGGTTCTGGCCTTAAACCACTTTGAGGTATACGTTGGGTCATCAAACATCCCTGTCACTATTTTTACCGATCACAACCCCCTTGTGTTCCTGCAGAGAATGCGTAACACAAATCAAAGGTTGATCATCAATCATCAGGTGGAGCATTTTCATGCAAGCCTTCAATGTTGAGGTCAAACACATTCGTGGCAAGGACAATGTGTTGGCTGATGCATTGTCGCGCTTATGATATGTAACCTGTTCGGTGTGTGGACTGAGTGGTTGAGCACGTCTGTCGACCAAAAGTCTTTTGTTGTGATTGTTTTTGTTGTCTTTAAAAAAACAAAACAAAATCACTAACTCATGGTGGGGGTGTTACGTGCTCTTGTTGTTGTTTTTCTCTGTCTCTCTGCTGCGCAGGTACACCTGGTCCGCCCCTGGCTCCGCCTCCCCCAGGTGTCCTAATGCCATTCAGCTGGGGACTTAAAAAGGAGAAGCTGGAGGAGAAGAGGGCCCCTTTTCCCCGATGCCGGTAGTCTCTTACCGTTAACAATCTCTCTCATGCCGTTTGGATCTGTAGATTCCTGTTGTTGCTACCATAATGTGTGAACTCTGGAGGACCTGTTAGTATAGGTTTTTTCGTGGCTTTATTTTTCCCGTAGGGTTTTTTTTGTTAGATCTCTGGGTAGAGGAGGGAAGTTCTGGGTCCTACGGCCAGTGGACTGGTTGGCCCAGGCCCCCTTCTTCCTTTTGTTTGTTTTTGCCGTCCTCCAGACGTGGTTCGTTTGCCGGTGGGCCCATGTAAGTAACGGCTGTGCTCTTAAATAAATGCTCGCCGATAAGTGCTGCGTGTTTTGTGTGATTTATTTTATGTTGCGGGTCTTCCCACGAGCCACTACCACTTGGTAGAGGACGGGTCGTAACAGGGCTTAACAGGTTAACAAATGGTCCCCCACAATGTCAGCAAAACAAGTTTGCTAAAACGCCATTTGTATTATGGGAAACTAAGTATTTATTGGGAATATAATTTTTATCCTAAGTTTAGCCATAAAACTAAAAAGTATAATTATTCAAATGGAATAATTTATACCAACATATTGTCCCCGTATGAGAGTCCCCATGAAGTGCCTGATAACAAATGGTCCCCATGATGTCAGCAAAACATGTATGGTAAAATGCCATTGAACCTTACTTGGACTTACCTCTGCGTTTAAATGATGGGAAACTAAGTATTTATTGGGAATATAACTGTTATCCTAAGCTTAGCCATAAAACAAAAAAGTGTAATTACTGAAATGAAATAATTTATCTGGAGTCCCCATAATATGACTGTTAAAGGGCCCATGTCATGCTTTTCCGGTTATTACCCGTCCCCTTGTGTGTTATGAAGGTTTTTATGCATGTAAACGGTGTGCAGAGTCACAAACCCTCAAAGTACACCCTGTAGCGAGTAAAACTCTAACACAGAAAATACCTCCCCAAAACGCCTCGTTGGAGATACGTTATTGCTATTTGATTCTTCCATTTCGTTCCGGGTACGGCATGATGTCAAGCCGTACCCGTTACGTTACGTCCGCGGAGCCGTTATGTTAAGCCCCCGCTGATTGGTCCAAATTGACCAATCCACGGACTTCCTCACACACACATCTGTGTGCAGGGAGCAGGCAGCTCAGCTGATTTCTCCTCCCTGGCTGCAGGCTGATAACAGACAGTTGGGATCGCGGCAAAATTCTCTCTGCAGACCCATTCTCACAGCGTTTATCAACCTTTTTCTTACTCAATATCAAGCCACACTTATTGTTTTTACTTCGGCTGTGAGTTTGTGTGTGCTCAGGATGAGTTTGGCTGTGTTTCGCTATGTATCCTAAACAAGGAAACAACACCTCCACGGAGCTCAGTGCGATTCACAACGTCCCGACCAATCAGAGCACACTGTGCTCACAGGGAGGGTGGGGGCTGGAGCTATTGGAGCTACAACGAGCCGTTAAAGGCAGAGAGTGAAATTCAGTGAATACACGTAGTTTACAGAGATGCTGTTTGAGAAACCAATGTGAGTTTGGAAAATTGCACAATATAAATCTATTCTAGTAGACCTTAACAATGGAATTATGATCAGTGGAAATGGCCATGACATGGGCCCTTTAACAAATGATCCCCACAATGTGAGCAAAGCAAGTATGCTAAAAATGCCACTGAACCTTACTTGGAATTACCTCTGCTTTTAAATGATGGGAAACTAAGTATTTATTGGGAATTTGAACTTTATTTACTAAAATGGAATAATTTATCTGGGGTTCCAGTATTTTGTCCCTCAATGTGAGTCCCTATATAAAGTCCCTGTTACCAAATCGTCCCCACTATGCCATCAAAACAAGTACGCTAAAACGCCATTGAACCTTACTTGGACTTACCTCTGCTTTTAAATGATGGGAAATATAACTGTTATTCTAAGCTTAGCCATAAAACAAAAAAGTGTAATTACTAAAATGGAATAATTTTTCTGGGGTACCAACATATGATCAACAATACCCTATAAGTAAAGTACTGATATACACATTTTTCTATTTTTTGTCCCCATATGAGAGTCCCCATAAAGTGCCAGATAACAAATGGTCCCCATGATGTCGGCAAAACAAGTAGGCTAAACGCCATTGAACTTTGACTTACCTCTGCTTTTAAATGATGGGAGACTAAGTATGTATTGGGAAAATAACTGTTATCCTAAGATTAGTCATACAACACATTGTCCCCATATGAGAGTCCCCATAATGTGACTGTAAACAGATGGTCCCCACAATGTCAGCTAAACCAGAACACTATACAGATGTAGCACCTCATTTCGGAAGCCCCTACCCATGTGGGTCCGTGATCTGCACGGTGTGGGCCCCTGCTGAAAGGAAAACCCCCCGCATGACTTGATACGCCCCCTTGATAAATAAATTAAATTATAATGAAACCAGCTGCAATGGATCATGGATCCACCAGGGGGAGCAGTGATTAAAAAGCTAGCACACTGGAACTCATGTGAAATAAACAGCTGATAGATCTACAGGTATCTGATATAGCGGATCTTTGTTAAGATCCATATGTCACGGATAGGATCATATTCTGTGCTAAATAAGAGACATGTAATAATTTACAAAACATCACCATGTTTGTATTTAACAGACTCACACACAGTCGTCTGTTGTTTCTATGCATAAAATAGTGAGAAACATCCCTCTGGTTAATAATTATATAACTTATTTTCTCCATAAAAGCTGGTGGGTTAAAAAAGCACTACGGGAGGTGAAAATAACTATATTGTAGAATAGAGAAGAATTGTGATGCCGTGGCTTTATCTGAAAACTGACAGTATACTTACATTTATGGCCCGGGACACACATATTTATTTAGATATGTTTTAAACAAGTTGAAATAAAAGGCTGGAGTGTTTCTTGCTCTGCCAGGTAGGCTACAACAAGTGGGATTTATCTTTTATTACTATACTGTAGCATATCGTTTTTTATTCCCACTGTCACTGATATAATCATATTCTGCATTGACAAGAATATTTACTATAATTTTATACTATTGTTAATAGTTTACTGTATTATTACTGCTATAACAATCACACATTGAGTTCATTGTTGTGCAATGATAAAATTATACCGTTGTTTTTTTAAATAGTCTGAATGAAACTCCGCAGAGCTCTCTCAGGTGATCAGCTGATCAGCGGGGGCTGTGTGTGACTCTCTTTGTTTACACAGCTAATGGCCACTCACCCACAGCTCTCCCCCCCCCCCCCCTGTGATCTCCCAACCCCCCTATGATCTCTCTTCTCCAGCAGTAACGTTTAACTGTAGGTTTGTGTTCGCATATTTATGCTGTCACAGTTCCTGTTGTTTCTATCGCACATTGCCATGAAAGGGTCTGTGCCGGAAATATCAAACAATTAATAAAAGTGAAAAACAATGAACACGACTTAAAGTATTAGTAATAATTAATTATATTTATTCCGTTTGGATGTACGATTTTTGACTTTGTTTAGAGCAGTGATCTTCTCTTCCTCTCTGCAGCAGAGAGCTAAGCGCTGTCAGAACGGACCATGGCTATAAAGGCAGAGGGGTGTCTCTAGTTCCCCCTCGACACATAGATAGACTGATCCTTTTTTTTGTCCATGTCCGATTGGCTTAGAGCTTTCGCGACTGCAAACATTTTTAAACAAACATTGACCATGTACCGTTCACCACCCCCCACTCCCCACAGCTCCCTTAAATCAACGCAGGGCTGTGACTGTCTTTGTTTCAAAAGTAATGGCCCATTGGAATGTGACAAAACTCTCCCCCCCTGTTCTCCAGCAGTGGTCTGAAAGGGTCTCTGGAAATATCAAACATTTAATTAAAGTTTTAAAAACAGTGACAGGGTCCAAACTCAGAGGTGGAAGAAGTATTCAGATTATTTACCTAGGTAAAAATACGTATTAGAAGTAAATGTCCTCCTGCATTCAAAATGGTCATTTGCCCAAGTGAAAAGTATTATCATCTGAAAGTAAAATGAATCATTATGTTATTAGTATTTGTATTTTTACAACTTGTATTTAGAAATACTCCGTTGTAATTATTGATGCATAAATGTGTTCATCCATTCAGTGGCATCTGCTATAATGGGGTATATTACTTAATAATACAATACATTATAATATATGATATGATAATTACATTTTAATTTTATTCATTTCTTATTTCATAGTTTCTCATTATTATTATTTTTATTGCTAATCTTATTTTTGATTTTATTAATCTGTGTGAATCTGTGCTATCCTGTTTATCACTCTCACCCTGTTGCTGTTTGAACTACTGGATTTCCCCACTGGGATTAATAAAGGTCCATCTTATCTTATCTTATCTTAATGTATAAGTTGATTTACTTCGATCTACTGTACTGTGTGTTGTACCACAACAATATTACAAAGATTATACTGCATATTAAAGCAAACTATTGTAAAGGTAAAAGTATGAGCATAAAAAATAAAGAAGTGTGAACATTTACATTATTATTATGATTATTTAATATATAAAGACTATATATTATTGAACTACAATTAAGATAATAAGATTAGATATACTTTATTTGATCTAAAATATTGATGTTTTTTCGTTATAGTAGCCTGTGAATACCATAACAAATAAGTGATTAAATGCTCTTCAGCAAACACAACTGCAGAGCTGCAAACATTGCAAACAGACTAAGTTCTACAACACCCAGTTGTCTTTGTGTATCTGTGAATGAAGCGCCATCTCATGGTTAAATCCTGTAATTGAACAAATGGGGAAATTTGGCAACGCCCCCAGCCACTGGGATCCGCTGGGTTTTTGGTTGGAATCCGCTGGGTTGAGTCCTATCTTGAGTGCTACATCTGTAGTGCAGCTGAATACTTCCAGATGGCGATATGATGAGAGCGTTTTCAGAACAGGAAGTGAACCTTTAGCAGAGCGGTCAGACGCTCGCTGGGTAATGGGAAGGATTTGCTCATGAGGACTGAAGTCATCGGATGATATAAACAGAGCAGATGCTAAACGAGTGGAACGGCTGGTGTTAAACTGCATGTGCAATTACACAGCAGAGGGATGATTTAATGTACAGAGAGGTGGTCTCTGCTGGAAAATATGCACCAAATGTGTGAATCAGAACCTCAAAATGAAGGGCGTTAGATATCTTAAAGAATAATTTGACATGAATTACTGATGTGTATTTTTTTTTAGCACAGCTTGTTATCATTTAGAGGATCATAATAGGATGTTAGCCAATTCATAATACTCTGAGATATTGGAAAAAAATCTTTCAACAGCTGTGCAACTCTTTGAAAAATGTATGTTAAGTACATACTTCAGGGCCAAACAACCCAAAACTATTGGCATGAATCTGCAGCTACAACTTTACTTACTTACTTACTTACTAAACATCAACAGATTTTGATTCAAGCAGAACATTTGTTTGGAAAGAAACATATATATAAAATATAACATCTTTCTTTATCAATAACCTTTGACGTTTGGTCTTTACAACGCTCTAAAGTTAAAATGCTTGGATCACATCAGTCTAAAACAATCCTACGCAGCCACCACTGGAGTCTAAGATAAGATAAGAAGTACTTTATTGATCCAAATTTGGGAAATGCTTGCGTTGCAGCGGCATAAAAGACAAGGCATTGCACATAAGAGAAATTAAAAGAGTGGACATAATCATTTCTAAAATGTAAAGATCTCAAATAGAAATAAAAATCAAATTCAGATGTCAACGTTTGGAATGAATCTTTAATACAGCCGAAAGTGTGTGTGTGTGTTTTCTTCACAGATGGATGAGAGTCTGGTTTGTTCAGAAAGGTTTTCAGTAAAAAAGAAGACTCTCTCACATGTCTTGTCTCTGTTGCTGTGCAGGTTCGTGTTGGAGGAGAGGTGACCGACGTCCAGCTGGTGCAGCTGACTCCCAGCACGGCGTACTCCATCAGTCTGTACGCTCTGCATGGAGACGCCCTGGAGGGGACAGGGGTCACCTGTGAGTCACGATTTAATCATTAAAGTGAAAGGGGTTAAAGGTCACCTATTACGCAAAATCCTCTTCTTCATGTCTCTTCTACATCAACATGTGTCCCCTCTTCTTCATGTCTCTTCTACATCAACATGTGTCCCCTCTGTGGAAAGAGATTCTGAAAGTTTCAGGAAAAAAGATTCTCTCTCTTTTTGTCCTGATCCATAAAAACCTGTCTGAAAATGAGCTGATCAGATTTTGACACTTTATGATGTCATAACGATGTTTTGTCTTGTGTAACCATTAGCCAATCACCAACCAAGGTAATCCCCCCCCACCTTATCACCTGAATTTCCTCCTAGAGCACCATTGTGTTCTTTTTAACCAAATCTCTCTCAGAGGGGCGTGGGGAGTGGCTCCTTATTTTCATCTAAAGTAACAGACAGAGAATCAGCACTTTGGAAACAGGGCTGAAACAGAGGGGATTATGGGATGCTGCAATGATCTGTTTGGTGTTTCAGCCAATCAGAGACATATTCTGTATATATCTGAGACCTGTGATATATTGATGAAAAACAGTATAATAGGGGACCTTTAAAAGAGGTTGCTGCATGTGTAAAGGTTTAATAAGACAACTTCAAAAAGTCCAAAATCCACTTAAATTCAGATCTTTGTGCAATATTTGTGTGGGTTTTCCCTCTCCTGTAGTGTGTTATATAGGTTTTAGTGCATGTAAATGGTCTGCAAAGGTTAAAATCCCTGTATCCTCCACCCCGAAACGCCTCCATTGGACTCTTTTGTTTACTTCCTGAACATAGTGACATCACTATGCAACACTCACGCTCCTATTGGCTAGCGCTCCAACACATTGTACGTGATAGGCAGGGGCGGACTGGCCATCTGTAGAATCTGGAGAACCACAGAACGGCCGGTGGTCAAGGGCAGTTGACGGCCGGCCGGCCCTTTAATTGTTTTTGGTTTAACTTCATCATTTAAGTTGCGCTTCCGGCCGACAGAGGGCGACAGTGGCCGCTAATGCAGTTGTGTGGTTCTTATCTGTCAAATAATCACACACGAAGAAGAAAAAAGACCGGCCACACAGACGCCGCAGCAGACAGGGAGAATGACAAAACATGGATAAAAATCTAAGAAAAAGGAAAGAAAAAGGTGGCGCCGAGAAGGCAAGAGAAAAAAAGGTGAAGTTACTCGCAGGTAATGCTAATAAATGTCGCAAATTGACAGACCTTTTTGGCAGCAGTGGTGCTACAACTACAAGCACTATCATCACCAGCAGCTTAGAACAAGTGCATGATGAAGACGAGAATGATGAGGGCGCGATGTCATATATACAGCCAGCCTCCTGCGTTCATGAGGGACAGAGAGTTGAGCTGGTGGAAGAACCAGCTCAACTGGCACATGCAAGTGCAGGGCAAGAGCAAGAGGTGGTAAGTACTATAGAGAAGACAAGTATATTCAACCTAGTTTTTCCAGTTAGTGTGTTGCTCATGTAAGCAATTCAATAAATAAAACTGAGAGTAGGTGTAATAGACTAATATTAAAAAAAAGTATAGATTAAACAAAAGTGTATTACTTGTCAACATTTATTAAGTATTAATTCAAGTAGTATAGTATTATAAAAATAATTAACATTATTTTTAACATTAATTTATAATTGTCTAGGTTGAGGATGGAACAAGGGCTGAGGATGACAGCCACTCACACGGCAGCTCAAGCCTGAGGTATTTTCAACGCCCAAATTCTGACAATCACAGTCTCAATAGTTTTTTTTCCTATCACCCTCAGACCAAAACAAAATATTTGACAGTACAAAGACTGTTTAAACGCATGAACGGCACAGATAGAAAATGGCTCACATACTGTGAAGAGAACCACACATTGTATTGTGCAGTATGTTTAGCATTTGCCAAGCCATCTGAAAACAATCCCTTTGTAAGTGGCATGCAGGACTGGAACCATATCAGTCAGAGAGTAGAGGAACACGAAAGGACCATCATGCATAGAATGTGTGCGGAGGCCTACTTTTTGAGGGCATCCAAATCAGACATAGCCAGCCTACTACATGGATCACAAGTAGTGGGCCACAGAGATCAAGTGAAGAAGAAACGGCAGGTGTTGGAACGTGTGGTAGATGTAGTCAAGTGCGTAGGAAAGAGGTCCTCTCTACAGAGGGAAGGAATATGAGGCAGCATACACTAGATCAGGGGTCGGCAACCTTTTTGATATGAAGTGCTATTTAAAAAAAAAAAAATTATCAGCGTGCCAACGATCGAGAATTATCAACGGGGGGGGGGGGGGGGGGGGGGGGGGGGGGGGGGGAGTTGAGGATGTTGAGGAGCTTGACGCTCGTGATCTATCAACAGGAGGGCGGGGGGGGCCTCGCTGCGGGGAAGCAGTGTGTGGACCTGTCAGCGCAACTTACATGATACCGAATTTAACAAACACATTTAAATAATTGGTTTAAACGGCATAATAATAAGGACGATCGTCCGTTCTGTGATTCTCCAGAACACACATGTTATGATATTAGGGTCATGCAGAGTGAGATGAGATCGCTGTCCGAGAGAGAGAGAGGGGTGTGGCGTGTGCGTGTGAGTATGTTTCTGGAAGTGAAACGAGGCAGCAGAAAAACAGAGGTCTGTGATGTATTTTGTGAAACAGAAGAACAGCTAAATAAATGCAACGGCCTCTCAAGAAGAGCTCGCCTCTCTCCAGTCATTTAAGCTAAAGTGGGTTATTGAACCTGAAGCTCGTTGCTTCTGCCCTCCTCGACTACGGTCTGGGAGCCGACAGGAAAGTTCAACACACAGATGGCCAGTCCGCCCCTTTGTAGCATATTATTTCAATGAGAGATGAGCAGATCGCCACTGGGCTTTCAACTAAAGACACACACAGCCACGCAAAAACTGCGACATTTGTAAAGCTCCTTATGGGTACTGCAATTTGTGAAGTGCTTTCTTCCGTGGTGAAACGATCAGCACTGCACCACGGAGGAAAGCGGCAGAAAGTCACCTGGAGTTAAAGAGAGCGGGGCTGCGTTGCGTGCATGGCTTCCTTCTGCAGGTAACGGGGAGACGCGCTCTGGCGGCGGTCTCGTTCAGGATCCGAAAATACAATTTAAATATTTTGCACACTTATTCGACTTATTCCTAGTGTGCCACTGGCTACGGTGCCGCGTGCCAATGCTGGCACGCGTGCCAGGGGTTGCCGACCCCTGCACTAGATGATGACAACATTGACCATGGGAATTTTCTAGAGCTCATCATTCTTCTTGGAAAATATGATGTGTGTCTGAAAGAACATCTCACTGAGTGCACAGAAAAAAGTAAGAAGATGCACCAGTCACACTCACAGGCTAGAGGTCGGGGTTCTGCTGTAACATTCTTGTCCAAAACAACTGTAAACAACGTCCTTTCCACAGTGCAGAGGCTAATTCAGGAGACCATTGCAAAAGAGGTTGCTGAAAGCGGTATGTTTTCTGTACAAATAGATACAACCCAGGACATTACGTCCCATGAGCAGTGTTCTGTGATTCTGAGATACGTCACAGACACTGTCCAGGAAAGGCTTCTGGCAATGGTCAAATGTGAAGCATCCACTGGCCAATATTTTGTCCAGATGCTGACAGATGTAATGGATCGTTTTGATTTGGATATCAGCAACTGCATCAGTAATGCTACAGATGGTGCGTCCAACATGCAGGGTCAATATCGAGGCTTCTCTGCACTCCTGTCATCCAAAGTCCCAAACCATGTACATGTTTGGTGCTATGCACATGTGCTAAACTTCGTTCTGTCTGATACAACTGAAGTGTCCATAGCTAGTGGGTCCCTTTTCTCCCTCATGAATGACATTGCTGTGTTCATTCGTGAGTCATATAAAAGAATGAATGTGTGGGAGCATAAAAGCCAGGACACTCGACACAGACGCCTCTCCCCAATTGGAGAGACACGGTGGTGGGCTAAAGATGTAGCCTTGAAGAAGATCTTTGGCTCATTTGGAAAGCCAGACCAGGCTCTGTACATTGATGTCGTCATGACACTAAGTGAATTTCAAAGTCAGGCCAATTTGAAACCTGCAGTGCGTGTCAGAGCAAGAGGATTCTTAGAGGCGCTCCTGAGGTACGAGACGGTGTTGACTGCCCAGCTTTTCCTTCGGATTTTTGAAGTGACAACACCTCTTTCAAAATACTTGCAGACATGTGGACTAGATATCCTGTCTGCCCACAAGATGGTTCTGGACACTCAACATGCACTGATGAACATGACAAGAGATTTCATGACAGTGAAGACAGCTGCTGATACTTTTGTTGAGTGGGCAAATGCAAAACTGGAGGCAGAAGAGGACTGTGAGCTTGAGTTGGAAACAACCCTTCCACTGAAGAGGAACAGGAAAAGGAAGATGATGGCTGGCGAAATGGCAAGTGATGAGAGATTGACAGATGCAAACAGGGCCTATGAAGTAGAGGTCTATAACCAGGCACTGGATACTGTCACAGACAGTATCAAACGACGCTTCATGACCCACGGCACTCTGTATGCTGACTTGGCTGTCCTTGATCCAAGAAACTTTCCCCAAGTGTGTTCAGCAGAAGCTCTGCCTGACTTCGACTTTTCAAGATCTAAGCAAATGCTTGCTTAAATTTGACAGCAGGGCAACTGCTGCAAATTTGCAGTCTGAGTTGAAGTGTCTGGCAGCCCAGTGGCCACGGCTTAAAATGTCTGCACTTGAAGAGTACAGAGTAAGAATTTGCTCTGGTTGTGAGGAAGAAGAGACAGAGGTTTTAAACAAACAGTGCAACTCTTGTAAAGAATGCTCAATAT
Source organism: Trematomus bernacchii (assembly GCF_902827165.1). Taxonomy (NCBI): domain Eukaryota; kingdom Metazoa; phylum Chordata; class Actinopteri; order Perciformes; family Nototheniidae; genus Trematomus; species Trematomus bernacchii. Next base: position 613,253 of record NW_022987552.1, read on the forward strand.
GTTGCTACCAACTTCTGAAACGCTACAACCTCTTCACAGAAGCCTATCAGCTCCTTGGTTTAGGATACAAGTTTCTTCTCACTCTGCCTGTGACACAGGTAGCTTGTGAGTGAAGTTTCTCTGTACTCAAGCACATCAAAAGCCGAATAAGGAGCACACAGTCACAAGAACACCTGGAAGCATTCATGCTTATGTCAACAGAAAAAGACATCCTCATGTCCCTCGACAGAGTTGCAGAAAAAAGCAACCTACTAAAGAAACTGCTGATCCCTCAACATTAGGTTTACAAACCGCCTCAGACAATCTTGTTTATTTGTTTTAGGTGACAATTATCCCTTAAACTGCAGCCTAATAAACATCTGATTTTGGTGTGTGTACTGCTTTATGATGTCCCATGTGTTAAGACATCTGAGGAGTGTCCTCCCTCTTCTCTTTAGGGGAGAATTTATCCCTTGAACCGCATAATAAACAGCTGATTTCCAATAACTAATAGTACTGTATTAGTTTATCTGATCTCCGCCCCCCCCCCCCCCCCCCGTTGACATGACATGTGGCCGGACTGGGTCAGATTCCAGGGCTGAATTTTAGTCCCAGTCCGCCCCTGGGCTAAGGGGCGGGACATCACTAAGCGGTTGACCAATCACAACAGAGCTGGCCAGCTAAAAAATACTCAAATAACCCTGAAAATGAACGTTAGCTTCTGTATTGAATATAAAATTATGTTGGCAGTATTTCTCTCAGAATTTATTGAAAACATCCCAACAAGAAAAGGGAAGAAATTAAAATAAAACTAACTTTTTTTTTAAATATCCTTTTATTGTAAGAGCTCAGTTTCTCTAAGATACACAAACATGGCAATATTACTCAAATATACTCAAATTTCAGTCAAAGAGGATATACTACTACTTAATCTATTAAAATATCACTTACATAGTCATAATATTGATATATATTGCAAGTAATATGATTAATTCTGTTGGTATTATGAAATTGAATCAGTGCTAATTAAGAGTTTTTAGCTAGTTTTTTCAGCAGGAATAACTCCCATGTTATGTCCACTACGAGATGTTTTCAAGATCTTTTTAAAATGCAACTTCCTTTTATTGGGATCTAAGAAGTTTACCAGAATTCATCTGACTTTTATTTCCATGTCAGCAGATATTTTATAAGCTCTGGATCACGTCTCCGTCTTCCTGGAGTTTTTGGATTCGGAGCTCATAGATAGAAAACAGATGCAGTTAAAAAACAGAAAATCCACTTAAGAAAAAAAGAAAAAAAGTCTGTTTTTCAGCTCTTCAGAAAGTCCTCGCTTCTTCAAACATACTCAGACAGTGATGGCGATGAAGGGTGTGATATTATATTTCAGAAGAGATGGCAAAAGTACACACATCCTTTACTCAAGTAGAAGTACAGATACTCATGTTTAAAAATACTCTGGTAAAAGTAGAAGTACTGACTAAACTTCTTTACTCAAGTAAAAGTAAAGAGGCTTCGTAATGTACTTAAGTAAAAAGTACCCATAACTACCAGCTGTTTTAAAGAGTACCTGACCTCCCTTTATATTAATAGAACAATAATGTCATTGTTAGCTAATGAATGTTTCCATGCTGAACAACGGCAACATGACAAAGTTTTCATTGGTCCCTCTTCTTTAGAGAAGACCAGGAAATTATGGATACACGGATCGTGTTCAAATCAATAGGCACGCAATGACTCTAAATAATAATGATCACGCCATCAAACATAACTGACGTACATTAACATTTGGTGTAAATATTTTTTTATAGCTAAATAGTTTCTTAAAAATACTTATTTTTTTATCATGCTTATATATTTTCTTTTTGATTTTGTATCTACTTTAAAGAGGGTTTCATCCTCCAATTCTATTTTATCTAGGGTGTCCACGGTCCTTATAAACTAGTTAGAGCGGAGCACGACTCCTGACTTTTCCCTGTGTTTTTTTTTATATATATCTGTTGTAATTTATTGTCTTTTATTGTGATTGTAGTAATGTGTTTTTATTACATGTACAGCACTTTGGCTCGACCAAAAATCGCTTTTAAATGTGCTTTATAAATAAAACTTAATTTGATTTGATTTGATCGTGTTTTATGGCAACAGCCTATGGTGAGATCTCAGATTTGGCGTAGAACTGTTGAGGCATGGACCGGTGATATACAAGCGAAGTTTGGGGGACGATCGGACCATGTCCATTGGAGTTACAGTGACATCGTGTTTTATGGTGAGGGATGCGTTTCCATGGAAATGGCATATGAGGACACCCCATAATTGACGTAGAGCTGTTGAGGGCTGGACCATTAACCATTATCTGAAGTCTGCTGCTGTTTTATGGCGAGGTATGCGTTGCCATAGTAACACCACATTACGTAACATCAGATTTGATGTAGAGCTGTTCAGGGCTACAGTGTTAACCATCATATGATGTTTTGTGGCGTTCTGAGCATGTCAGTTGGAGTTATGACATCATCGTGTTCCATGACACAGGTGTTTATATTTGAGCTAACAACGTTATGAAACACCTGCGCTTGAGCCCAGAGATCAAAGGTTTCCATGGTGATGTGTGGGAGACATTTGGCGCAAGGTGTAGTTAAAAGAGGATTTGAAGGTTCCTCCCATTGAGTTACATGTTCAAAAAAGAGTTTACAAAGCTGGATATTTCAAAAAGTGTAAAATATTTCGAAAAAGTTGAAAGTTTCCCATTATGTGCTGAAAAGGCTGAATAGTTTGATATTTGAATGGTTTCTGTAGCTGAAAGTATGCTGAAGTTATTGAGAGCCAAAGTATTAGGTGAAACTAGAAAATGCATTTTCTGTAGAAAATGCGTGCGAATGCTGTAAACTGTGAACATTTGTGGCTGAATTTAGCTGAAAATGCAGAAAAAGCTGAATATTTTATTAGCTGAATGGTAGCTGCTTTTAGCTACAGAGACCAAATAAGTGTGTTGCTGAACTTAGCGGAGAAATGCAGAAAAGTGAAATGATTTTAATCAAATTGTTACAGCTCAAATGCATTTCAATGACTGTTGAAAACTTGAAAGTGAAATGTTAAACTTGAAGAGTAGGAAAAATAGTGAAGAAGCTTAATATTTAAAAGAAAATGTTTAAAAAAGTATAAACAACAACATGTATAGCCTCAATGTCCTGAAATAGCTGCATAAGTTAATAGTTGAATGGTTTATAGCTGAAAGTAGGCTGAAGGAGTTAGATATTAAATGTAAGTAGTATTGAATGAATGTTTACAAACACCTGTGTGTGTAAGCCCTGAGATCAAAGGTTACCATGGTGACGATGTTATTAAACACCTGTGTACGTGAGCCCAGAGATCAAAGGTTTCCATGGTGATGTGCAGTAATCAGTGAGAGGAGAGCCTTTCCATTGATCTGAATGAGAGATAAACCTCTTACATTTGAAAGTTTTGTTGAAGAACTGTGGCAGATATCGGTGACATTTCAACGCGGGAAGTGTCTCAGGACCCTGACGAGCATCTGAGTCTGCTTTTTATGTACTTTCGGGTCAATAATGTGGCCTTTTTGGCAGATTAACTAAAGGTGTGCGGCTGCTGCTGTGAGGAAAGATCAGGCTGTATTTACAATGGGCCTTAATGGAGGCATGTTGAACGTTTTTGTCACTTCATGCACTCAAGAGGCATTTTGTTTAATTATTTTGCTCAATTTTTTTGTTTTCCAACCTAGGAGAGGTTTTCCTACGTTTTTCATGAAAAAGTATGTCTCAGGAGTGTAGGGTTTGGGAATTATGGCAAGTTTAAAAAAAAATATGAAGGCGAATTTCAAGCCCTCTCCACTCTAGCTGTGACATCACTCACACTAGCCTTAACGATTGAGTTACATGTTAAAAAAAGAGTTTAAAAAGCTGAATATTTCAAAAAGTATAAAATATTTTGAAAAACTTTTGTAAGTTAGTGCCCATTTCTGATTGTTTAAACGTTTCAGACAAACACAAATATAAACAAATTTAACCTCACAAAGAAGAAAAACAAATCTGGGCTGAAAATGTCTTTAAATAAATTATCTGAATCTAAATGTAAATTATTCAAGCTCATATTTCATCACCACATACTTTGTACTTCGCTTCGTGATGCGAGTCATCTCCCTCATCATTTTATATTAGTACATCAGACGTGCACAGTGGCCAACATGGGCATTACATGTTAGTGTGTCGAAATAACTTCTTATTGCGCACATTTATCCAAAAACTTGCTTTGAATTTGATCAACATTATATTTGATATGCAATGTTGCACTCCAACTAAACTATGCTCTGAGGCCCAATGGTGGGGAATAGCTGCTGTAAAGTGTGTTACATACCTATAACATAAATTCTTCCTTTGAGACTGCAAGCAACTGAACCAGTGCAGGCGATCTGCATGGGGGCAACCTCGGTCCACATCGAGTGTTTAGGGTTGTACACCTGAGGTCTGTCTCGTCATCATGCTCTAGAACGGCTCCACCTACCAGGACAGGTTGACACAAGCATAATAAGTGGAAAAACTGCAAATATTTTAGTCAAAAAGCACAACCTCAGGAAAAACGTTCATGTGTGTAGTCTGTGTTTCCTACCAATAACATAGAGCAGTCCATCAAGGGCCACCACAGCGGGGCTCGTGACGGCCATCTTCACAGACTCCGTGAACTGCCAGGAGTTGGTGTGAGGGTTGTAGCACTCCACTGAGTCCAGGAGGGACCGCCCTTCCCACCCCCCCATTGCATACACAAAGCCATCCAGTGTTGCCAGGCCTGAGGGGAAGATTAACCAAATCAGTAATCACGTTTTATATAAACATGACAGATATTTACCCCACATGTTAGGGTTAACTTAATTAAGAGCTTCGATGTGTCATGGCTCAGCGGCGGAAACAAAACTGAACTTATGCGTGTAGTCTCTTTCTACACTGTAGAAAAACAATTCTTATCTTTTCGGGTTGGGTTCCGAACTCTATCGACTGTGTTACATTTCAAATGAGGCCAACTTTTAGTGCCTGGGAGGCAGAGTATATGATCTGCAGCCATGCCGCACCTCAGTGTCGTGTGTAATGTGCTGGCAGAGGAAAAGAGAAAGAGGTGTAGATTGTTCCATACACACTGAGTCAAGGTAACGGCATCCCACAGTGGTTCCAAGTCTGGTAGCAGTTTCCATACTCGACATACAAACTCAATACAACACATGTAGACAAAATGCAAAGCTGGCGTTCTTACGTTGTACACAAGTGACAGGCTGAAGGTAGTGGTGATGTGTTTGAGAGTCGAGAGGAAGGGAGGGGGTTTACTTTGTGTGACGTGTTAAATATTAAGAGGTGAAATTACATTTTCTTAAAGTGGACCTATCATGCTATATTTAAATGATATATTGTAGGGCCATACCTATATAAGGTATATTTATACGTTTCTGTTTTCAAAATACCAAACAGATCATGCATTTTAGCCATGCCTCATTTCGCTCAATTTGCTGTTCTCCAGCCCTGTTTTTGCAGGGGGCTGATTCTGTGAGCTGCAGCTGACCACGCCCCCTGCAGGAGAGGGGAGCGTGCTCTGATCAAGTCAGAAAAGGGGGAGAAAAATAGATCTCCGTCCTCCGTGTTTTATTATATTATTATATAGAGTCGTTATTCATTTGTTTTAAAGCTCAATAAATAACAAAGAAGACCTTTGACCGGCACTTTTCTAATTTTGTCTGGAAGATTTAAACTTTAACGGACATCTTGACCGGCGAAAGAAAATCTAACTGAAACTCTGCCGCACGGTCCCCTCGTTCCTTGGAAGAGGCGGAGAGGTGGGTGTTTGTCATCTGCTGGTGGACTAACCGGAGAGAATTACAGTGCTTGCCTCGACGGGGAGGGATTGCATTGAATTACAGCAACAGGAGCAAACGCTTGCCTCGGGGAGGGAGAAAAAAAGCCACAGCGGAGAATAAACAGAAGGGTAACCATGGTAACCATGCGCGGGAAGTCTTCTTCGCTGCTTTTGTGGCAGACTACAGCGCCACTTACAGGCCTGGCATATGTACTACAGCGTCTCCAGCGCTTTCGAGCGGCAATGGCCGGCGGTCCTTCAGCAGCAGGCGGTCCTTCAGCAGCAGGCGGTCCTTCAGCAGCAGGCGGTCCTTGGCCTCAGAGATCAGCTTCTGGCAGGCCTGGTTCTCCTTCACCACATCCAGAGACTCGATCACATCGTGGAAGTAGTACGGGCTGATAAGAGACAGGCGGATGTGTTCAAGGACCTTTGAGGAAGGATTAGAAAAAGAGAACAGAGACAAACAGACAGCACCTTGACTGTCAATTCACGTGTTAGATAAAACCGACAATTTAAAGATTAGCCGGTCATCACTTATTTTCAGTAAGTTAGTTGCTGTTCAAAATTGCCATGTGTAAAAGTCGCAGGAGAAGCAACACGACGGAGAGAGGACCTGAGACTGCCTGTTAGTTAGCGGACTAATTAGGCTAGCGAATCATAGCAGCCGATATCTCTCTCTGGAGTCATACTATCCTTCGTTTCAGCAGAATACATACCAGGCACAGACAGGCGATATAAACAGGGCTGCACATAACTGGTGCGCAGGTGCGCATGCGCACCCCCCGCCGAAAAAGGAGCCCCGGATCATTTGAAAAAAGGCGCATTTGCACACCAACATTGAGAGAGAGAGAGAGAGAGAGAGAGAGAGAGAGAGAGAGAGAGAGAGAGAGAGAGAGAGAGAGAGAGAGAGAGAGAGAGAGAGAGAGAGAGAGAGAGAGTATGCATAAGAACTGGTAAGATAGCAAGGTTCCCACACATAGACTTTACTTGGGCGGGCCGCCCAGGTATATTAACGGCCGCCAAAGTATAATTCGCCCCCCCGTTCATAAAGTCAAGTACCCCTCAAAAGGTCCGGTTTATTTCATTTTAAGGATGCGCACCAAGCAACATCTCCAGGTGCTCCTTTGAGAACCAGGGCAAAAAAGTTATGTGCACCCCTGGATATAAAGCATTCAGCAGTTGTAAAACATAATACCTGTTAGACACTGTTACGTGCCGTGTTTTTTTGTGTGTGTCTCTCTCCCCCTCTCCCCCTTCTTCTTCTTCTTCTCTTTTTAATGTGCCCCTCTCTCCCCCTGATTGTCTCCCTCCAGGTGCAGCCTCTCCCTCAGGTGCTCCCAATCCCCAATCAGGGCCTCCATAAAGGACCTGAGGAAGGCTGCAGTCTCTCTCTTCCTTCTCCTCTGGCTCCATGTGCAGCATGTGTGGGACCTGTTAGGTTAACCTGTGTTTTATTCATTGTTAGCTGTGCTCCAGTTTACCTTTGTGTATTGTTTACTTTGGTCACTTTCTTTTAGGAGAAAGTTGTTCTTAGTTGACCTTAAGTTTGCTTTGCAAATTGGCTGGTGAGCCTCTTTTTCTTTTATTAATTAAAACATCACCTTGTGGCTTCACAAATCAGTTTCCTCTCCTTTTTTCTCTCGCCCGGCTATTTTATATTTTGTTACTTCCCTTTGGTACCCCTAGTCCAGGAGGGAACGTACTGTAACAGACACAATCGTGACCACAACAGTACAAGCCCACCCTCTGCAGTCACAGTTTACCGCCAAACGGTAACGGCAGGGGCTGCTTCTCACTTCGGTTAAGAAGCTTCCAACGCCGCTGTGTGGACGGGCCGTGAGAAGCAGCCGCAGCCAGGGCTTTAAAGCCTCTCACCGGAAGTCCCGCCCACAGCTCAAGAGCAATCACCCCCAAGTACTTCCGGCTATGTGTAAGTTCCCAAGCTGAGAAAAAAGTGGAATGTTTGGAATGATAACCAAAGTCTTTAATGCATTAGTTTTACTATTATATGCAATACGTTACTTTAAAGGTCCCATGTCATGCTTTTCCGGTTATTACCCGTCCCCTTGTGTGTTATGAAGCTTTTTCTGCATGTAACCATCTGCAGAGTCACAAACCCTCAAAGTACACCCTGTAGCGAGTAAAACTCTAACACAGAAACAACCTGGTCTCACCAGAATGCGTGACTCCACCACGACTCCTTAACACCGCATTGCGTGGTGGAGTCACGAACTTTGCTACATTTACGTGTCTGCACCACGCAAACAACCCCAATGTAAAGTGAATGAGGCTCCTTTGTCGTGGTGCACACACGCATTTCTACAACGTCCCGCAGTGAGCTTTTATTCTATAAAACGTTTTTAAAATCTACTTTATAGCTTGTAGTAACTCACGGGAGGCTTCTTTTATTTTATTTGTATTCATAATAATTTTTATTTTTCGTCAGAATGTATTATGGTGCATTATTCACCAATGTTTGTTCTCAAAAAACAGTGCATTGTGTGTAATACAACCTGTGATTTTTATTAAATTAGTTAGTTTTTAAGGAAGGCCAGAGCTTCAGCTGTGTCAAATAGATTGTTCCCTTTAGTTAACATTATTTAAAAGATAATTATATTCCGATTTGATCATGTCCCCTATCAATCCCAATCTATTTGACACAGCTGAAGCTCTGGCCTTCCTTAAAAACTAACTCATTTAATAAAAATCACAGTATAAATATTAGATGAACATTGAAATATAATGCAGTTCATTACAGACACAAAGTACAGCCTCCAAAGAGACCATAGATCTGAATCATCACCTCTTTGTCGCCGTCCCTCCCTACAGGCCGATCATGCAGGCTGCATGGGGCCTCACATTGCGCAGGGGGCCTCGGCTTATGAGCTCGGCTTGTGCGCAGTTCTCCGTGCACCCCCGTTTCCTGCTTTTTACCTTTACCTTATGATTTCACTTTAATGCACTACTTCATGAACTTATTTCAATTCTTTATCACTTTGTATGTCTTAAGTGTGCTGTTTGTTATGATGTGCATCTACAGTAAAGCCTTTGAATCTTTAGCATTTAGACAAACACTCACCTGAAGAAGAGGAGGAGGTCACGTGGTGTGATGAAGAGGAATTGCAGCATCAGGTGTTCTTAATATGCAGTCTTTTATCTTGTATCCCTGCATCTGTAAACTCAGGTGCATTACAGGTACAGTCAGGTTCTTTAAGAGTGTATCGCCCCCTAGAGGCCTGGAGTGGAAATACAGTTGGAAACACAGGTCTAAACAGCTTTTATAATAAAAGAAAATACTATTAAAAGTCCTGAAAATAAACCATACGGAAGTGAAAATATAAGATTTAAGCAACATTTATTTAAAATAAAAGTGTTGATTGTGCAGTAAAGTTGATTTTAACCCACGTTACTGATGAAAACTCGACAGCAGGAAGGTCTGTTTTGATTTCTTTTTAATATATAGAATATAAAATCTTCCTCCAGTGACAAACCATAAGTAAAACATTTGATCGTAAAAGAAAGAAACACAAAAACCTGAGGGTGGTGCTGTCGAGCTGCAGTGTATTAACACACACACACACACACACACACACACACACACACACACACACACACACACACACACACACACACACACACACACACACACACACACACACACACACACACACACACACACACACTTTAAGAAACACACACTTCCTCTATGACGCTCTGATGCACTCTCCAGGAACGCTGAAGAGTACGTAAGTCAAATCAAACTGTATCACTTTCTTTGTTGCCTCATACCTGATCCCAGGATATCACCACAGCTCCACTAAATGTGCAACACCTTCCTTGGCTCTGACACAAACTGTATGTTGTTTATAAAGTGAGAGCCAGGGCAAAGAGAGGTGTTCAACCCAACAAAGCGTTGTGTTGTCAGTGTGTTGGAGATAGAGAGAGAAACACAACTCATTATAACATTGATTAAAAGTACTCTTTTTATTTGGGTTATATATCATTAAAGCCGTAGTAAAAAAAGGAGTAACATATTCCATTGGGACTTAAGCTAATTAAAACATCCTAAGATACTGGAGGCATTTCAGCTTTAGGAATACATATAGAGTAAAAAGAGAGTATAGTAAATATATTGTATAGACTATTGATCAGATATATACAGCATGTGCAGCAGTTACAGTAGGCAGTACAGGTATATATACTGTAGGTATAAGTAAACGCTATGATAATTATAAGACATTATATGAATCATTAATTGAAAAACGAGATAAAACCATTATTAAAGTTATTAAATCGACACTAGGGTGAATGAGTTCCCCTAGAGAACACAATTAACAAAAACATTTTATGGATCATTTTACAATTTAAATATTTTATGAATTCAACCCAACACTTGTATGTTTGAACATGTGCAGCAGTTACAGTGAGAAGTGAAGGTATAAGGTGTGAGTACAAGTACTGCTAATATTGAGATGTTATATACAGAGACTGTAGACTATAGATCAGATATATAACTATGTATGGGAATGTGAGAGCATACTTAAAGGACGTGAAATCAGAAATGAATGAATATAATAAGCTTTGTTTCCTATCATATGGAGGTGAGTTTCTGAAGGGCCTCTCATGGGGCTCAGGTGTTCTCAGTCATCAGAAATGTTCCAATGATCTCATGGTTCTCCTGTTTTCTCCTGTAGAATATGAGGAGGTGATGTTTGACAGCATGGACTCTGAGGGGAGTTGATGTTGTTGATCAGTCACACAGAGGCAGAAGCCCCTCCATCGTTTTCATAGTTCACCTCATCTTCATCTTCATCTTCATCATTCTGCTCCTGTCACCATGGAACAGAGACATGGTGAAAACACAGAGCAGAGCTGGAAAGTAACTAAGTACATTTACTCAGTTTTGTACTTCAGTATATATTTTAAGGACTTTACTTGACTATCATCAGTTAATGCTACTTTACACTTTAACTGCTCCTTATTCTGGAGCTTAATGTTGAACTTTTTACTCGTCTTCATCCATTCATTTTTATTACACATTCTTGCTTTAACATCTTTTATATTCCTGTTTTTATTTTCTATTTATTTCATTCTTAAATTGAACAGAAATCACCATCTATGATGTATTATATGACAAATATAACTAGTTAAGCTACCCAGTAGTATGTCAAGTACTTTTAATAAACCATACATTGCAAATGGAAGTGATACACATTAAAACATCACTTATTATAATCATATATTATATTATTACATTCTGCATAATCAGTACTTTCAATGTAGGTATATTTGTATTATTAATCATATTTATATATTAGAGTATTTCTACATTGTAGTATTGCTACTTTTAATGAAGTACAATATCTCAGTACTTCCTTTAGTGCCTTGCTCAAGGGAACCACAGAGATACTTCATTTCAACACAACATGCACACTTTACTCCTTTGTTGAATCTTCTGCCTGTCTTATAATCACAGTTAAATGAAAATAATAAATATTACAAGCTATTATTTTATATTTAAACTCACAAGGTTTTTTGTCATCCGTTTTTTGCCCCCTGAAAAAAACCAAAAAGACAAACATGTTGACTTCAGCTTCCAACGGTTTACTTTTTCTTTTCTCTTGAATCTATGAACCCTCACCTTTAGCTCTGGTCCAGATGTGGACTGTAACCACGGTGATGATGAGAGCTGCTAACCCCACAGGCACCATGATGACCCACCACACAGCTGGAAAGAGAGAAGTCCCAAGTGTGAAATATAGTCACAGGTTTTTAGCTGTTAAATGTATTTCTTCTCTTCAGTCACTACCTGGTCCTTTTTCTTTGTTGTTGTTTTCAGATGTCCATTCATGAATTGCTGGTGTTCCAGTTGAAAAAAAAAATGACAAAATGATGTGACGTCAAAACCTCAAATCCCCAAAAGCATTATCTGTGATTAAATGTGTGATAAGTGATGTTAAACAACTCATTATATTCTAACCTGGTTTCTCAATTAAGAGCTTCTCTTTTTTATCATAACCATCTGTCACTTCACATTTCAGAAACTCATTCAATCCCTGATAAATGTGAGATGTTGAAAATGTGTTGTTTCAGTATATTCTTATAACAAGACTGTTAGAAGTGATTTGAAACAGCTCAACATGTTCTCACCTGAGGACTGAGGGCTGACGGGAAACAGATGAACTTCTCCTGTGTAACCATTACTTACATTACAAGTAAACAACTCAAACCTTGTTGTGTAACTAAAGAGAGAAGTCAGAAATGTCACAGAGGCAGAGCAGGAAGACTGTGATGTCTTTATCTCTCTGTGATCTTTATCCACATCTTGACCCTGAAGCAGCCACTTCACTGGGTGTGTACACCGTCCAAATGTCTCCACAGAGCAGTTTAACGTCACCTCATCATTGTCCAGATGTCCAGTCACTGAAGATGGAGATATTGTGAGAGAAAGACAACAAGACTAACATTAACTTCATCACTGTAATCATTATTATTATAATTATAATGATTCAGTATATTGCTCTATAGAGACAGTTTAAAACCTTATGATGTAAATACTCACTGGTAACAACAGACAGATAAACACGAGATTCCGGACCTTGATGTTCTCCTGATTTGTTGAACTGTTTGCAGGAGTAAGCACCAGCATCCTCCTCTGTGACCTTCTTTATAACCAGAGAACAATTCTCTGTAACATTCAGTCTGTCTGATTTAGCTTTGGGATCTTTGTGAATCTGTCCGTCTTCAAACAGCGTCACTGCTGCTGTGTATGGTGAATCATAGAAGAGCCACTTAGTACTCTCACACTTATCCTGATCATCTATCACATTGTCAAAAGGCAAAGTGACTTCATCTCCAGCTCTGACAATGCGGGAGTATCGTTTCACATCTGCAGCTGTTGGGGAAACAAATCAGAAATAAATATAGACGTCATAAATGCTGACAGAATAATGATTTATTATATAAAAAGGTAAAGAGTTAGAGTTCTGGTTGATCTGTTTAATGAATCATTTAACGACACATTCAAACCAGAGTTAATTACAGATCCACATAACTAACTGAAGTGTTCATAGTGAGTGTGACGATCACTTTAAAGAGTATTGCTATGTGGGTTTTAGTGACCAAGAGTTCACTAAAGTCACCACGTTACAAACACAACTCATCATTCTCAGTTAAAGGAACAGTACGTAGTAAAGTACCGTTAGTGATATTAAAGCTGTTTTATTTCATGTAATTGGTAAATGGTAAATGGACTGTATTTATAAAGCGCTTTATCCAGTCTTTCACCCCCTCAAAGTGCTTTACATACAACAAGTCACCCATTCACACCCAATGCATACAGAGCAATGTGCCCCTTGCTCAATGAAGGGGTTAGAGCCATTTCCCTTTCATCATTATGGTTTGAATGTTTGTCTTATTACTAAAAGGCTTTAGAGGAAACTCTTAACTATTTATTTTTGTGAGTCACACTACGCTTTAAAAGATGTTAGTTTAAGTCTCACTTATTTGCTGTCGGATATGACGTGCATGTCTATATGTCTATATGTCTATATATGGCATGACATTGGTTCACAGCTGAGGGTGTGATTAGACAGGAAGCGGTAGAGTCTTTTGACCGTGTTCTTTTTGTTCTTTTTGTTCTTTTTTGATACGGAGAACTTTTAGTTACTTTGAAGCGAGGAAGTTTGTCTTCATGTTTGTATGTCGCCTTGATCAAAGAATAAACCTGATGTGATTCAACGCTACAACGATCTCTGCAAAGTTAGTTTGGAAGCAAAGAGAGGCGCGTCATAACCCACAACCCCGATAGAGGAAAGTGGATATTAAATGTAGAAACTGATTCAAACTCCACGACAGAAGGTATCATTCACACACCGTTCCCCATTGGGAGCGACTTGGGGTTTAGCATCTTGCCCAAGGATACATCGATTTCAATTGAAAGACGCCCTCACTAGCTTTCATTAACAGTCGTAAACAGTGTGTGTTCTCTGCATCCTCACCTGGAAAGTGGAGCAGCAGCATCAGGAATGAAGACATCATGATCCTTCTGAATTCAGACATCGTGCTTCTCTCTCGGTCTCTGGCTCTCGACTGTCAGAGTCTCTCCCCGGCTGCTTCTTTAACAAGAACTCAGTACCGATGATAACAGCAGGTAAGCGACAGAAAAGGGGAAGTTGAACGTGGGAAGATGTTTTCTGGTTCCTCATTTCACCTCCAGTGTTTTTCTTCCGAAAACTGAAGGAGAAGTGTTTCGATGTGAAATGGGGTTACACCAGCAGCTCTGAAGGTATGACACCATATAGAAAACCTCAGGCACGTATTCAGCTGAACAACAGAGGAATAATTCAGGCCGATATGAGACGGATCAGTTTGAGCTGACATCCAGTCACTGTGGAGGACCGAGCCAAACTTACATTGAGACACAATCTGGATGTTTATTTTAAGATGACTGCATTCCCAGGCCCTGTGTGTCTCAACACCAAGTGCAGTATGTGGAAAAGATTTGCCACTGTTTCCATCTTTGCTGAATCTGTTTATCTTATTGAAAAATACAGCATGCACTTGTCACCCTAGAGCAGCGGTGTCAAACTCAAGGCCCGGGGGCCAATTCCGGCCCGCGACTATATTTCATGTGGCCCCGCAAGAGCTTGCAAAGAATATAATATGTTTATTATACGGTTGAATGCCGCTTTACAGAGGCACGTTGTCCATAAACTACATGTCCCACAATGCATCTCATTTTGTGACGTGCACACTGGAAGAGACTTGCTATTTTTTGCCCTAGACTTCTGCTTTTCAATATAATACATTATTTTATATATATGATATATTTATATATAGTCTTAAAGTTTTGAACTGGCTTTTAATACTAGTTGAACATAACATTTTGATATTTGTATGTGTTTTTATATGTTTTTAGTTATTGTGCTTTGTATTATTGTTTTATTATTTTACTCCTATTGTGTTATTTTATATTTGTTCCCTGTGCAGCACTTTGGTCAACTGAGGTGGTTTTAAATGTGCTATATAAATGAATAAAGATTGAGATTGAAAGTAACGACCGGCCCTTTGAGTGCAACCATAATGCTGATGTGGCCCACGATGAAATTGAGTTTGACCCCCCCGCCCTAGAGGACTCGATACAAAGGACAAACTGGCACAAATCCACGGCTCCACGTCTTCTACCTTCTTCTGGCCATCGCATTTTTAGCGAGACGTTGGAAGTAAAACGAGGTGAATGTAAAAGGGGACATACAATATATATATTAATGCTGTGTGGTTTACATTCTTATTGGCTAGTTTCTCTGAGTTATAGCTCAACATGATTTAAGGGGCGAGCAGATAAGAAGCACACACATTTGTGTATAAAGTTTAGACACATTAAAGAGGCCCTATTGTGCTTTTGGGGGGTTTCCCTCTCCTGTAGTTTGTGATACAGGTTTGTATTCATGTAACTGGTCTGCAAAGACTAACATATCTGTGCTTTTCGCCCCCCCCCCCTCCCCCCTGCCTGAAATGCCTCCATTAGACTCCTTTGTTTACTTACTGAACACAGTGACATCACTATGTTACACTCATGCTTCTATTGGCTAGCGCTCCAACACATTGTACGTGATAGGCTAAGGGGCGGGCAGGGCCGCCTTAATGCACGGGCTGACCTGGGCTGAAGCCCAGGGGCCTACGGAGATCGGGGGCCTATCATGAGCCAATAATAAAAAATAAAAATAAATTTAAATTCTTTTTTTTTTTTTTCGGGAGTTTAAAAAAAATCTTAAATAAACAAAGTCTTGGATTTCAGAAAATGAAATCACACAATAAATACATTTTTGAAGCTTGTAAAGGGAAGAAGAAAGCTCTCCCTCGCCACTCTGCTGTCCCACAGCGCCGCTTCCCCTCCCTCCGCTGAAATTATGAATGTAAGGCGTATAGTAATCATAGATAACACGGCAGGGTCCGTTACAGTCCGTCCGTTGATCTGATTTCAAATAAACAAAGTCTTGGCTTTCAGAATATTAAACTTGTTTCGGCAAATTCAGATGATAAATACAACTTTGAAGCTTGTAACGGCATAATTACAAGCGGAGAACGGAGTAACTTGACTTCACAGCAGGCATAACAACAGCCAGCGTTTCTCGTGAGTGTTTTGCCCGGGAAACAAACACAATACACACAAACGCAAAAATACACAAACACACACACACACACTCGTGAGCTTCCCCCAGACCAGTAATCCAAACAAAAATATCTTCCCTCCGTACTATTTTGATCATTTGCTAATAATCAATCAGATCAATGGATTCCAGAGATTTTTCTCAAAAATGATGACTCCGTAACAGTCAGTGGGCACCACTTAACAGCCAATCAGAATGAGAATATGTTTAACATGTGACTTATTCAAATTGCAAGTGATTGAGTGACAGATGAAGGTTGTTTAGGACAAAATGTCGGAGAAGAAAAAGTTTGAGAGTGGCGCTCGGAAAAGGAAATTGTTGAGGGAAAAGGAGTTTCGAGACAAGCAGCTATTACAAAAAATGCCGAAGCTTACAGGTTATTTTAAACCTGTAGGCCAGGATGAGGAGGAAGGACAGATTAGTTCTGTACCGGCAGCGGTGCCGGCCGTGGGGGCCTCGGACCCAAGTAGACCGTCTGGTTCTGATAGCGATGGAGTAGCGGGAGAGGAAAAACAGACAGGAGCGACATTATCTGTTGGAGGAGATAGAGAGGACGACGAGGACTTGCTACGTGGAGGGGAGCCAACGGCAACCGGACAAATACATGAGGGAGGCCCGATACGTCACTCATCTGGAGGAGAGGACCAGGCGCTCGTAGAGCAGAGTGGAGAAGTGCGATCACAGAGCCTGCCGAGGCTATAAATGACTTTGATTTGTTGTTTAAATAGGGGGCCTACAAAACAGCCCCAGGGCCTGATGGCAGGTTAAGGCGGGCTTGGGGGCGGGACATCTCTAAGAGGTTGACCAATCACAACAGAGCCGGCCAGCTAGCCAATCAGAGCAGACTGGGCTCTGGTTTCAGACAGAGGGTGAAAAGAGGTGCTGCAGCACAGGCAGTATGAGCAAAATAAAGAGCTTTTTGAACATTAAAGCATGGAGACATGTAGAGACACTACATACTGATATACACCTGAACATCAGCAGGAGAGGACTCTTTAAAATAGAGACACTACATACTGATATACACCTGAACATCAGCAGGAGAGGACTCTTTAATGTAGAGACACTACATACTGATATACACCTGAACATCAGCAGGAGAGGACTCTTTAAAGTAGAGACACTACATACTGATATACACCTGAACATCAGCAGGAGAGGACTCTTTAAAGTAGAGACACTACATACTGATATACACCTGAACATCAGCAGGAGAGGACTCTTTAAAGTAGAGACACTACATACTGATATACACCTGCACATCAGCAGGAGAGGACTCTTTAAAGTAGAGACACTACATACTGATATACACCTGAACATCAGCAGGAGAGGACTCTTTAAAGTAGAGACACTACATACTGATACTCACCTGAACATCATCAGGAGAGGACTCTTTAAAGTAGAGACACTACATACTGATATTCACCTGAACATCAGCAGGAGAGGACTCTTTAAAGTAGAGACACTACATACTGATATACACCTGAACATCAGCAGGAGAGGACTCTTTAAAGTAGAGACACTACATACTGATACACACCTGAACATCAGCAGGAGAGGACTCTTTAAAGTAGAGACACTACATACTGATATACATATAATAGCATCAAAGTGAGAGAACAGCAAAACATGTGAGTCCCTCTAGAGGTGGATCGTGAAAAAGGGGCAGACATGTTGGAGAGTTACTGTATTCTGAATACTTACAGTGTGGGCATAATGAAAGTTTTGTAAAGTTCGTATTACTGTTTTTTCTTTAATATAATTCAATGGAGTATTGCTTTTTCTTCAGTACATTTGATTGTTCTGTATTTTACTAAATAAAGTGATCTATTAGCCTTTCAAGAGTGCAGATGTATCTATTTGTGTGGTTTTTCCTAATATGGCTTTCTCTAAACATCAGGTGTGTTCTTAAAGTACACAGTTTCACTAGTGACTCCACTGATCAACAACACTGCCTTTTGTTATCGCTGCATATTCATTTATATATTAAGGTATATTGATATCCACCCCCTGCTGTTATTTATAAAATATATATATTCTATATTACTACATGTACACCACTCTGCACCGTTCTGCTTTTTGCTCTTACCTTGCATCAGAGGGTAAAACCTCCAGAGCTCTGCTGCTGCTGTTAACCACATTCTCACAGAAACACTTCTCCTTCAGTTCTCAGAAGAGAAATAAAGAAGCAGCAGGAGAGGACTCTTTAAAGTAGAGACACTCCATACTGATATACAACTGAACATCAGCAGGAGAGGACTCTTTAAAGTGGAGTCACTAAATACTGATATACACCTGAACATCAGCAGGAGAGGACTCTTTAAAGTAGAGACACTACATACTGATATACACCTGAACATCAGCAGGGGAGGAGTCTTTAAAGTAGAGACACTACATACTGAGATACACGTGAACATTATCAGGAGAGGACTCTTTAAAGTAGAGACACTACATACTGATATACACCTGAACATCAGCAGGAGAGGACTCTTTAAAGTAGAGACACTACATACTGATATACACCTGAACATCAGCAGGAGAGGACTCTTTAAAGTAGAGACACTACATACTGATATACACCTGAACATCAGCAGGAGAGGACTCTTTAAAGTAGAGACACTACATACTGATACACACCTGAACATCAGCAGGAGAGGACTCTTTAAAGTAGAGACACTACATACTGATATACATATAATAGCATCAAAGTGAGAGAACAGCAAAACATGTGAGTCCCTCTAGAGGTGGATCGTGAAAAAGGGGCAGACATGTTGGAGAGTTACTGTATTCTGAATACTTACAGTGTGGGCATAATGAAAGTTTTGTAAAGTTCGTATTACTGTTTTTTCTTTAATATAATTCAATGGAGTATTGCTTTTTCTTCAGTACATTTGATTGTTCTGTATTTTACTAAATAAAGTGATCTATTAGCCTTTCAAGAGTGCA
Source organism: Trematomus bernacchii (assembly GCF_902827165.1). Classification (NCBI taxonomy): domain Eukaryota; kingdom Metazoa; phylum Chordata; class Actinopteri; order Perciformes; family Nototheniidae; genus Trematomus; species Trematomus bernacchii. Next base: position 632,197 of record NW_022987552.1, read on the forward strand.
GATGTATCTATTTGTGTGGTTTTTCCTAATATGGCTTTCTCTAAACATCAGGTGTGTTCTTAAAGTACACAGTTTCACTAGTGACTCCACTGATCAACAACACTGCCTTTTGTTATCGCTGCATATTCATTTATATATTAAGGTATATTGATATCCACCCCCTGCTGTTATTTATAAAATATATATATTCTATATTACTACATGTACACCACTCTGCACCGTTCTGCTTTTTGCTCTTACCTTGCATCAGAGGGTAAAACCTCCAGAGCTCTGCTGCTGCTGTTAACCACATTCTCACAGAAACACTTCTCCTTCAGTTCTCAGAAGAGAAATAAAGAAGCAGCAGGAGAGGACTCTTTAAAGTAGAGACACTCCATACTGATATACAACTGAACATCAGCAGGAGAGGACTCTTTAAAGTGGAGTCACTAAATACTGATATACACCTGAACATCAGCAGGAGAGGACTCTTTAAAGTAGAGACACTACATACTGATATACACCTGAACATCAGCAGGGGAGGAGTCTTTAAAGTAGAGACACTACATACTGAGATACACGTGAACATTATCAGGAGAGGACTCTTTAAAGTAGAGACACTACATACTGATATACACCTGAACATCAGCAGGAGAGGACTCTTTAAAGTAGAGACACTACATACTGATATACACCTGAACATCAGCAGGAGAGGACTCTTTAAAGTAGAGACACTCCATACTGATATACAACTGAACATCAGCAGGAGAGGACTCTTTAAAGTGGAGTCACTAAATACTGATATACACCTGAACATCAGCAGGAGAGGACTCTTTAAAGTAGAGACACTGCATACTGATATACACCTGAACATCAGCAGGAGAGGACTCTTTAAAGTAGAGACACTACATACTGATACACACCTGAACATCAGCAGGAGAGGACTCTTGAAAGTAGAGACACTACATACTGATATACACCTGAACATCAGCAGGAGAGGACTCTTTAAAGTAGAGACACTACATACTGATATACACCTGAACATCAAAAAGCACTGATGCAGATTAAGCAGAGCCAGCGCAGAGTATCGGACTATGCCATTGAGTTCAGGACCCTTTCAGCAGATAGTGGCTGGAATAGTCTAGCCGAAAGACACAAAGAAAGGTTTAAGAATGTGGCACTACTGCCTCGACACCAAGGGGACACACCAAGCCATCGTCCCGCCTGGAGACATCCTGCTGATGCTCCTCCTGAAAGAAGAGTGCTCCCAAGTGTCTCAGAGGAGCCCATGCAGTTGGGTCGAGCAAAGTTGACTCCTGAGGAACGTCTTCGGCGCATTCAGGAGGGCAGGTGTTTTAGAGGAGAGAGAGGGGAGAGAGGGGAGAGAGGGGAGAGAGGAGAGAGTCGGAGAGATGGGAGAGAGAGGGAGAGATGGGGGAGGGAGGTTCCGAGGAGAGAGGGGGAGAGATTTCTCTTTCGTCGCTCTTTTCTGAGTAGAGAGGTTTCTCTCTTTTTCTTCTTTTCTCTCTTCTTTCTAGGGGATCTTTTTTTGAGAGGGGTTCGTGCTCATGATTCCGCGTTTTCTTTTTTCTCTACGAGATGGGACTAGAGAGGTCCTTATTTTTCTTGTCTTCTTTTCCTCTTGAGCTCTTTTCCTGCTTTTTCTTTTTTTCTTCTTCCTTTTTTCTCTGAGGCTTATCGTTTGAAGGGGAGTACAAAACTGCTCTTGGTGGTGCTCGACCTCAGGCTGCGGAACCTCCTCCCTAAAGGCAGGAGGGATGAAGAGGATGAAGAGGCAGTTGGAGGGATGAAGAGGATGAAGAGGCAGGTGGAGGGATGAAGAGGATGAAGAGGCAGGTGGAGGATGAAGAGGCAGTTGGAGGGATGGGAGGGGTCACCCACAATGCTGAGTGTTCTGCAGGTGAGGCGGGTGCTGTAGGCCCAGGAGAGATGGGAGTGAGGCACCGATGTGTGTGAGTGAGAGAATTGAACTGAGCGTGCAGAGGAGACCCCCCCACACTTAACACTTTATACTCATGAATAAAACCCTGATTAGCGTTTAGGAGTCTGCTTTCTGGAAATGGTATTCATTTACGTTATGACTTTGAAATGTAAACTACTAAGGTTTGAAAATGGAGTGTTTACTTGAACAGGGGATTGTTTTAGTCATACTGTAACTGCCTGGAACAAATACAAATATTCCTGTTCAATTTGATCAATAACCAGCAAATTGTGTCCGTGTTTTCAGCCACCAGGGGGCGCCATTGTCATGATTTAACTATTTAAATGTTAATGTTTCTGGTTTTTAGCCAAATAGTCATAAATGATTGAGACTATTCACAATGTTTGGGGTGCTTCAACACATTTGACCACTTATTTAAATACTTGTTAGGATATATAAAGTTTATATTTTAAATGATAACAGACGTGTTGGTGTTGCTTTTACACATTTGTTGGCACTAACACAAATTGCGTTATGATTTTAAAGGCAATTCTGGAGCAATTTTGACAAAAATATCACAGAATGTATGACTGCAACACACTTTAGTGGTGCTGTTATTAGTTTTATAGTAAAAACAAAATAAACATATCTCTAGGTATTTGTAAAAAAAAAGACTTTATTGATCTGCAATCCAGCATTTAGAGACTTTTATGCACTTTAACACAGTTCAAAGTTACACATTTTGGAGGTGCCTTGTCCACATTTTGGGGGAACTGTAAATGTTTTGTATTATAACAAACATATTTGGGGTTAAAAGAAATTAAATATAAGTAGGATGAATAAATAATAGGAGACCCAAATCACATTTTTAGGATCTATTTCCAATTTGGATCATAACCTTGTGAGATTTCAGATTTTACATTTGATCTCACATTTCTAACTGTATGTATGTCCCTTTCTGTTCAACTCGGTACAGAAGTACTGTTTTAGATTTGGTCATGGTTGACTTTCTTGGGATGATTTTAATTGTCATACATTTGTGTTTCCTCCTAATCAGACCCGGCTGAGGAACTTCTGCTCCGACCCTGAAACCCGGAATGATTCATTACAGGGGGGAAAGTCTGAGTTATGGGGGGTTTAGTTTACCAGACTGTGTCATATTTTCCCTTTGATTCACCAAATGAAAAAGGGGGTAAAAGCCTCAGTCATCCCCCCTCTTCCCAAAAAAGCAGATCTCCTGTCTCCTTGTGGCCGAGACGCACAGAAGCCCTCCATCACCGGAAAGGAATGCAGAGAACTATGTAGAAGTTTCCGAGTCTGTGTGTGTGTGAGTGTGAGAGAGAGTGTGTGTGTGAGTGTGTGTGTGTGTGTGTGTGTGTGTGTGTGTGAGTGTGTGTGTGTGTGTGTGTGTGTGTGAGTGTGAGAGAGTGTGTGTGTGTGAGTGTGTGTGTAAGCACTTTCAGAGGTTGCACATCATTTTTTGTCTCGGCTGCATGTCGTAAGAGCAGCCTTGGGGAGTACCGGATAAAAAAGTCCTGCATTCAAAATGTTACTCAAGTAAAAGTAGAAGTACTCAGATCTTGTACTTGAGTAAAAGTAGAAGTACTCAGATCTTGTACTTGAGTAAAAGTAGAAGTACCAGAGTGTAGGAATACTCTGTTACAGTAAAAGTCCTGCATTCAAAATGTCCCTCAAGTGAAAGTATAAAAGTATTCTCATCAAAATATAGTGAAAGTAGCGACAGTAAAAGTAGTCATTGTGCAGATTGGTCCATTTCAGAATAATATATATGATATGTTTTATAATGATTGATCATGAAAGTGTTCTCAAAGCTGGTAAAGGTGCAGCTAGTTTGAATGACTTTGTATACTGCAGGGTAGCTTGTGGATTTACTCCAAGTGGAACTAAAGTCTGATTTAACACTTGATTATATTTCACATCATTCATCCACATCTGTAAAGTAACTAAAGGTATTAAATACATGTAGTGGAGTAACAGTGCACCATGTACCTCTGAACTGTAGTGGAGTAGAAGTACAAGTAGCTCAAAATTGTACTTAAGTACTTAAAAACTACTTAGTTACTTCCCGCATGTTTAAAGTAACCCCCCCAACGCTGCGTAACAGCGCTGGGAGGGTAACTCTAAGGAGGGTTACTCCCCCCTGTTAAGTACCAGATTGAGTGCAGATTCGTTCCATTTGGAAAGAGGCTCGCCGACACGTCTGGGAACCAAGAAGCTCTCCGGATCATTTCTCTCTCCTCAGGCTGAGGGTCTGCAACAGAGAGATTACTACCTTTTTAATTTTTAATTTCGTTAAACCAACCCAGAGAGATTCTACAGTCTTCTCCATAGGTCAGTCCTGCAATATCTTTACGTTTTTCTTCCCAGTTGAATTATTTTGGTGCTTTTTAAGACGCATACATGACGTATTTCTTGCAGCTTTAAGGTGGTTTTAGTCCTCAATTTTACTAGTTTTTAATATTCCAGTTACCATCCAGTTTAATTTGGAGTATTTCGAGGAACGCGTGGACTATTCCTTGAAATCGCGGTGCGTAATTGCGCACGGAGCGAGGATTTGACGCTCGGTTTTTCTGAACTTTTGAAAGACTTTCTCTCCGGTAGAGTGGGTTTATTTATCAGCAGGGATATGAGAGACTTCATTGGAGGATTTGCATCAGAATCCAGGCAGGCTGATTTAGGAGGGAAACACGGAGACTTAACACAGGAAGAGAAGAGACAGTCAGATGTGCGCCTTTATTCTAACAGGTTATCCATTAAAACTGCTTTGTTGGTTGTTTAACGTTTTGAAATTGTGGATTTTTGGACATTAATATAAAGTCTATCTTGTAAAAAACATTTAGTGTCTCTGGGGAACAGTTGTTAGGAGCCCAAGGATCATGGAAATCTGATTTTTTTTATATATTCCTCCGTTTTTTGTGTGGATTTTTAAGCATCTGATTGCTGGTAGATTTCCACGAGGCAGGTGTTGGAGGTTCCTGGTTCACATTCAGGTTGCTCAAAGGTGTTCTGGAGCCTCGGGCTGATTTGTTGAAGGTGTAACCGCCTCTCTTCGTTCCTCCTCAGCCTCCTTCATGAGCTGCTGAGCCGGAGGAAGAAGATGAAGATGAAGATGTTTCTGGCGGCGGCTGCCCTCCTGGCACTGCTGCTGTCCTCCTCTCACGCCCAGGATACAGGTAAAGCTGCTCTTCCTCCTCCTCTTCATCATCCTCGCTGTGACCCAACACCTCTCTCTTCACCTCCTCTCACCTCTGCCTTTCCTCTGCAATGATGCATATTTAGTCTGAATAAAAGAATCACACAGAGAAAGAGAATGTGTGGATTGATTTGTTTTATCTTTTCAGCTTCAGTTTAACCTTTTGATTAATGTTTTTCCCCCAAGTTTCCATCAGGAATTCACAAGATTTCTACTTGCAGAGAAATAGCTTCAAATATCTGGGTTGAATTTATGGATTGGAGTTCATTTGGTCAAACTAGTAGCGCTTCAGAAGTGTTTTAAGCCATGAGAGAGTTACAAGATGGTGAGAAAGCTACCGTTATGAGGGAACATTGTTATACTGTTAAAAAAGCTAACCTATTTTGCCTTTCTCCCCTAAAAGAACAACTTCAAGCTTCTAAAATGCCATTTATTCACATTTACCCATCTTAAAAGACCGTAATCTATCTGAAAAACTATCGTAAAGTAAAAAAAAAAAGTGTTTGAACCTTTACTGCATCCCATGTGAGGCGGTAGAGCTGAAACTAATGGGTTCAATGGGACATCTTTTCATCCTCACACAGATGTAGTTCCGTCTGTTTTACACCAGGAGGGGCCCTTGCTTATAATCAAATATTTACTACTGAAGCAGACATTTCTCTATAGTTTCCAAAAAAAGGAAAAGCCCAGACGGCACGTGGCCAAGTTTCCTCCCCACGTCCTTTCTCCTGATGGAACGGAAAGACTAAATATGAGTTTCACATGATTTTCCAGAGGTTAGAAGAGGAGAGAATCTGCTCCCATGTGCCTCTGGAGTTTCTCCTAAGTGCAGTAAAAACCCATCAAGGAGGAGAATATTTCTCTCTTCTGCTTCCAGGAGAGTTTCCGACCTCCTGTGACCCCCATTATTGTCTCAACGGGGCCCCTTTCAAAGTAAAGGCATCATAATGGGGTCATATACATTATAGCGTGTGGAATACTTAGACTTGTTGAGGCTGGAAAAAAGAATTATCCCCCAAAAGGAAGTCCTCTGCTTTAAGGACTGTCACATTTCAGGTGAAATATTGCAAAATAAAAGCAGCCTCGGAGGTCGAAAGCTTCAAAGAAAAGCTCAGAATGTAAGAAAGTGTGTGTTCAAGTGTGTGTGTCCATGTGTGTGTAAGTGCTGGAGTTTCTTTGGGTAGTTTTTGTCCATTTGGAAACAGAAGCAGCAGCCCCCGCGGCCCTTGCATTGATTCACCAGGTTGGTGGTTCCTCCATTTCTGACGTCCTGTCCCTTCCCCCTCTTCACGGTCAAGCCTTGACCTCGAGTCTCGGCTTCACAATATTTTACAATGATATTCTTCACTCCAATACTAACAGATGAACTGGTTGGCGGTCTAGGAAAAAAACACTCTAGCTAAATATTGTGTCGTTTATTTACTTGTTTCCCTAATTTGCATCGTGTGTTTCTGCAGAACTTTCACAAAATGAGCACAAACTCTGGAGCTCAGATTACCGTTAGATGAACTTCCCTTCAGCATGAACAAATTAAGAGTTAGACTCGCTGTTTACACCTTTTAGAAACTGCTTTTCAGTTTAGGCAAGCGTTTTCAAGATAATAGTCTCTAAAAATGGGGGAAAATATACAGGGCTGGAAAAACTGTGGATTGTCACATTGAGTATCAATACTGCAATACCAAATCTTGTTTTGAGTATTGATACTAGCATCAGTTGGATAAATGGCGATAAGAGAAGTGTTTTACGGTATCTGTTTCAAAGAACTTGGTAGCTATTCAAGTGTAGATAAATAAGAAAGAGTAAGAAAATGTCAAAATAGTATATCTTAAATGATAAGGTTATTAACAGATCAGTAGAAAAAAGCTTGAAAGATATCTGGAGTAGTTTATTTACATTACATCCTACCATAAATCAAGATTCATCTTTTCTTGCTCATAACGCTTTCGGTTAGTTGTGTAACCCCGGTTCTACCGATGATTTGCGTCTAAAAGCATTCATCTCTGGACGTTAGCTAAACTTACAGCTACTTTTATTTTCTTTATTAAAAATTGGTGCATTATAGCAAGCTAGATTTTCAGATAGGCGACTTTTTACTCGTGTTAGATTTTAGATTTTGTTTGAAAACCCCAACCTGAAGAAAATCATTTTAAAATATTCTCTAAATAATACCCTGTCGTCCCTCGTGTACATGGAATCTGTTTGTCCGTTGCCCCAAGTTGTTGTTAACAACTTTTCATGTACACGTGATGCATGATATCCTCCGTGTCCAAAAATCAGAGGTTCTTAAATGATTAAAGTCCAGATCCTGAAAGGAAACAAATTCATTTAAAAATCTGGGATCTGGAGCTGAAGTAGTTTAAGAACCTTTGGTGCAGTTTGTTTGGGAAAAGAAAAAAGATGTACACGCGTCTTTATTGACGTTGTGTATTCTTTTATGAGGTTTGCAATGGAGACGATGAGAGAAACTTTTCCCCATTGTATAATCAATATTTGAGAGTTTCATCAGATGTGTGTTTTTGTCAATTCAACATCTTGAGTTGGATTGAGGTCATGGACGGTCTGCAGGATGTCAGCCGGTCCATGTTGTCGTTACTTGGCCGGAAGCAAAACTTTTCATTATTTACGAAGAAGCTGGTGAATTAAAAAACACATATATTGTTGGTATCTATCTGTAAAATTATCTGAATGGAAGCAAAGAAAGGTCATGATAGTTTAAATGTTTGTTTTCCAGACACAACTTTTAAGTTTTAAACCATCAAACATTTTATACATTTATGGGATCAAGAAACATAGATTGTCCAATATTTTAACAAACATCACTATGATCATTTTTGGATCTCAAAAGTGTAGTTAAGCCAAAAATACAAATCATTGTAAGAAACAAACAATGCCTTTAAGTCAAGATTGCTTCTTGTTTGTAAACTGGATTCATTTTTTTGTCACAATTTCTAACAATAATCCAATCTAAGCAACTTAACTTGAATATTCAGGTCTGGAAATAAACCACTTCTTACTAAGCATATTGGAAACCATTGCATTTTAGATTTTAGACACTTAATTATTATCTTTCTTGAAATTGGCCTTTTTTCAGCTTCCGTAGACTTTGTCAGCCAAACTTCACCAGAGTCTGAGTCTTCCCGCCATGTTTGTGTTTCTTAGTGAATGTTCTCAACAGTAGATGGTAATGTGTGTTGTTGTGTCTTTTTGCTTGAGTTGTTGATGGCTGCCGGCCACACAAACTCAAACGGAGGTCATTTTTGTGTGAGTCCAAAATGGCTTCCCTAACATCTGTAGTTTAGTTTGTCTCTGTGTTGTTTGTGCCAACAGTGAACTTTTCAAACTTCATCCTGGAAGTGTTGACTGTTGGGGAAATCCTTGTATTCTTCACATTACAATACATCCACCGCCTGAAGCTGCTGGATTAACTCTGTTTACTTTTTCTCTTCACAGTGAACCCTCCGTCAGACTTGAGGTTTAGGATTTTGAATGAGAAAACAGTGCAAATGATTTGGAGTAAACCACAGTCGAGGATACAGGGCTACAGAATACAAGTGACCTCAGACACAGGTGGGTGCTCATTAAACCCGTGAGTTATGTCCTGCCCAGCCCACAACATTACAAGTGCCATAAACTTTCTTAGACATCAGTCTGCCCGGCAAGACTCGACACTCCCCGCAATTATCTGAAGATTTCTGCACACACATGTTTCCCTCCAGGACATCTCTAATGATTTAAAAAAAAGGTAAAACATTATCTCTGCAATGGAAAGTTGTCAGCATTAGTTTAACTCAGGAGTGTAGCTGTCACGTCAGTCAGAGTTAATTAAACAGGGAGATGATCTTTGAACAGCTTACAGTCATATCAGATCTGCCCTTCAATCAGCATGAGTTTAAATAAGGTGAACATCTAAATACCACAGAGTACAAAAATACTTCAGACAATTAGTTTAGGCATCTAACCTGCAGCAGGTTTGGAAAGGCATTCTCTTTCAACATGACAATGCTCCCATGTAGAAGCAAAGGCTCCTGCTTTAAAAAGCTGTTGGTAAGTTCAAACTTAGGCAAGCTCTAAGGACTTATACCAACACAGTCTCTCTGCGTTTCGTGTTATGGTCACGATTTCACAATTGTTTTCGTGTCACACAGAACGATTTTAAAAGCAATGTAAATAATAACAAATTAGAAGGAAAAAAAGATGATATAAAATACAGATGTCAGTATTTTGAGGCTCTGAGCCATTTCTTTTCCTCACTGACGGCAAAAAAACTCAGACATTATACAATTTAAAATAAAAGGGATAGGGTTAGGCTTAGGGTAAGATATTGAGTAAGAAAATGTTTTTATGAACCACACAGCTTCTGGTCTTCCAAGACCCGACCGGACAAAAAGACGTGGTGCAGGCACGAAACACACTACCAATAGAAATACATTGCTTTTAAAGTCGTTCTGTGTGACACGAAAAAAATGCGAAAATCGTGTTGGTGAACACGAATCAATAGATTAAATGTCGTGACTATAACACGAAATGCCGTGAGACTGGGTTGCTTATACATGTTTATTAAATGGAGCTTTACACGTCAGACAAACTCTGACATGAAAATGATTTGCCACTAAATATATAACCTTCTCCTAGTAACTGTTGGTGTAATTGTTACCTGCTGTTAGCCAACTAAACTAGCTAACTGTCAGAACGTTAGCTTTAATATGTAACTTAATATACATTTAAATACATTCAATAACTCCTGGGTGAAGCATCAGTTTTATGGATTGTTAACCAACATATCTAACATCAACTTTCTTTCTGTTATGTTATGTTAGCTAACTTAATTAGCTTACTAACAGAGCTAACGGTAGCTTGAATATTGACATTCAATAAAGGTCAGATTACAGACTGTCGGCAAATTTAACAATTTAAGACATTTATAAAATTGTAAGTATATAAATGTTAGCTTGGATATTAATATTTAATGTCCGATGTACCTGTAACTTAACTATCTAACTGACAAAACTACTGATTTAAGCTGAAATATTAACATTTAAAACGTCCATGTATCCGTTTAGCCTAAAATTCAGTAACATTCAACGTTTTAGCTGACTGACAAATCACACACTAGCTTTTAAGAAACTGCTAATTGTAATGGCTAGTTACTTTTAGCTTACTACATAGCTTACTAAAACTAAACTGACAGATCTGACATTAGCTTGTATATTGTCATTCGAAAACGGTTGTGGTGTGTACTGTAAGCTAACTAAACAAGCTAAGTAATATAACTAACATTAGCTTCAATTCGATAACTGCTAGGTGTAACCGTTACGTGCTGTTTCACACTTTTAAGGTTTTTTAGGAGACACATAGTCTATGCTTGTAAAAGTAATATAGTGTATTTCAATAAAAAATAATTTAGGTTAACATTAAGTGAGGGTTTAGGTAGTTGTTTTAATTCATTTTGTCGAAAGTTAATGGGTTTTAACACAGTAATAATCCTGTACAATAGGCATTCAACATGTCTTTACTAGAAAAGTAAGCATATCAACTCATAAAACAGGCCTAGGCTTCACTCAATAGAACAATTGGGTATTTAAGAGTTAAAATGACGTGTTTTGATTCAGTCATTGAGTAATGCGGAAAGATTTCATTAAATTGAATCTTTTGTTGTGTGTTTACACAACTCTTTCTTGTCCTCAGGTCAACAGTTTAAATCAGGTTTTATGTAACCCTGACTCTTGGAGAAATTAAGTAATGCAATAGTTTTCCTAATGGATTCCCTCTGACTTTGTGCATTTTTGTAGAAGAACCAATGAGAGAATTTAGTCTGCCTGCATCTGCGTCTAAGACCTCCATCTCAGACCTGAGTCCAGATGTGGATTATACCGTAACGATATTGGCGTACGCTGGATCAGAGGAGAGTCTGCCCATCTCCGGCCAAATTACACGTGAGTCAACGAGTGTGTGAGGGTGTGTGTGAGTGTGTGTGTGTGTGCGTGTTGTGTGTGTGTGTGTGTGTGTGTGTGTGTGTGTGTGTGTGTGTGTGTGTGTGTGTGTGTGTGTGTGTGTGTGTGTGTGTGTGTGTGTGTGTGTGTGTGTGTGTGTGTGTGTGTGTGTGTGTGTGTGGTTAAAGTAGCTCCAGACTTTCAACCAAATGCCTGGAAAATGTGTCAGCAGCTGGTCTGTTTTAGCAGCAAGTCACAATGACCTGGTTCACCAAGCTGACTGGTAGAACTCCCAATACACTGAGTGGACAGATTAACATGAACAGTGCTTTTTACAGAAACCCTGAAAGGCAAATGCAAAAAAAACGTTTTTGGTGATGCATTTTCTTAATCTGATCTAGTCCGTGTTTATACATTTCAAATAGTTTTGCAACGATAGTCTTTCTAAGGATTTATTAAGATCCCCTCCACCTTAAAAATGTGTGGCTGAAAGTGACCAAAAACCTGCCAAAACACTCAAAATATTCCAGATGTGTTGCATTACCTTTCTGAAACTGTTTAGAGACACAACAAATCCCTATAACTTAATTTAAGCGGCTCAATCCAGTCAAATAAAACATTCAAATGTCATTATACATAATTAATATGTGGTATATTTGTTTACCAAGACGTACGCCAGGTAAAAACTCCTAAATAGACTGACATAGTTTCAACAACCGCAAGTGAATTCTTGGATGACATTTTAAAGACTAAATATGATTAGTAGCTTGTTAGAAAAATAGATTTATTGTCTTCAATGTGGGAAAATTATTTGGCTTCCATCAGGAATTAAAAAGACAATAAAACATCTGGAAACAGACATGAGGAGCAAGCAAAAAAAAAACGTTATAAAATACAGATGTGATTTGGTGCACTAGTTAGATCACTGATTCCCAACATGTGAGTTCTCAAGATAACCATGATAGGTCACAAGGTAAGTGAAAATGTATGAACACAATTATATGCTTTATTTTTGTAAAAAAATCCCTTTCTTTCGTTGATTGAACTGGTTCCAACTCAAGAGGAGGCATGTGGCGCAGTGCATAGAGCCTTGCTGTTGGGATCAGGGGGTCACAGGTTCAAACCCCACTGCAGTCGTTGTGTCCCTGAGACACTTCACCCCAAATTGCTCCTGTGGGGATTGTCCACAGTATTGAGTATGTAAGTCGCTTTGGATAAAAGCATCTAACAAGTGACATGTAATAGTAATGTCCAAACACAGGTCTATACTAAAGGGTAATAGAGGCAAATCAGATGGGATGTAAGCAGTGAAAAGACCCAAAAGTCCCGTTAAAGTCTCTTTTGACATTACGTAATGATGAGTGAATGATCCAGATTTTCAGCTGCGAGTGAGATCTTCATTTATTTCATGGCAGCAGTTCGGAGTGGACGCCTTTTTGGCATCGCAGCACTCACTGATGAGCCGAGCAACCCTCCGAGCACGGAGATTCCCTGAAAATCTGTCGGAAACGATGACATCAATTTAGTTTGTTTTGCCATTTGGGAGCTCGTGTTGCACGTTCGATGGATCTGTGGGGACAAAATGTTGCGTAAGAAACCCTCAGAGGAGAGAAAAATAATCTCTTGAATGGAAAAACATTGAAGAGATGTTGATAGATAGATAAAGGGTTTCTTATTTCTGTAATTACATGATTGTGTTTTTGTGTTTCAGTGGAGTCAACTGGAGGGACTTCCAGAAAACCAGACGCTTCAGATTCAGTCAGTAAGTCCTTTTGTTCCTTTAATTTGACGTGTGGGTTTCACTCACATCGCTAAGATAATGAGTCACAAACGTTCGACTTTTCCACATATTGTTCTCGAACGTTCTTTTCCTCGTTGCTGGTCTGCGTCCATCATCGTGAGCTCAGAATCTAAAGGAGTTCTCTTTCAACACAACCCCCCATTGTATAGCGAGAATCAAAATTAGAAGCCCATAAATCTCTAAAGTATTCGGTCATGGTGTTGGTCCTCTGCTGGGAGAAGTGGAAACCATTACAGAGGCTGATTTACAAGAGAACTGCTACTGCCCCGCACATGATGACAAGCTTTTGCTGGTTTTTCACTAGGGGAAAGAAACTCCCAGAAAGAAGAGAGAGAGAGTCCTGTACCTAAAGCGGTACATTTAGATTCAACTTCAGAAGAACAATGTGCTTTACAAAAACACTCAAACACTCATCTTGTGCTTCTATATAATAACTCCTACTGTACGTCAATTTTAAGGAGCTAAGTTTAATCAAAGTCTGTATCAAATGCTGTCAAATTGACCACATGCCTAATAAAACATAACTCTAAACCTTCATATGATTTAAACCGATGAGATATATGAACCCCCTGTATCATTGGCATTTAAGGGGACATGTGATATAGTGATCCAAACCGTTCGTTGTAATGGGCTGTGAAGATGTTTAATTCTGTGATTAGTTTCAGCATTTTAATATTGAGCACTATGGGGATTGATTAGCCGTTGGAGAAAGCCTCAAGTGGCCATTTGAGGAACTGCAGTTTTTGGCACTTCCCCATTTCCTTCCTTTTTAACCCTGGAGGTTTTTCCGCTTGGCTTTAACACTACTTTTGATATGACCAGAGCTCAATTATGCAAATCCCTTTGGTGTTGTGATAACATTGTTAGTGTGAAGATCAGGTTAAGAACTACAGGTGTAAAGGAACGTTGTCATCATAATAGAAACAAGTATTTTGTAAGATTAGATAAGATAAGAAGTACTTTATTGATCCCAATTTGGGAAATGTGTGCGTTGCAGCGGCATAAAAAGACAAGGCATTGTACAATACAATTAAAAGAGTAGAAATAAACAATCCAAAATGTAAACATCTCAAATAGAAATCAAATAGCATTAAAAGAGTAAAAAATATACATGTTGTAATACAAAGTAAACAAAAGCAAATTTGACCAAAATTGCAACATGACGGTCTTTTTGGGGCATTAGGACGTTAAGGGTTCTGTATTTTCTGACACATTTATTTAAGATTGAACATTAACACTGTAAAAACTCGAAATCTAGCCAAGTATATTTGCCTAATATCTAGTCAGAATATGTCTTAACACTTGATATAAGACATTATAACTTAAGAAGTAACAACGCAGGGAGATATAGGGTCTTGTTTTTAGACAATGCATCTTAAGTATCTGTTTAAGACTTTTTGAAAGCATCTTATTTTTAGTTGGATCTCAGATTAAAGAAGATTTTCAAGCTCATGTGGTATTTGTAAAAGATGGATCATCTAGTTTGAAGAAATGAATCTTACTTGATTTTGGAAAACATTTTTGAAGGACAATCACCAAGTAATTTCAGAAAATAGAGCAATCTTTAGCATTTCTGACTTATTTCCATTCATGATGCTGGTAAAATAGTTCAAAAATATATTCCCCAACTAATTACAACATCTCAAGTATCTAAATATCCCATATTATTCAAATAAATCTTATCAAGCAAATGTTTACTTGTTCTATTGGCAGATTTTTCAACTTATAACAAGTGAAAACACCTTGATTTTATTATTGTTTTACTTGATTTTGAGCAGCATTTTTTCCAGTGAAATAGCTAAAGTAATCAAAAACCAGAACAACAGCGATGAAATTGACATCTCTCTGGATCATTGCGAACTTTAAACATTTATCCTTAAGTGGCTTGAAATATAAATTGTGAAATGTCCTTAATAATAAGTAATTTAACCTTATTCCTTCTTCTCTTGATATTTATTATCCTCTCCCCCCTCACTTTATTTCCCAGAATGCTCTGTGAGTGCCATCGCTGACGTGGTTTTCTTGGTTGACGGATCCTGGAGTGTCGGCCGGCCGAACTTCAAATTCATCCAAAAGTTTATCTCCGTGGCGGCCGGAGCGTTTCAGATCGGAGCGGAGCGGACGCGGGTCGGCGTGGTCCAGTTCAGCTCCGGATCCAGAACTGAGTTCAACCTGAAGACACATCTGACCCGACCGACGCTGCTGAGGGCCATCGCAGCGCTGGAGTACAAGGGAGGGAACACCAGGACAGGTACAGGATCTCTTCAAATCAACAGAGAGGGCAAAAGTACACACATCCTTTACTCAAGTAGAAGTACAGATACTCGTGTTTAAAAATACTAGTAGAAGTACTGACTAAACTTCTTTACTCAAGTCAAAGTAAAGAGGGCTTTGAAATGTACTTCAGTAAAAAGTACCCATAACTAGCAGCTGTTTTAAAGAGTACCTGAACTCCCTTTATATTAATAGAACAATAATGTCATTGTTAGCTAATGAATGTTTCCATGCTGAACAACGGCAACATGACAACGTTTTCATTGGTCCCTCTTCTTTAGAGAAGACCAGGAAATGATGGATACACGGATCGTGTTCAAATCAATAGGCACGCAATGACTCTAAATAATAATGATCACGCCACCAAACACACATTCAAACTAAAGGAACCAGCCTGTTTGGAAAATGTAAGAAGTAGAAAGTACAGGTATTTGTGTTCAACATGTAAGAAGTAGAAAGTACAGGTATTTGTGTTCAAAATGTAAGAAGTAGAAAGTACAGGTATTTGGGTTCACCATGTAAGAAGTAGAAAGTACAGGTATTTGTGTTCAACATGTAAGAAGTAGAAAGTACAGGTGTTTGGGTTCACCATGTAAGAAGTAGAAAGTACAGGTATTTGGGTTCAACATGTAAGAAGTAGAAAGTACAGGTATTTGTGTTCAAAATGTAAGAAGTAGAAAGTACAGGTATTTGTGTTCAAAGTGTAAGAAGTAGAAAGTACAGGTATTTGTGTTCAAAATGTAAGAAGTAGAAAGTACAGGTATTTGTGTTCAAAATGTAAGAAGTAGAAAGTACAGGTATTTGTGTTCAAAATGTAAGAAGTAGAAAGTACAGGTATTTGTGTTCAACATGTAAGAAGTCAAAGTAAAAAGTCGTCAGAAAAATAAGTAGTGGAGTAAAGTACTGATACCAGAAACATGTACTTAAATAAAGTAACAAAGTATTTGTACTCCACTACTTCCCACCTCTGCAGACCATTGTTTTCTGTGCATCATTTTAAAACCTAACCCCTTCCTGTGTTCCTGCTCCAGGCGATGCCCTCGACTACCTCCTGAAGAACTCTTTCTCTGAGGCGTCTGGTGCCAGGAAGGCTTTTCCCAAAGTGTTGGTGATCATAACGGACGGCAAATCTGAGGATCCCGTGGAGAACTTCGCCCGGGAGCTGAGGAGCAGAGGGGTGGAGATCTTTGTCCTCGGTACGCAGCCAGAAACACCTTTATTACATTCCACATCTTACATTTTCCACTCGTTATTTAATGCTTTTAACCCTGTAACAAAAGCAGCTCAGGGTGACGTAACAAGAGGAGAAATGCCTACATCATTAAACGCTACGAACGAGTGATAGCAGGTTTTATGTGTGTTTACACGCGAGCTCAGACTTTCCACTAACTGAGGGACGGAGGAACAGAAGTGGGCTGTTGCTAAGCTGTTAAAGAGGGATGGTGGTCAAAGAGATGAGAGATTATCTTCTACGGTCTGAGGACATACTGAAACATACATCAGTAACGGGCCGTCTCCACGGCAGCGTTAAAAAATCTTGAAACGCTTCTGCCCATTCACTTTGAATGGGGTGACGTCACTTTTTTTCGCTTTCGCCGAAATGCATTGTGGGCAGGCGAGCGGAGATTCTCAGGATTTTCAAGATCCAAAGTTGAACAATGTTCAACTTTTGAGGCTGAGGTGGAAGCGTCAGCCAATCAAATCCCGTGTACGCAAATCTGACAGTTCAAGCTCTAGCCAATCAAACGGCGTGTATGCTGGGAGAGAAATACCGCAGGTCATTTCCTCATATTCCAAAAAATGGAGGAGAAATTAGCGGTAGCGAATCAATCACCCGGTGCTTTATGACCAGACCTACCGGGATATAAACCGGAGGAGCCAGGCATGGAGGGAGGTGGCAGAGACAGTGGTAGGTTTTCGCCTGTTTTGGGGAGTTTATATCCAGTTTACTTCGGGCTTTTTTGCTTCGTATGTCGCGGGCGGGAGATTCATGTGATTGGTTGCTCGCAAAAAATCCTCAAGCTTCAGATACGCCCACCTCCAAGATTTTTTTAACGCTGCCGTGGAGACGGCCCGTAACACTGTAGATGTCTCCTAATATAAATATAACATGGATCCAATCAGCATGGACATCAGGTTTAGGAAGATTTCTCAAATGCCCAAAACAGTAGCTTTATTTTGACTTCATTCACCGTCTTTTGAGTTGTGATATTTCTGCAGACAATTCTTTCTTTACTTAGACGTCACGTCACTTTGTCAGAGAACCTGATATAATGTTTGGATATACTTTTAAAAACATTATATATCAGACTTTATCTTGGCAACAACTTGATACTGTCAGATATATATGGTGAAGAAAGGAGGAAACAGGGAAAGAGAGAAAGAAGGAGAGGAATGTAGAAAGAACAATATCAGCATTATTTGGTAGGAGTAGTAGAGCAGATCTCTAAGTGCATCTTCGTGTAACCCGTCGAAAAATATACAAAAATAAAGATTATCTCCTTCTGCAAAATTTGAAACTCTCCAAAAATGGACCTAATCAAGTATAAAATCACACTTAATTACAGTATTTGAGTTAAAGTACCTTTCCAATTTAGTCGTTTAACAAGTCCTCATCGAGTGTATGAACTACATTCAGTAAAGGCTCACAGCTTTACTAAAAGTCTACTAGGATATAGGATTGTAAAAAGCCCAAATGGTTTCATATTTCCTACCCGTCATATATGATGAAGAAAGTAAGGAAACAGGGAAAGAGAAAGAAAGAAGGAGAGGAATGAAAAGGTAGAAAGAACATATCAGCATTATTTGGTAGGAGTAGTAGAGCAGATCTCTAAGTAAGATTATCTCCCTCTGCAAAGTTAGAAAACGCTCCAAAAATGTATCTAATCAAAAGAAATCACACTTAATTGCAGTATTTGAGTTAAAATACCTTTCCAATTTAGTCGTTTAAAAAGTCCTCATCGAGTGTATGAACTACATTCATAAAGTCTTCGAGGATATAGGATTGTAAAAAGCCCAAATGGTTTCATATTTACTTCCCATGCTGTCACACTTTCCAGCGAGAGTAGAATAAAACAGCGGAGGCTTTCGATTGGTTGTGAATCCAGCTGGAGAACTTTTAATAGGTTTTTATAGATTTCACCCAGTATTTACAGACCTGGAGAGAATCCACTCTTATTGACGCAATAATCCTCTCATGATGCCAGTGACTTTATAACTTTATGCTTTGAACTAGTGTTGCCTTTAAGATAGGAAAGGTCAACAAAAAAAAAAAGAATCAGAAACAAGTTTATTGCCAGGTAAGCACCTTGAGATGACGTTGTCTTTAAAGTGTGCTATATAAATCAAATGTATTATTATTATTATTAGGATAACACATACGAGGAATTTGACTTGGTGTTGTGGTGCATACATTAAAATAAAACAACGAAATTGTCGGAGGAAAATCTCGGACTAGGCTCGTTGAAAAAGTCCGGACCTCCCTCTAAACATTATAACTTATGAACTTTCTTCGTGATAGACAGAGTTTGGTGCAATAGAACTTTTATTACGTCAAAAGACATAAATCAAATAGAGAGCAGACCCCGGGATCGTACTGTTGAACAAACGTTGTACTCGTACCTTTATAGCGAGCCTTCTCGTCCCTTATTGGTTGACCTTGGTGAAGGACGACAAACCACCTCCCAGTTTCTTTGTCAGCAACTTTTTCTGCCGACGTTTGCATTTACCTAAACTTCCGCACACGTGACCGTAACTCTTTCAGCAGACGTTTGCATTTATTTATACTTCCGTACACGTGCCCTGGAGGCGTTCCGTCACATTGACCGCTTCTTGACCTTCAGCAAAGTTCACTATCAAGTGAGGGGGAGTTTTACCACTGGTCTCTTTCCCAGTTGTAACCTCACATCTTATTAGCTTCAGGCAATGTGAATAATAATTAACCTTAACCTAAAAGTGGCCTTTTCGTTCAACCTGACACACACATACACACACACACACACACACATGCTCAGAGCAGAGTCCGCTACTCTTCTCCACATGAAGTTACACACTCATTCAGATGGAAACACTGTTCTGACAGTTTACACACCCTAACATTACACTGTTATTATACTGTATTATACCAAGCATTATAGCACTATACTGAACACTCATCATTCCCCATTATGTTCTAATAATGAGTATTTCTTCAAGAAAAGTTCTACTACAACATTATATGAAAAACACAGATAGAAAAGTATTTGAAGAAACTATAATAACATTAAAATATATAAATAATTAAATATATAAAATATATATTGCAGTATTTACATTGAAATAGAATTGGAGTAATAATTATAATAATAAATAATAATTGGAATGTCCCTAATTTTAGCAGACTGTGACAATCTGAGTGGTTGCAATGGAACAATTTCCCTGTTTTTCAGACACTAAAATCTCTCTTTTTTCAGGCATCCAGCAGGCAAACGAGGAACAGATGAAGCTCATGGCCTCCGAGCCTCACACAAGTCACATCTTTAGCGTCGCTGACTTCAACTTAATCAAGAGTGTGCAGAACAAACTCGTCTCTCAGGTGTGCGCTGGCGTCGACGATCAACTCAACTCACTCGTCAGCGGAGAAGAAGGTGAGATGTGGTGAAGAAATGTGAAATAAGTGGAGTAAATAATGCGTTACAAGTTTCTGTCTTCTGTTGTCCTTTTGTACATTATCTAAAAAAGTAGATTTATTGTCACTAGTTAGATGAAGAGATTGATACCTATCTAATGTTTGTACGCTAAAATTACATTACAGCTAGCAGGTAGCATAGCTTAGCATAAAGACTGAAAATGGGGAAACAGTAATTCTACATCAGTCCAAACGTAACAAAACCCCTCTACCAGCACCTCTAACTTATTCTTATTCTTGTTTTATGTAGTTATTTCAACCCATAAATCTTTGGACAGAGCCAGGCGAACTGTTTCCACCTGTTTCCAGTCTTTATGCTAAGCTAAGCTAACTATCCGCTGGCCCCAATTGCATATTTACAAGATGTATCAAGCTCCTCATGTAACTCTTGCAATGTTTTTGAGATATATCACTACTCCTTATTGATATATTAAATGTCATCCACAATACGACATTTCCGTTTTGGTATATTTTTGTGTTTTGCCTTATAAATTATAATTTTGTACCCTAAACCAAGTTTTACACATCCCAGAAATCAGCTCAACCTCAGGTAATCTTATATGTCACTCATTAAAGACTTCAATACACAAAAATAGGGGAAATTTGCCCATAAAGAAAACTAAAAACTGAGTTTGAAGTTTTTACTTATTTAATTAAAACAGAACTTCTAACCATAATAAAATAAAAACGATAAGCAATGCGCCAGGATAAAGGTAAAACTATATGCATTATTTCCAAAACTTTACCCATTCGCTTAACCAACGCTAGTAAACGGCTCACAATGACAAACTTGATGACTTGTTTAGCGCTGTTTCTCTAGTTTACAGGAAACAAACGTCATGTCTCTAGCTCATACTGCTGAGAAGTTATGATGCTTTGAAGACGGCGTGATATTTGGATCTTATACGGCCCGTGGGTCTCAGAGGGTTAAGATACTCCTGCTATAAACCAACACCATAGATAATATGTGTACATTGTTTGCATAATGAGATTGATATACTTCTATAATTCCTATTCTTTGGCAGTTGTTGAGCCAGCCTCCAAGTCCTGGAGGTATCAAGCTCCTCATGTAACTCTTGCCATATTTTTTAGATATATAACTACTCCTTATTCATGTACTATATGTCATCATAATCTGTTTTATAGCTGATTTTCGTGGTGTTTTTTAAGCAAACAACAATGTTTTTGCCAAATGATCAAGCACTTAAGATTCTCCTGCTATACAGCAACACCATAGATAATATGTGTACATTTAATGCATAATGAGATTGATATATTTCTATAATTCCTATTTTTTTGCAGTTGTTGAGCCAGCGTCCAATCTCCAAATCTTGGAAGTCGCCTCAAAGTCGTTGCGGTTGATGTGGGACGCCTCCATTGGAGAGGTTTCGGGATACAAGGTTCAGATGATCCCGATGATGGCTGGAAGCAAACGGCAGGAGCTCTACGTTGGTCCGACGAAGACCCAGGTGGTGGTCAGAGATCTTTCCCCAGACACAGAGTACCAGATCAGTCTGTTCGCTTTGAACGGCCTGATGCCCAGCGAGCCTCTGACCCTCATGCAGAAAACACAACTCGTTAAAGTGTCACTGGGTGAGTACGAAATAGTGGAGGTACAATCTCCAAACTGGCCTTTTATTGCATTTTCTGACACAATGGAGGTTTGTCCTTTACACCGGACACTAAGAAGGTCTTCAAAGTTCAAGAAAATACTTTATCGTTTTATTTTAAAGGACGACGGTATGGTTAACTCAATTGCATGCTTATACTTGGCATGCTTGCAATGTTTAATCTGTGAAACAAGCTTGTTTTGCATGAACACAAATATTTGTATGTGTTCTCATTGAATCTAGTCAATGACAACCTTTAACAATATTCTAGGTATCATTGAGCCTATCAGTTGCTTCTCTAAAACACCCCGAGGAAAGGTCTTATAACACAAGCTTTAGACAGATTTGAATGTGTTCTCTTTGAAGCCAATCAATTACAACCTTGTCTTGTGTCTTTCTGATCTCAGAGTGTTCTCTTGGCGTTGATGTCCAAGCCGATGTGGTCCTCCTCGTCGACGGTTCCTACAGCATCGGTCTGGCTAACTTCGCCAAAATGAGAGCGTTCCTGGAGGTGCTGGTTACCTCCTTCGACATCGGACCAGATAAAGTCCAGATCAGCTTGGTTCAGTACAGCAGGGACCCTCACACCGAATTCTACCTGAACACTCACCACGATCAGAGCGCCGTAGTGAAGGCGGTGAGATCGTTTCCGTATCGTGGCGGATCCACAAACACCGGCAGGGCGATGACTTACGTGAGAGAGAAGATCTTCCAGGCCAACAGAGGAGCGAGACCCAACGTTCCTCGCATAAACATCCTCATCACGGACGGGAAATCTTCCGACGCCTTCCACAATCCGGCCACCAAACTGAGGAACGCCGATGTGGAGATATTTGCGGTGGGCGTTAAAGATGCCGTGAGAGGCGAACTGGAGGCCATCGCCAACGAGCCGGCGGCGACACATGTTTACACCGTGGACGACTTTGATGCCTTCACGAGGATTTCCAAAGAGCTGACGCAGTCCATCTGCCTGAGGATCGAGCAAGAACTACGAAACATCATCCAAAGACGTAAGTAATGTTGCTTCAATACTCTATGCTGATGATACCATGCTTTTTACTCAAGTTGTTCAGAGCAATGTGCAGAGAAAGATTGGATCTATTCTGATGTCTTGTCATTTATTACTTATTTATGTTCTGGTTTGATTCAGAAGAGAATCATGTTGAAAGCAATTTTTTTTTAGTATTTCCTTGATGATAGCGCACTTCACTCAACTTCTTTTGAGCAATCTGCAGAGAAACATTGGATTAATGTTTTTTATACTATTCTGATTTCTTAACATTGATTACGCATTTATCGCATCATGTTCTGGTTTGATTCAGAAAATAATCATGTTGAAAGCAAATACATTTGACTAGTATTTGCATTTATACTCTACGCTGATGATACCACACTTTACTCAACTTGTTTTGAGCAATCTGCACAGAAAGATTTAATCGATTCTGTTTTCTTGTCATTGATGACTTATCTTTTCTATCATTTACTGGTTTGATTCTGGTTTGAGGCAGAAAAGAAAGCAAAATCAGACTTTATTTTCAGTAACATTAGCCTGAAATATGTGTGCAAATAAGGCATTTTGCGATTCTCTTTCGTCAAAAGGATAAACAAACGTAATAATCTGTGTATATCAATGCACAATTGGGTGTTTTCTACTGGTTTAAACTGAAGTTGGAGCCTAATTTCAGCTGTAAAGGTGGATAATATGAATTACATGGTTTGAGTGTCGTTCCAGTTCTGCGCAGACATTACTTGTCTGTCATTTGTCACACTGGGCGAGGCACTTGAGGCTCAGCCATGCAGTATAATCAAGTGTTTGGAGGATGATTGCAAGTCGTTTTACCCTTGTGTATCCATTGTTTGGTAGTGGGAATGTTTTACGCAATTGCATGCTTATACTTGGTTTTCTTGCATTGTTTATTCTGTGAAACAAGCTCGTTTTGCATGAACCGAAACGTACAAACCATAGAGATCCAAGATATCAGATCAACCTCTTGGTGTCCAAACAATTAAAATGTTCGCTAACTTTAAATATCAGTAAGAATAACTTTTTCTAGTCATAGAAATCTCAAAGTTTTAACCATTTTCCTCATAATTATGTATTAAAAACAATACTAAGCTCTTTGATATTTACTTTCAGTTTGTTTCTCAGCATATTTCATCAAACCTGATCAGCTGCAACCGTTTTTAGATAAAAAAAATGTACTTTATTTAATGTTTATGTGCTGTGAAGACTAATAAATGCTTTTCATAAGTGCTGGGAATTTAAGTGTGAGAACTACCTGTCAACGTTCATGATTTAGAGCATTTGTAGTGATCAAACCAACATTTGAACAATTAATTACTGCCTCAGTCAGACGATACTCTGTGGAGGAGAATACAGAGCAGCACCAACACATGCTCACAATTACTCTCATGTCACATTTCCAAGAGTGTCTTTCCTTTTTTTCCACCGAGCCCTCCTCCTCCTCTTCGCCTCAATGTGTTTAACACATGTTCGGCTTTTTGATCTTTCAAGGGCAGAGAGAGGTTCCTGCATGTGGAAGTATCACAACTGGGTCAAATAGTGCAGAGATTTCTTTGCATTTGTTTAAACGACTGTCAGGTGTGTTGCCCGTCACGTGTCCGTAAGCAAAACTTTGAAATGCATCCTCCTCCGGGCTGAAGTCATTATCCAACCCCCGAACATCTGGTAGTCAAGAGTTCCTCACAAATGCACTTTTTAACCCACTTAGAGTCAAAAATATTAATTACTCTCCATCTAACTTCGCCAATAGGTCTGCCAGCAGAGTGTGACTCACACCAGCTTTGATTGCCGATTATATAATTCTTATATAATAATGACTTGTCAACAAAGAGACGTGTGCAGGCGCCAACATATGGATTTCACAGCAACCCCCCCCCCCCCCCCCCCCCCTCCTGTTGTTTGAAAGATGGAGCTGTCAGACGGCTTGTAGATTATTATACATCTTAATTAAATAGCATGTAGGTCAGCACGTCTTCCCTCTGGATTCCTTCATTTGATTTCTCTCTTTGAAGGAAGTCTTGGTGTTTTTTTCCACAGTTCAAACGGACTTTTAACCAAGATAAAGTGTTAGCTTCCATTTACCATGATACAAAATAAATACTAGCTGAAGTCAACGCTGCTTTAAGAATATTGTCCCTGCTGTCAGACAGCCCTGCGCGTCGGGGATATGAAACCATTATTTATTCTTTGTTTAAAACCACCAGACTCCTTTCACTAAAACAGTCATTTTACTTTACACGACACAGGTCTACCCGGTCTACTTTAAACAGTACAATTCTAGTTTTTTTCAATGGAGTCTGGAAGTTTTGAAGAGAGCATAGATTTTATATGAGGTGCAAATCTGGCTTTTGGCTTGTTTACGGATACAGAAGATATCATTTAGTTGGCATTAAGATGTTAAATATTTGTCCTTAACTCATGTTGGTTTGGTTCTCTTGATTCCTAAACCATATATATCTCTAACATCACTACGTACAGTAAGATGTGACATATAAACTCAACTAAAGCAGAGGTTAAATCATGATGCTACCGTCTCTCTAAAAAGTACCATCTTGATCATAAATCATCATCCCAACCTTTCTTAATTTACTTCATTGTGTTTTCAAAATGTATTTATTGGGTTTTCCAAAAGCACACTGCTCTTTCATTTGTATTTCTTTCATTAGTCAATTTATTGAACATGTTAGAAACAAAATAATAATAATAATAATAAATATTATAATAATTACAACAAAAAGAAGCAAAATAAAAAATAAAAAAAACGTGTAAGGTATAAACAAATAAAAATATATATTCTCAGTTTCCTTCATGTTCAAAAGGGGCAAGAAGAAGCCTAAAAACGTTTCTGGTCCTCCTCTAGCGTACATTGTTCATGAAAATACAAGTTCAGGTCATCGTCATCAGCATCCGTGATATTTGATTCATTGATTTAAACAAATCATTCCTTTGTACAAAGCAAACAAAAGCCAATACATTTTAAAACGACAAGAATTAGCAAGCATGAGTTCACATGTCCTGCTCTGAACCATTCAGGATTTGGTTTCTAATGATTTGTTTTAGTTTAGATTGCACAGTATTTCAGCTCATCATTTCAGTTATTCCATAGATTAACACCTTTTGTTGTGACGAAATATAGTTTGGAATTTGTTCGTATGGGTGGTTTTTTGAATAAGCAGTTGAAATATTGCTGAATTGACTTTAATTTAAACCTTATTATCCCCCACTGTCTGCAGGCCTGACCCAGCCTCGGGACCTCTCGTTCTCTGAGGTCGGCTCCAGGAGTTTCAGAGCCGCCTGGGAAATGGACGCCACAGATGTCGAGTCCTACCTGGTCCGCTTCAGGCCGGAAAACGGAGACGACGGGCACTATGTGTCCATGTCCGTCCCCGGAGAAACTCTCACTGCTGTCCTCCCTCACCTCACCCCTCTCACCCGCTACGAAGTCAACGTTCAAGCTCAGTACGACAAAGGGAAGAGCCTTCCTGTGACCGGCTTTGAAACCACTTTAGAAGGTATGTAGACTTTTTTTAAGCTTGCAAATACTGTGGTGCATGTATCCTGAGTCCTAAAACCCAGAAATGAGTCAGCATTTTACCACTTCCTGTTCCCTGGTCTGGAAGTCAATGGTTTTTCTGAATGTGTTTTTGGTTGTTAGCCTGAAATAAGGTCTGTGGTTAACACAAGCTGAAGAGATTTTAATTCTACGACATAAAATACTTCAGTAAATACCCCACTGGTGGATTTAAAAACAGTGGTTGCTAATAAATGTCTAAATGAGACGACTAAATGTCGCCACCTTTAGCTTAGCGGTGGTGACGTGAAGTCATGTGACCTTGCTGTAGTTCCTTTATAGCCCAACATTAGCCTAGCATGGGGGATGTGAAGTCATGTGACCATAGTTTAGTTCCTTTATAGCTTAACACTGCTACAAACATTTATTAACATTGCACCAGCAGTAATGCTAACGTAATTCTTTAATATTTGTTGCAGAACGAGGCTCCGTGCAGAACCTGAGAGTTTCCGAAGAGACGACAGACAGCTTCAGAGTGTCATGGCAGCCGGCTCAAGGAGACGTCACTCGCTACAAATTGACATACGAACCAGTAGGAGACGAGAGATCGAGGCTGGAGACGACCACCGCTGGCAGAGAGACGGCCATCGTGCTGCAGGAGCTTCAGCCTAAAACCAAATACCGCGTCACCGTCA
This sequence comes from Trematomus bernacchii, assembly GCF_902827165.1. Classification (NCBI taxonomy): domain Eukaryota; kingdom Metazoa; phylum Chordata; class Actinopteri; order Perciformes; family Nototheniidae; genus Trematomus; species Trematomus bernacchii. The sequence goes on from NW_022987552.1 coordinate 658,843, forward strand.
CGCCTGAATACACATCCGGCTCCGGAGTGCCACTGGACACTGAAGGCACCACCAAAGAAGGTAAAGATAAACATAAAATAAGTACTTTATTGATCCTAATTTGGTGGTTGTTTGCGTTGCAGCAGCATAAAAAGACATGGCATTGTACATAAAAGAAGTTAAAAGACAAGAAATACACAATCCAAAATGTAAACATCTCAAATAGAAATAAAATGGCATTAAAAAAGTAGACAATATGCATGTTGAAAAACAATTAAGTGTGTAAGGAATTACAACTACTTTTGATTTTAATACATGAAAGGATAACAGTATAAAGAGGGGGAAGTGATGTCGGCAGTTAGCACCAAAGGGCTCTCTAGTCAAATGCCTTAACCCAATATTTAAGAAAATAAGAATTATGATTCAGCAGGATAATCTCCACCACTTTATGCTTTTTTAAGTAAAAAGCTAACATTAGGCCAGGGCTTCTCAAACTCCGGACCAAGTTCCGGATCCGGACCGAACTGCAAATCAATCCGGACCGAACCCTGTGTCCCATTATTAAAAAAAAAAATTAAAAACAAAATCTTTTTTTTTAATTTTTATAATTCTGATTCTGATAAATTAATGTACATCATTGTGTACGCGCGTCTTGTGTCTGACGCATTGTGAGAATGAACGTGCATATATATTTACTTGTGTGTGCGAGCGTGACACGCATTGCAGACCGCAAGTTAACCGCAAGTTTACCTTGACTTTCTAATGCTTCTAATGCCTTTTTTTGCCGAGGTTCAAGGTATTGGCTACAGACAAACAGTGCCATTTCTCCCACTAGTTCAAGCCACCATACTGTATGTATGTATTGAATGTGTGTGTGTATACAGGGGCGCCGTTTGGCAGGCAAGTGCTTGGACCAGAAGTGGGCCCCCAAAGAAGGTAGATTAAGAAGGTCCACAGCAACGACAACATGAAACTTTAATTTACTGCAACGACATGCATAGAGCGCCGTAAGAAACTGCTTCTTAATTTCAGTTTCGTTTCTCCGCTCCGGGGGGGGGGGGTACTTTACTGGCATTGATCCGGACCAGTGACCTTGTATAAAGTTCACAAGTGGACCTTTAATTAAAAAGTTTGAGTACCCCTGCATTAGGCTATAAAGGAACTACAGCACGGTCACATGACTTCATGTCACCACCGCTAAGCTAAAGGCGGCTAATGTTGGGCTATAAAGGAACTACAGCACAGTCACATGACTTCACGTCACCACCGCTAAGCTAAAGGTGGCTAATGTTGGGCTATAAAGGAACTACAGCACAGTCACATGACTTCACGTCACCACCGCTAAGCTAAAGGTGGCTAATGTTGGGCTACATTTCCTGTCTTTATTCAAGTGTTAGCAGTGATAGCAGTTTCCCCAATGTCCATCAAGCTAGATTGTCAATAAAGCTGATTAGAATTTACGAAAATATGCTCCATGTTATTTCAGATCTTGACTCAATCATCGAATATAATCTGTTTCTACTGTATCAAAAGCAATCCAGGTGTTGTTTGTATCTCCATGGTGACGGAGCAAACAGAAACAGATAGTAGCAAAAACAGCTCTACTTCACATGGAGCAGATTATTCAAACTATAAACAATAGTATGAAAAACAATAAACTGGGCTCAGGGTCAGTGTGTGGTAATAACGGCAATGTGACAGACACATGGGGAATGTACTCCATCTGTTCGCATTAACACGATCATGATGCATTATGGGAAATGTAGTGCAGACACTCAAAATGTGGAGGTCCGTTTACGCCAATGTGATAAAGAGGATCATGTTAGGCATTATAAAAAGGTGTAAAGTATATCTAGAAACGACCTAATGTTTAATACATAGATAATATGTATTTTAGGAGAGAACAAACTGCTGTTTAAGACTATTTTTATTAAATTAAATAGGTCATGGCTGACATGGCTATTTCATGTTTTTCATGTGCAAAAATGTAGACATTTAGAAGTTTTTATTTTTTTTTTTACTTGCGGATATACAAAAGAAACACAATTTCTAACAAAAATAAATTCAAAATGTTGAGCTATCAATTCATTTTTTGATTGTAGTGTAGCTAAAAATGTCCCAACAACAAGGTCCTGTACATTATACATTACATTTAGCTGATGCATTTATCCAGAGTGAGTTACAATAGGTGCATAAACCATCAAGATACAAACTCAGAACAACAAGAAACGTACAGATATATTCATTTTAAATAAGCCAAACCATTGACCAAGATCCAGTCGAAACAGGTTTCACAAAATCTTTAAAACATTATTTCTTTGTCATGGAAATATAGTAAATGCCATGACTCCATAAACTCCAAAAGGTGGCGAGTCTTTGTTCCAAAACTACAAAAGATGTTGGGTCTGAAGTTTGATCTCTGAAACCTGAGCTGCTGGTTAGGTAATGGTTGAGTCACCGGTTCTGATCCACAACAGGTGCCTCTGTTTGTGCTTTGGGACAGTTCAAACTATGTAAAAAAAAACCTTTGAAATGATGGATGATGAAAACATTCTGGGTGCAAGCTGTGTTTCCATCTATCTGCGTCATTCAAAGACCCCGGTGGAAATCACTTCAGACGTCTTTCTGACATCTTGAGTGACTCTATTTGGCTTTTTTAAACGTCGTCATCTGCCATTTGGCGTTTGCTTTTCATTCCTACGTGGCCTGGGAGTGCCAGGACTCCAAACCTTTCTGACCTCCTCACTTTTTAGCGGTGTTAGTACAAGCTGCCACCCATCGTGCTTCAGATCTCCCTCTAAGGGGAAGGAATGGAAAACAGACAGAAGCACAGAAAGCTGCCGGCCAAGATGTACTCGGTGGTCATAAACAATGAAGAGGGAAGAGTAGGCAGGGGTGGGAAGTTACTAAGTAAATTCTCAAGCTACCCTGCAGTATACAAAGTCATTCAAACTACAGTAGCTGCACCTTTACCAGCTTTGAGAACACTTTCATGATCAATCATTATAAAACATATCATATATATTATTCTGAAATGGACCAATCTGCACAATGACTACTTTTACTGTCGCTACTTTCACTATATTTTGATGATAATACTTTTCTACTTTTACTTGAGGAACATTTTGAATGCTGGACTTTTACTGTAACATAGTATTCCTACACTCTGGTACTTCTACTTTTACTCAAGTACAAGATCTGAGTACTTCTAATTTTACTCAAGTACAAGATCTGAGTTCTTCTACTTTTACTCAAATACAAGATATGAGTACTTATATGAGTACTAATTTTACTAAAGTACACAATCTAAGTACTTCTTCCTCCTCTGAGCGTAGGAGGTTTTCTCTTCACTACTCTTGGTGATATTTCTTGACTCTTGACGGGAGATATTATCTCCTGGAGGAACTTGTTAGCTTCAGAGCGTCTGGGAGGAAGCACATTATCATCGACCTTGAGCCAAAACACTGGAAATAAACACAATACATTCCCAGCTTCCATGGCAATAGCATTTCTCCGAGTAGTGAGAGTTCTCCTCAGACAGGAAAACAGCTGCTTGTCTTCTGAGGTGGATTTTTTTTGTGATGGTTTATAAAAAGAGGCAATTGGATTAATCCCAGCTTGCACCTCTTTGACATGAAACACCCAGCTGGCTGTCAGATGGATTCATGGTTTTCCTTTCTCCCCCGTATAGGGCTTACGATATTGTTCCTATTACAATGTTTACCGTACCATGACTCTATCTGAAAACTATGAATCGATGCAAGTCTTTTCCACGAGTCCTACAGTGGCACAGAGGTTACAGCAGCCGCTAGGAATCACTTCACACGTTTTCTGACAACTGGGAGGGAAATTAAGTGCATTTCACTTTAAATCCTTGACATTTTCATTACTAAGCAGGAAAAATACACAAAGGCCGATCCAGCAATAAAACATCTCTCAGCACTAGGTGTTAACACCAGAGCAAATGACTCACCCATTTATTTTAACAATTCTTTTCAAAGGGGAATTGTTTGAACTTGCCCTACTTACACTAAATCAGATCCTGGGAGCTTCCCAGTTTTCTACTGTGCACAAACTGGAGCTCTCTGACTAACTCAGAGTCTCGGTCGAAGGCATTTCAGACGTTGGCAGCAGTCAAATACTAAAAGAAGAAACATTACGTCCTGTCTTTTCCTATCAGTTTTCTTTCTACTTGATGGTACATTTCATGATTTCAAGGAAAAATGTGATTCCTCCTGGGGGAGAATCTGGTGGGGTTGGGTTTTCAGCATGTGTGCCTTTTTATGTTATACAGTTCAGCTTTGATTCCATCATCTCATTAAACCTTATTTAAAAGCATTCTTCAGTTCTGTGAAGGCATATGAGGGATATATGCACTGTACTTCACTTTCATTAATAATGTATGCTGAAAAGCGTATATATATTACAGCACGATTTTTTGTTGAATAGATTTGAGTGGTTCAAAATTTCGGGTCACGATCTATTGACAAAGGAAAAAGTGGGTCCTGAGGCCTGACCAGTTGAGAACCACTGCTCTAGGAGGAGATTCAGGTGATAGGGGGGGGAGGGTTACCTTGGTTGCTGATTGGCTAATGGTTACACAAGCCAAAACATCGTTATGACATCATGAAGTGGCCAAAATCTGATCAGCTCATTTTCAGACAGGTTTTTATAAAAATAGATCAGGAGAAAAAGAGAGAGAATCTTTGTTCCTGAGACTTTCAGAGTCTCTTTCCACAGAGGCCCTTTGTTCAGATATCATCTATTTCTAGCAGAAAGGCGCTGACAGAGCCTGATACGTTGAAAAACAAACTTCTCCTCCAATTTCTACAGTGATGTGTTTCAGAAAAACCAAGCAGTTAGACACCAAGCCAGTGTTAGTGTTCAGCTAAGAGTCCCATATCCTCCCGTTATTAGCTCTGGCTTGGTCTCCACTAACTCCTGATAAACACTTTTAGCTCTTTAGCTGCTAAACTGACTTTCTTTACCAGCTGGTCTCTAACTGTGTATGGTTGCTGTTTGGTAATGAGACTAAACCAGACCTTAAATGTGCATTAAAACCAAAACAAGATGCTAAAAGAGGCTAACATGCTCAGTATAACTTGCTAATCCTCCCTTCAGCAACATATTCATTTTATACAGAAATTGCATGTCTCTCTAGCTGCTAAATACTTCACTTTCTTCACCAGCTTGTCTCTTAAAACCTTGCTGATGAGCAGGAAGTATGCTTAGGGTTTATTAGAGGTTGTTTGCTGCTGGAAACACTGTGACTGAAGCAAAACTAGGAGCTAAAAGAGGCTTAAAAAACTCAGTAGAGCTCGCATATTGGTTGGTAATCTTAAGCAACAATTTCCCTTCATATGGAGTAATTTAATTCATTATTGTTCATAAAAACATATATTATTTCAGGCTTAAAGGAACAGATTCTGTATTTCTTTCTAAATTGAGATGCATCTCTGCAGAAAGTGTGAGTTTATGACCTCAAAAGCACAGCAACACTTTCCAAAACCTATTACAATGATGAGTAATGCACGTTCTACCAGATACAGTGAATAAACACACATAGAGATATCTGTCTGTTACATCTAACATCTGTCAACGCAGCGAACGCAGACACGTAGAATAAAGTCTGGTCATTTTGAAGCTAGTTATTATTTCTGGCACGCAGCTGTGACCCGCTGATCCCACAGATTAAGGGATTTTCTTTATGCTTTTCTATTATGGCTGCAACAACCACAGCTAATGTCTGAGGTTTGCTGTAATTGCTATGAATAAGTCCTGGAAGATCTACAAAAACCGGCTTGTAAAAACAAACAGGGCAAACATTTGATGCAGGTTAATGTTTGAACATGGCTTTCTTTTTGATGTAACTCTCAATACCCAGAGATGCTTATTGTTACAGGAGAGGACTAATACACAAAGAAGAAGAAGGAAAAGAGAGGAAGGAGATGAAAGATGTCGTTTTAAAAAGGCGTGATGTGAAATATAATCAATTTCTTTACCATCTGGGCCCTATTTTCTTAGCTTTTGTCCGTCCTTCCTGCACACAGATTTACACCAATTGGGTTAAGATCATTCAGCCTTAATCTTTGCAAACATATGACATAATTCATGTCACACTGACCCTTGCAGCTACTTAATAAAGCTGTAGGATCTCTGGATAATGTCTGGAGGAACAGCACACTTTCTGCACATTTGGTCATGAAAACCTGAGTTTCTTGGTCTTTCTCTTCGCCATTGGGGGTTGGTTTTCTTCAGGTTTCATGCTAGTCGTGATAAAAACCAATGCTGTGTTTCAAATCGTGTACTTCTTGTACTTACATGTGCTGTGCATTAGTGTGTCCCAAGTCTGGCAAAATGCTCTTTTGGTACCACATGGAGCTCTTAGATTGTAGAAACGCTGAACAGTTTTCATACTAGCCACCTCGGCTACATAATGTTAGCAATAGTGGTTTCTCAGCACCATAAATAACATGTATACATGCATTTTTTACACTATCTAATTCATAAACTAGTGGCAAAAAGAAGCTACCGTTAATTTTAGAGAGCATTCTGTAATGATCTGCACTTGCTATTTGATTAATTGAACACACAGTCATGATTTGGTACAATGGTCTCCGAACCCCAAAGGACTAAAGTATGGTCCAAGAAGGGCGAGAGGTGCTGGTTCAGGATCAGTTAAAAGTGACGATTAAAAATAAGAAGGTTTGATTTAAATCCCATCCATCATATCAGTGATGCAGTAAAAGGGCTAACGATGATATCATGTTAGACCTAACCCTCTTATGATGAGTGTAGGTCAGAGGTGTCCAAACTACGGCCCGGGGGCCAAATGCGTCCCATTTTGAATCGGCCCTCAGCTAGTTCAAAAAGTATAATGAAATACGTCCCACAAATGAAACTTGTGCTTGTACTTCTTAAATATATATGTAAAGATATATTACACAGTATTCATGTGTTAATAATCCCACTTTTAAACTAAATTAAGTCAATTACAATTGGAAACATTTTCAAACAAATCTTAGTTGATAACAAAAAAGCCCAATAACTTAATGACATAAAAAGCTTGAAATACACCCTTCATATTTCCCCTTATTATAAGCAATCTGAAGCTTCTGTATCACTCATGTTTTTGTAAGTGGCCCTCGGTGACGGTTGCTCACTGGTGCCTCTCACACAGCGGAGAGCTTTTTAAGGCACAGACAGTGAGAGTAAAAGTAAAAGTGGACACATCAGCAGGTAGAGATGAGAAACAGCAAGACCGGACAGGAATGCAGCTCAGAGTCGGGAGGACTGACTCATTGCTATTTCTGTCTTCCTGTGTTTATGTCTCCGTCTCCATGTGTCTGTTTCTCACCTTATGTCTTTCCCATCTACCCTCGTATTTTTACTAATTCCTCTCTTTCCCCGTCTCTTAATTTCTTGTCTCTCTTTCTTAGATTTTCCTTCCAGCTTGTAAAGGCTTGCCTGGAATTTAATAGTGTTGTCCACGTGCATTCAATACAACCTCCTCTGTGTCCTTTTTCCCAATTGCTTCAGGTTTTTTCTGTACTTTTTCCCTTACTGGCACAGGACAGGGCATTTTTGTTCCACTGTGTTGCGTTCAAGGTCCAGTTCTGCATTGTGTTGCAAATGCCTCCAGACATACCTTTGTTTCCCTCACATGCAGGGCTAAACCAGTGGAAAACTGCCCTGACACTGTACCGTTATTAAACTCCAGTGAGCTCACACTTTCTTATTGTAAAACCCTTTACTGTACAGTAGGAGCACGTATGAAGGTGTGTCTGGGCACAAGGGCATTTCTGTTTACGACCAAATTAGAGTTAAAATGGAAAACTCTCCCACGTGCCAAAAAAAGCAGCAGGTTGCAATGCTTTCTGGGTGATAAATCAAAGGGAATTCAGGGCAAACATTACCGTATAAATGCTCCCGGGAGATTCGATCAAACAAACGGCACAGCAGATCCAAGGATAAAGTCCGATGACATTTGTATAAATGAGAACTGTTTCGCTCGTTAGTGTAAACCTGTCTGCAGCTGATGGACTGTAAAGACTCTGCATCTGCTTTTTGTCACCAAGTCCACACTCATTTGGAAAGACCCCACAAACTTTGATATTAAGCAGGACTTCTAGATTTCGAACCCCTATGACGTGACGTTACTAAATGGAAACTTTGCATACGTAACTCCATCTTTTAACTCCCAAATGCAAACAAGTGTCAGCAACTAAATATAATTGATTGCATTTTTGTGTTGGAATTTCCTCTGGCTGCAAGCGACACAGGTTTCGTGTTTCTTTCGGACTTCCTGTTTCTGTTTATTGTAGTCACTCACGTTGCAATGCGTTAGGAATGACTGAAATGAGGCGTTCATGACTATTCTTTACTACAAAACCCCAAATAAGGAAGCAGCTGGCTTGAGGGAGATCGCTAGGGAGTTAAAAACTGCTACTGACACCTTATTAGTAGGCTACTTCTTGCTGTTGGCTATGTTTGCATATCATTTCCAGTGTACATTACACCATAAAACATGTGTTTTCTGATTAAAGACATGGGAAGACTGCAAGTAGCATCCATCAGACTCAGAGGTAATGTCTCCTTAGTCTTCGAGCACACAGCTGGTTTGTAAAAGTAACAGTAAAGTGCATTAATGGATTCAGTGTGGAGAGAACATTTTACTTAATGCGATAGTCGGACATGTATTTGTAGGCTTTTTAATTACAACAATCCTTCTTAGCTTCTTTACATTTCCATATATTGATTCGCTTTGTTAAATGTAAAAAACACCATTTTGTTTCCTCCGCTTTTTTATTGTTAACCCAGTCCAGAAACATGTTTTCCGACTTTAAACATTTTGGAGAGCGTCTTCAAATTTCCATACATGGATTTGCTTTGTCCAAAAAAAGATCATCTCTCTCTAAAGCTGTTCAGATAGATGGATGCAGAACAGTGGAAATATCATTACATATCCTGCGGTTTTGTTCAGATCTGCCTCTTCACTGATTCTGGAAAAATAGGTCTGAGTGCATTTGAGGTCCGCAGACTGCCAGATATTCCACTCTGCATCTGAAGACTGTCTGTGGCTGGTATTCTCCTCCAGACTCGGCTCTCAGCTTTGAGAGACAGCGCTCCTTGAAGCAGATCAAAACTGGCAGCGGCTTCGAGCTAATGGCGGCTGCAGCGGCGTCTTTGTGGTGAAGACTGAGTGACGGCCGCTCTGAAAACACACACGGAAATAAACTAATACATGCACATTAATGAAGTCAAACACATCCAAAGCAACATCAAGTTTGATGTGTTTTCTCAGTCAGAAAGTAATGAAACCTGTCAAATTGAAAGTTTTTACAGTATGTCTTTATCAGGATCTCCATTAGTTACTTTGTTCCCACGTTACTTTGTTCCCACGTTACTTGTGTTTCTTGCGTCTGGCATTACTTTTGTGCTTCATTACTTTCGTCCTACATTACTCTTGTCCTACATTACTCTTGTCCTACATTACACTTGTCCTACATTACTCTTGTCCTACATTACTCTTGTCCTACATTACACTTGTCCTACATTACACTTGTCCTACATTACTCTTGTCCTACATTACACTTGTCCTACATTACTCTTGTCCTACATTACACTTGTCCTACATTACACTTGTCCTACATTACTCTTGCCCTACGTCACTCTTGTCCTACGTCACTCTTGTCCTACATTACTCTTGTCCTACGTTACTCTTGTCCTACATTACTCTTGTCCTACATTACACTTGTCCTACATTACTCTTGTCCTACATTACACTTGTCCTACATTACTCTTGCCCTACGTCACTCTTGTCCTACGTCACTCTTGTCCTACATTACTCTTGTCCTACATTACTCTTGTCCTACATTACTCTTGTCCTACATTATTCTTGTCTGACGTTACTTATATTCTCCGTTGCTTTCCATCCCGTGTTCCAGGTTACTTTCGTTCTACGTTATTTTCATCTCTTATTGTCCAGCATTTGTTTCATCCTTTTTTCCCGCATTACTATTGTCCCGGGACTCCTCTACCAGTACAGTGCAGAGAAACATACATTTACATTCTTATGTGATGAAAGGGATATTCTGTGCTAATCATCACGTTGTGGAAACTTTATTTCCCACTGTACATGCTGTCACCTTCTATAACTCCAGAAAGATTATCATTTGACATGCCTCTCCCTCTTCCTCCTCCTTTTCCATCTTTCACAAATATTTCCTGTGTCTGTATGGGAAAGTGACCAAATGTCTGCCTGCAGAAACACGAGCCCCTGTGGTGGGGAAATTATATTTATTTAAATATATCTTTAAGGGTTTTGGCTTCTGCGAGCCGCAGCCATCAGAAAGTTGAGGTCATGATGTTTGTAATGTAACTCTCAGTACGGAGCAGTTTCTGAGTGAGCACATTTTTGTATAGCGATGCGATTCAGTTACTCCATCAACTCAACAAGGGTCGATTTAGGGTCTGTTTTGGGTTAGTCGGAGTCAGGGTGAGATTAATGGACATTATAAGATATTACTTTGGCAGAAAGAACAGTTAACCTGCACAAAAGGAGCTTTATCTCGGAGAAATGCACAGACAAGAAGAGAATATACTAGTGTCTTAAAACTGGATATTTAAAGAAAATCACAGCTGAATCTTTTTTTTTATTTGTTGACTTATTGACGTTTGTCCATACATATTTTCACATACAGTGTAAAATAAATAAGACAAAGAAACATGCCTTATAATATACCTTTTTTTCAATGACGACCACGATACAATATCTGTAAATAAAACGTATATAGAAGAGAAAACAGAAGATAGATAACTAGCATACATCTTAGGATAATTCTTACCCAAACTGTCCCGTTTTAACATCCATCATCGGCTGCTATTTCAAGTAAAACCTCGATGCCAAAACCACAGAAATAACCAAAGTAATAAACTCAAAACATTGGGATATTAAAACACATATTTCATAACCCATAAGAAAGCAAGTTATGAAGTTATGTCTCTAGAGGCTAGCTAGTTAGAAGGTAAAACTGTAAAATGTCTGTAAAATGACATCTACAGTAGGAAGCTCTGATTTGATGAAGATGTCCAATAAATAAAACCCAATAAAGACATTTCTTCCTCTCGTGGGCGTCGCGGACACTTTGAGTTCACGACATGCTTTATGTCTCTCCTCTCCCTCGGCTCCTGTCTCCGCACGCTCTGAACTCACTAATGAAGCCGAAATGTCCTCAGAAATATTTCAAATATTGGATTGTTCTCCAGGCGTCTCTGCCCTTTATAGCTGTGGAGACTTCTTCAATTCTTCTGTCCACTCCCCGGCCTTTTAATAGTTCCCACTTTACAAAATTGAAGATTGTTCCTTTGTTTTAAGGAGAAGAAGATGAAGATAATGGAACGAATTCAAGAAAAAACAACCACACTGCCTTTACGGTATAAGAGAAATTGCTTACAGTTGAGATTTAAAACATCTGTTTTTGGGAGGAAATGTAGGGAATTTTAAGGCACCATTGTTCACAAAGTCAGGGAACGAATCCTTAAGAAATATTTACTTGTGGGTCCATTAATTGGACAACTCATGGATGTGTTTCTTTGCTTTATTGCATCCAGTAATTTATCTAACTGAGGCTAATCTCCTTGATGGTCTTTTATCCGACTCAAGTTGATTTGGAATATTTGTTTACATTTCCCCAGAATCAAATCATCCCTTTGTGGTCATCACAAGGACTTTTATTTGAACTTTCCTTAAGGACATTCTCCCTAAATGTCAGTATTGCGAAATAAATTGAAACTGTTTTGTGTCTGGGAGGTCATTTAGGGAATTTGATGGCACTATTGATGAGTTTATCCTTAAAAATACTATTGAAATTATTGCTCCGAAAAATCTAAATACCTTGAAACAATAAATGAAGATAAGATAAGATAAAATGTACTTTATTAATCCCAATTTGGGAATGTTTTGTTGTTGCAGCAGCAGCATAAAACAAAACAAGGCATTGCACATAATAACTAATTAAAAGAGTAAAAATAAACAATTCTAAAATAGAAACATCTCAAAATAGAAATGAGCAATTAGAAAGTAAGAAAAATATAAAGATGACCGTAAAGATCTATAAACAATCATAATTGATAAAAAATTGAATAATCATATCAAGAAAAATCTACGTTCATAAGACACAAAACTGCCATAAATCGTTAGTTTCGTCCTACCTTACTCTTGCCCTACGTTACTCTTGTCCTACGTTACTTACATTCTCCGTTGCTTTCATTCTGTGTTGCTCTTGTTCCAGGTTACTTTCGTTACTTACTTACGTTATTTTATATCTCTTATGATTTCCTCTTGCGTTACACGTTAATTATGTCCTGCGATACTTTTGTCTCGGAATGCCTTATCAAGGTTACTTGTCCTGCGATAAAAGAAAAATCTACGTTCAAAAGACACAAAACTTCGATAACTAATGAATCAAAAATAACTAAAACTAAAAGCACAATTCCCTTGTTGTTTTTCAGAGGTGGGCCCTCCTAAAAACCTGGCCACCAGCGACGTGACTGAATCCAGCTTCAAGGCGTCGTGGACAGCGGCTCCCGGGAATGTGAAGATGTACCGAATCCGATGGAAGTCGCTGTTTTCGGAAGATGCCGGAGATAAAACGGTGCCGGGAGACGAAACCGAAACCGTTCTGGAGGGTTTGAGTCCGGAGACGCTTTACCAAGTTTCTGTGATCGCCGCATACGAGCAGAGAGACAGCAAACCGCTCATTGGACAGGAAACCACTGACGGTAAGAACACAGAAAATGCTGACTCATTCCCAGGTTTTAAGACTCATTCCTGCACCACTATATTCTTAATGAAGGTAGCGTGTAATGGCGTTGTCGGCCAACCTTCAGGACAGTATTTGTTGCTGATAATGTCAAAATAAAATGCTGACTCATTTTGATATAGCTGACTCATTTGGAGGTTTTAGGGACTCATTCCTGCACCACTATATTCACAAACACAGTGCAAACAAGCCCAAAAGTTGAACTGCAATTTACACAATTTTTGGGGGGGTGCAAAGAAAGGAGCATTTCTGTTGGGAATTTCCCCAAAATACACTATTGGTTAAGTTGCCTAACTAATCATAAGTAAGGCTATGTGGCACTTTTAAAAACTTGGTAATAACATGCTTTACATTAAACGATAAAAGAAGAATAAGTGCATGCAGCAGAACTTCAACAAATACTTAAATTAAGGACAGAGCACCTCATCTGAACAGCTTGGAGGTTAAGGTGCATTTAAATCCCTTCTGCAGCCCAGGAAAGGTGAATAAAAGTTGGTGGTGAGTTCATGAGCTAGATTTGTACCCCTCTGAGGGATGTTTAGGAAGTGCATGCAACACCAATATGAGCCAGAATCGAATCAATACTTCCTTTGTTTCAGTAGAAAATGGATTTCAGAGCTTGCATAATCATATATTAGGCATTCTTCTTCTCTCTCGTCTAATCAGGATATTCATTGTTGATTATTTTCAAACTGTAAATGGGAGTGTCACGCTGAAGTGTTGACAGTTCTGCTGTTTAACGCTCTCTGAAATATCCAAATTCATGAGTGAGGGGATATTGGTTCAATGTGTGTGTGGCGAGTGAATGACGTATTTTGAATACACGTTGCATTAGAGAAGAAACACGCCCTAGAAACTTCACCGCATTACTTATTATATTGTAAAACATGAGGAATCATATTGCGTAAATCTTCACAAACAGGCGACCCCCAGCAAGACGAAATGTAGACAAATCAAACACTTAAAAATAAATCAATCTAAAAAGATAAACGATAAAATAGAGGGTAGAAAAATGTCATAAAAAAGGAAACAATATAATAATAATACAGTACAAATAAAGTAATTATAAATAACAATAAATAAATAAGACCCCCCCCCCCCGAGCTCCCCCTCTCGGCTCACTAGAATGAATGGAGAGAGAAAATAAATCCAGATTCGGCTTTTAGTGCATTTTACAACTTTAAGGACCGAATGATTCTAATAAGGGCTATACAATAGTTCATATTGGGAAGTTTATTTAGTTAAAAAAAAATTATCCGCTGATTTACAGATGTTTCTTTCCCCATGTTAGTCAATGGGAAAAAGTCTTTCTGGGCCCAGTGACGTCACGGACTGATACGGAAGTTGCAGTACCGCCGTTTGGACACAACGAATATTTTCATCAGAGTCCGGCGCACTTCCTGGGGGCTTGCCAACAACACATTGAAAAGTTGGATGCCATGTTTCTTTCCGCCAATAAAACAAAATCAAGCGGTCTGAAAAACGTTCCTCGGGATCGTTAAAGTTACATATTTTTCCCTTGCAGAGTTTTCTTTTTGTAATCACTAGCAGAATTATCGGAATAAGTTGATTTCATATCTTTGTTTCTGAGGGAAAATGTGGTTAACATTTCCTCGCCAATAGATCATTTCTGAGTGAACGCCTAATTCATTACCAATTAGTCTTGGCATGACGCTGGTGGGATTACTCAACATTTATGCCTGCAGTTAAACACACATTACGGAGGGATATAAAGGGAAATCACACTTGGCCTGGAAATAGAGAACAAGGGTTGATTTGAGGATTTTTGATAAAAAATAACTAGCTGTTTATGGAAGTTTAACAGCCCCCAAAAGAATATGTGTGTACAATATAATCATGTGCATACAAAACATGTTAATGATGATAATGAGGTTTAATTGGAGTAAGACAACATCAACATTTTATCATCGCAATATGGTGAAGTGCAATATTCAAATCACAGGAAGCACAATATTCATAAAAGGCTAAATATGGGGTAAAATATATATATTATTGTATGTATTTTCAGTAATAAATATAAATAAATAAAAATATATTTTAAAGCATTATTTAAGATTTAAATTAATCTAAATATTGGCAATAAATGTAAACATTATTTATTCTATAAACATATCATGAATTTTGATCTATATGTGTATAAATTATTGAAGATAAATACATAAACATAGATACATAAAATAAATAGATAAATAAATAAATGAATGAATGAATAAATAAATAAATGATATCATACATCCTGTTACTGCACTACAAAAAAACCTTGAAAAAATATTATATTACATTTAAAAATACAAAATGTTGGCATTATAATATAATATATATATATTTTATCTCTGTTCTCAGCCTCTGCTGCCGGTAAAAGCTTGGCGGTGTCGGAGGAGACCGAGCGATCCATGAGAGTCTCGTGGACGCCGGCGCCGGGAAAAGTGGCACATTATCGGCTGAAGTATTCTCCGTTTGGCGGGGGGAAAGAAATGTTCCTGAAGGTCCCCGGGACTAGCAGCTCCACCGTCATGAAGCGCCTGCAGCCCACCACCACCTACACCATCACCGTGAACCCCATCTACAAGCGAGGGGAAGGAAAAGCAAGGCAAGGAGTAGGAACGACACGTACGTTTTGGTCCATAATTCAACCCTCTGACAGAACAGCACACCGCAGAAACACGAAACATCCCAAACAAGACGTTTAAACCTGAGCTCACTCTTAACACTTGGGTAACACTTTAGATTAAGGTACACATGTTCACCATCAAGTGGTTGTTAATTAACATGCATATCAGAATCAGAAGAATCAGAATCAGAAACAGGTTTATTACCAGGTAGGTTGACACGTACGAGGAATTTGACTTGGTGTCGTGGTGCATACAAACAAGAATTAAAAACACAGGTAGAGAACTAGAAAAATATTAAAAATAGTTAAAAATATATATTAAAATATAACATTATTTGAGTCAAACTACTAGCTTATTGGTTATAATATTAATAATAATAATAATAATAATAATACATTGGATTTTTATAGCGCTTTTCCTGATGCTCAAAGACGCTTTACATAAAATCAGAAACAGAAACAGTACAAATGAACAAGACTTCACTTTAAAATAGGGAACATATTCTGAGTTAGAAAAACCTCATTTTGAGTTATTTTGACAAAATGAACACTTATAGTTTCATGTCTTGTTACATCAGAATAGATCATATTTGTTAGGTGTTATTATGGGAGATATTGAGCAAAGCATATTAAGACCCAAACTCACGTACAACAACGCCCTTACTTACAATAAATAAACACTAATTAGAAGGTTTTTAAGGAAAAACTCGTAACTAATGGCCTATTACTTATATAATAAGGCATTAATATGTGTTTTATAATGACCAATAAAGAGCCAATATACTGCTAATATGCATGTTAATTAACAACTAGTTGATGGTGAATATGTGTACCTTAATATAAAGTGTTACCAAAACTTGCAGATGATGTAGAGGTAGAAATGTTGGTCTGATTTCAACGCTTTCGGAAACAGAGGAAGGTTCCAGGTCTGGTTTGGAGATGGTGCCTGAATGCAAACTAGTTTTTCGGGTTTCCACAGCAGTCATGCCACCTCTCTCTCCCCAAATATTGGTTAAACTCCAGCCCCAATTATCTAGAGTACATGGCGAGTGCTACTGGGTAGAAAGTTGTTGCAGAACCAGTAGCTCCGATATCGAAAAGTGGCTCGAACACACGTTAAATAGCCTAAACGTCACCAGCTACAAGTATATGGTATATCATTAAATGTACCATACATCTTGGGCTAGCATACTTATAGAAAGTTGGACTAACTAATGGATGTGTTGTTATTGCTTCTGTGTGTAGTAACTTTATTTGACCTGGGTTAGGGTCACTTATCAACGTTGTGACTTTATAGTCAGGATATAGACACTTTTTAGTACAAAATTAGATGTTTCCAGGTTAACTTTTGGGCTTATATTGGTTCTACTTACAGAAAGTCTAAGACTAACTAATGGATGTGTTGTTTTCAGTTGCAAGGGTTAGGGTTAGGGTCACTTCTCAACTTTATCTGACTGCTTTTAACGTTGGAAAATGTGTTTGATTCCCACAAAATCAGACCTTTAGAGTCAGGATTTAGACTTTCATCTAAACTGACTTTGAAGGACTTTTTCCTATGAAATGTCAGAAATGCTAAACACATTTTTAGGTAGAAAAATAAACTCGCTTTAACTTTTGGGCTAATATTGGTTCAAGTCAGTGACCCAATGGATGTGTTTCTTTGGTCTCACTAGGATTAGGGTTAGGGTTAGGGTCACTTCTCAACTTTTTGACTTTATTTGTCTTTCACATAAACAGGAAAATGTGTTTAAATTCCCCCAAAATCCAACCTTTCTGGTCAGGCTAAGGACTCTGACCTTAACTGGCTTCCTTGCTATCTCCAAGTAAATGTCATTATTGCAAAACTAACGGAGAAACCTTGGCTTGTCGGACAATTTTGTCACTTTCTTCTAGAGAAACGATAACACAACTCATGCTTTGTTGGACACGAACATGATTAGGTCGTCCAAGTTGCAGATTTGTATCCCCTTTTGTTCCAGAGTTTAAGACTGACTTCCAGTTTAAACGACTTGTTAAGATGCATATTATTTAACCCTGCAAAGAAGCACCAGCACACTAAAACCACAGTTGATAAACCCACGCTCAATCACACGCTATTATTACTAACACACGGCATGACACTGGGCTTCTTTAACCAATCAGGTTCAAGGTATTGTATTATGGACTGATGAGCTTGAATGTGGACTGGCTGACCTTCCAAACCGTTGCCAATCAATGGTGTTTTATTCAATTTTTGATCTGCACACGTTTGTCCTGAAGTTCTTCCCGGGTTCTTTTTATTTCAGTGTCGCCCTACAAGGCTCCTAGGAACCTTCAGACCTCAGAACCCACTAAGACCAGTTTCAGGGTCACCTGGGATCCATCTCCCGGAGAAGTGAAGGGATACAAGGTGACCTTTCGCCCCGATGGGAATGATATCGACCTGGGGGAGCTTCTAGTCGGTCCCTACGATAACACCGTCGTTCTAGAGGAACTTAGGTAAGCTTTTTTCTAACTACTAGTTGTTTAAATATTCTGAAAAAGGTCATGCCTTGATGAGAGAAGGGTTCGATGTTTAAAAATTAGGGACTGTGTTGTAGTCTGGACGGCAGGAATCTGAGACTTTTCAACCAGTGACGCCACTATCAGGTGACCCTTAAGCCTTTAATACTTGAGGTTAATTCAACATGGATAACCAATGAAATATGTTGCTTACCTTGGTGTCTATACCAGCAGCTAGGGATGGGTATAACTAGGATTGTAGGATTTTTGTGCTTTTTATTCAGAAATAACTGTATAACTATAGTCTTTGAGCTTCTCAGAAACTAAAAGACTCAAAGTCTGGATGACTGAAGGCGAGACACCCCAGGTGAATAGGGTAATTTTTTTAACTTAAAGATATCAGCTAAAACATTCTCCAGTTAATTACTTACAATAAGGCAATTGTTTTTTGTATTACAAGTTTTCTGAAATAGCATGTTTAAATATGCAAATGAACCATTATCTCATGAAATATGCGCATATTTTAACACATTTCAGGAACCGAAATCTGAACTTTGGATAAAGCCAGGATCAAAATTATTGTTTCATTTTGTAGTCATATTAGTATCTAAGGCTTTTACAGAAGGGATTTTGGATATCTCTTTGTATCACTCCATAAATCAGAAAATACTGTCAACAGCCCTAAAATATCAATTTTCACCATGTTTTTAGGTATAAAATGTTATATAATTCAGGCTATGAATTATATATGACCAAACCCTTCTGTAAAAGCCTTCATAATATTGATAGGAATATAACTGGAAGGTTTGGTGTATGTAACTGCTACTGAAGTGGACATTTCGAACTCAGAGTAGGAGAAAAAACTCATTTTGAGAAAACGACCTTTAAAGATTGCAGTGTGACGCTAGCTAAACCCTCCTGTTATCTGGATGATAGCTTGCGCATCGACGCACTCCGTGAAGGTATTTCATGTTCGGGGTCATTTGTTTTTTGTATAACCTTGCTTTGTGCAAGTGACAATTGTTGTCGTCTTCTCTGTGAACGTTTTTTTCTCCGTTATTTTGCCATTTTCAGATTTAAATTTCTAGCGGAAAGCTAACCAGGAAGTGCTTTAGCACACCACGTGACGTATCTGAACGAATCACGTTGTCAGAAATTGACACCAGCCAATGAGATTTCGTTTCGTGGTTTAAGACCCCTTTGCACTTTCACGATTGGTTGCTGATACAAAGGAAATGACCATATTTGGATCCGATGAGATTGTGCAGGAGAAACTGAGCTTTCCAACGATACCTCTGATGACATGGTGCAAACAGCGGTCGCGGTACTTTATGTTACGTTAGAATGCTAACTTTTGGTGAATGTAGGAGAAATCTACAGACGCAAATAGACAAACTATAGTAAAATAAACACTTAAATGTGTATTTTGTACGTTTTCCTTCCAAAAGCCTGAAAGAAAACATGTTATGGAATCAAAATAGCACAAAATCTCAAAATTGACCAGTGCAGGAAAAACGATGTTTTTGTCTGCCGTGTCTGGCCTTAAATGACAAACAAGTTGGCAGTTCATGCTATGCCAGCTTTTGGCTATCGAACATACTTAGACAACCTGGACTCCGCTGTAGTGAAGCGCTGTACATTTTTTACAATTAACTTCCTGGCAGCATCGTGACGATCCACTGTCTCTTCCTGTTTTATTCTCCCTTGTCTGGACTGAGAACGGAGGTGTAACGCCAGTTTGACTCAGACAGAATTACTGTAAACTAGAACAACATGTGAAATGTGTTTGTTTCATGAACAACATCTGTTGAAACAGGGTCATATTATCCTTTTGTGTTTTAATGTTTGCACTTTTAAGCAAAATATTATTATGAACAACTTCATGGTGAACTCTCTAACAAGGTTCCTGTAGATTGGTTAAAGGTCTCCTATTATGCAAAATGCACTTTTTAATGTCTTTTAAACATAAATATTTGTCAGGAAATAAACCCCTCTCTCTTTTCCTCCGTACCCACATCTCTAAAAACGGGGGAACAACGGAGCTGATCCAGATTTGCTGCGTCATGACGACATTACTAAAATGTGGGCGGGCTTTACACCCACGGGCCAATCAGAAACGTTGCTGTCAGAAACAATGAGACGTGTTCTGGACGTAATATGGTCTTTGTTTACATTAGCATGCTAACACTCAGAGCTAACCTGTACTGGAGAGAGTATGTGTGAAGAAGCAGGAAATCAAAAGGAACTCACCTGGTGGTAAACCTGAGAGAGAGAAAGAGTTTGAGCTCCATACTGTTTCAGAGAGAATCCTTGATGTGGTTTGGAACATGATATGGCGTTTAATCACGGCAGCATTTGGCTTAGAATCTGGGTAGAATTCTCCTGCATGAGCTCTCCTCTCTTTTTTTTTTAGGAGACCTTCTTTTGAAATACCAGGAGCTTATTTTTTCACATTATAGACATTTAGATTTATGTTTTTTTTACTTTCTTTCTTCCCTCAGGGCGGGAACGAAGTACACTGTGGCCGTGTTTGGGATGTTTGATGGAGGGGAGAGTGTTCCTCTGGCGGGAGAGGAGAACACCACCCTGATGGACGATCCTGACTCTCCTCCCGTCGACCCCTCCGGTAAAAGCCGATGTTTCCACCGCACCAAAACTCATTCTCACACAGAGCAGCCTGCAGACCAGACGCTCTCTGATCCAAATGTGTTAGAAAAATCTCCCTGGTCCCCGGCTTGAGCTTCAATCTCAGGATCCATGTATCTGTGATCCTCTCCAGAATGGAAGTAGTCGTCACATACAGAGCATCAACTAGTTCCTGAACAGTGTCCTTCACATGCTGATATCCAAGAGAGGGAGTTACACAGTCACAAGATGGAGGAATAGAAAGCAGTATTCAATGTTTACTTCAGATTAGCTCCACGTCAGAAATGATCATGCTTGTCATATGTCTATCTCCATAGAGGCTGAATCATCATGTTAATCACATAGCTATCATATGCCTCAAACAGTCCTGATGCTCTTCTAGGTAATCATACATCCTGTCATGTACACAGCTACAGCTGGGATACCTTTGTTATCACATGTACTCTGATATTGGAAGAGCACATTCAGTATTTTCCCAAGAAAATCCCTTTAAAAAGCCAGGAGTGGTTCGACTTAAATTAGAGCCAGAACGCTGAGTTATTCGCTGTCGGGGGGGATTAGCATCACTGTCTGTTTGACGCAGATGATTGTGATTATTACAAATGATTCAGAGCTGCTTGGCCCGCAGTTTTTCACCTACCTCATATCTCGGTTGGAGTTTGATCTGAAGCATAATCACATCATTTCACAGACATGTCGAAATGAACAATTATACATTCGTACAGTTGGACACGTTCCCTGACCAACTCACGTGTTGCATGTTTAAACGACGTAGCCACAAACTTATATCTCTTCCAAAAAGCTATTCAACTGCAAATGTTTTCATGCAAAGTAGATATTTCCTATCTTTATACTTTCGGCTCTGCTTGCAAGTATGCAGAGGAGGAGAAGGTTTCATTTACTCAGGTAAAAAGTATTAAAACCACAGGTGGTAAAAACTCTGTTACCACTAAAGTTCTGTAGTATAATCAGGGAAATACTCAAGTTCATTCAGATTCAATACAGATGAATGAAAGTGTCCCCAGTTACTGTTATCCTAGTAGATATTTCATCACTAGATTTCAATCACTTTTTTCAATTATTTATTGAGTTTTTGGGTCATAACATTTTTGATGGAAATGGAAAACGGGCAAATCTTCACACTTGATGACTGCAGCACAGGCAGTACGAGAACAATGTATAACTTTTGAAATATTAAAGCATGGAAGCATGTCCCAGTAGAGACACTAAATACTATATGAACCTAAAGAGGGCCCTTTTCAATTGTAAAGTAAATAATAACTTAAGCTGTCAGATAAATAAACTGTAAAGAGGAAACACTCTGAAACGTGGTAGAGTACAAGTAGAACGTGGCATACAAATATAATACTCCACTAAAGTAGACGTACCCTTAAAAGTACAGTACTTGAGTAAACAATGTAAAACTCCATATATAAAGTAATGAATAACTAAAGCAAAACATGGTGGAATACAAGTAGAAGGTGGCATGAGAACAAAACTCTCAAAGTACATCATACTTGAGTAAATGTACTTTCCACCCCCTCAGTTGTGTATATTTAATGATGCAGAGCTGCATTCTGGATGTATGCCGTTAGGAAAATGTTCCTCATGAGGCCCAGAGGAGGTGCTGACCCTGGGCAAAGTTTCTCTGTAATGGGGAGCAGAACCGGAGAACATTTTCCACGAGGTTCCTCTCAGAGACCCTCGTATATTCCCAGGCTCAGATCCAGACCCTCTGACAGCTCCATATGTTCTGGCACGGTCCTTCACATGCTGCACAAACTTTAGCTTTTACACGTCATGCTTTGTTCCTTTGCTAATGCTTTGAACAAAGTGTGAAAGCTGCGACAGTGAAGTGAGAAAAGTCCTGGAATTAGTTGACGTTATAATAATAATAATAATAATAATAATAGATGGGATTTGTATAGCGCTTTTCCTAATGCTCAAAGACGCTTAAATTATTATTATTATTATTAAATATTATGCAAAGAGGTCATGCTCTTAGATTTCTGATCACGTAAACCACCATCAAAAATGTAAAAATTCAACATGCAGTTAGCTGGTTAACTTCCCTTTCAAATGTTTTACATTGAATACACAGACACGTGTTTTAAGGACAGCTTGTTTATGATCAGTAGATGTTTCAGTAAAGGCGACTAACGTAGACAGCTTTCTGCTAAATCTAATCACAGTCAAACGGACATAATCATAAAGAGGAACAACAAATCCTACATTTAAGGTTGAGATCTAAAGATTCAACTCAATTGATGATGCTCATAATATCAGAGGTGGGAGAAGTACTCAGATCTTGTACTTTATTAACAGTAGAAGTACTCAGATCTTGCACTTGAGTAAAAGTAGAAGTACTCAGATCTTGTACTTTATTAACAGTAGAAGTACTCAGATCTTGTACTTGAGTAAAAGTAGAAGTACTCAGATCTTGTACTTGAGTAAAAGTAGAAGTACTCAGATCTTGTATTTGAGTAAAAGTAGAAGTCCTCAGATCTTGTACTTGAGTAAAAGTAGAAGTACTCAGATCTTGTACTTTATTAACAGTAGAAGTACTCAGATCTTGTACTTGAGTAAAAGTAGAAGTACTCAGATCTTGTACTTGAGTAAAAGTAGAAGTACTCAGATCTTGTACTTGAGTAAAAGTAGAAGTACTCAGATCTTGTATTTGAGTAAAAGTAGAAGTCCTCAGATCTTGTACTTGAGTAAAAGTAGAAGGAGTGAGATCTTGTACTTGAGTAAAAGTAGAAGTACTCAGATCTTGTACTTGAGTAAAAGTAGAAGTACTCAGATCTTGTACTTGAGTAAAAGTAGAAGTACTCAGATCTTGTACTTGAGTAAAAGTAGAAGTACTCAGATCTTGTTCTTGAGTAAAAGTAGAAGTACTCAGATCTTGTACTTGAGTAAAAGTAGAAGTACCAGAGTGTAGGAATACTCTGTTACAGTAAAAGTCCTGCATTCAAAATGTTCCTCAAGTAAAAGTAGAAAAGTATTATCATCAAAATATAGTGAAAGTAGCGACAGTAAAAGTAGTCATTGTGCAGATTGGTCCATTTCAGAATAATATATATGATATGTTTTATAATGATTGATCATGAAAGTGTTCTCAAAGCTGGTAAAGGTGCAGCTAACTTTAATGACTTCTCCATAAGTTGTGTATTTAACTTCTGTAGATGGTAGTTAAAAGGAACAGAAAGGAGTACCAGCAGGAAGCTAAACACTGAACTGCTGTGGACGTATTTTAGACCCCTAAAAACATTAATATCAGTTTAAGTTTACAGTATTTTCCCTGCTTTACCTTTTGCCGTCAGAACTGAAGACTTTATCTACGTTTCTTCAAAGCCACCAGACTCCAAAGACAAAAACAGTGATTTAAAAATGGGAGTTGCTTGTGTGCCTTTGGTGTTTTAAACGGTTAGTTCAGATTTACCAGAGTCACTGATCAAAGCTTATTTTAGACAGTAGACTCTTGTTCTGCGAGGTATAATGTCAGTTTTCTCAAAGGAGTCTGTTGGCTTTGAAGAAACGTGGATTTAAACGAGGACTCTTTAAAGTAGAGACACTACATACTGATATACACCTGAACATCAGCAGGAGAGGACTCTTTAAAGTAGACTCACTACATACTGATATACACCTGAACATCATCAGGAGAGGACTCTTTAAAGTAGAGACACTACATACTGATATACACCTGAACATCAGCAGGAGAGGACTCTTTAAAGTAGAGACACTACATAATGATATACACCTGAACATCAGCAGGAGAGGACTCTTTAAAGTAGAGTAACTACATACTGATATACACCTGAACACCAGCAGGAGAGGACTCTTTAAAGTAGAGACACTACATACTGATATACACCTGAACATCAGCAGGAGAGGACTCTTTAAAGTAGAGACACTACATACTGATATACACCTGAACATCAGCAGGAGAGGACTCTTTAAAGTAGAGACACTACATACTGATATACACCTGAACATCAGCAGGAGAGGACTCTTTAAAGTAGAGTAACTACATACTGATATACACCTGAACATCAGCAGGAGAGGACTCTTTAAAGTAGAGACACTACATACTGATATACACCTGAACACCAGCAGGAGAGGACTCTTTAAAGTAGAGACACTACATACTGATATACACCTGAACATCAGCAGGAGAGGACTCTTTAAAGTAGAGGCACTACATACTGATATACACCTGAACATCAGCAGGAGAGGACTCTTTAAAGTAGAGACACTACATACTGATATACACCTGAACATCAGCAGGAGAGGACTCTTTAAAGTAGAGACACTACATACTGATATACACCTGAACATCAGCAGGAGAGGACTCTTTAAAGTAGACTCACTACATACTGATATACACCTGAACATCAGCAGGAGAGGACTCTTTAAAGTAGAGACACTACATACTGATATACACCTGAACATCAGCAGGAGAGGACTCTTTAAAGTAGAGACACTACATACTGATATACACCTGAACATCAGCAGGAGAGGACTCTTTAAAGTAGAGACACTACATACTGATATACACCTGAACATCAGCAGGAGAGGACTCTTTAAAGTAGAGACACTACATACTGATATACACCTGAACATCAACAGGAGAGGACTCTTTAAAGTAGAGACACTACATACTGATATACACCTGAACATCAGCAGGAGAGGACTCTTTAAAGTAGAGGCACTACAGTACATACTGATATACACCTGAACATCAGCAGGAGAGGACTCTTTAAAGTAGAGGCACTACAGTACATACTGATATACACCTGAACATCAGCAGGAGAGGACTCTTTAAAGTAGAGGCACTACAGTACATACTGATATACACCTGAACATTAGCAGGAGAAGACTCTTTAAAGTAGAGACACTTATTATATTGAGACCTTATATTGAGTGATTTAGGTGTCTTAAATACGTCCACAGCTGCATCGCTTAGCTTCTGGTTGGTACTCAATACTGCATCTATTCTAGGTAAAACACTCTCTATGGAGAACTCTTTCAAACCATTTCCCTTTAAGAGACTCTCCTCCAAAAGGATATGAAACACATTTGGAAAAACAAAAAGCTAACTCATGTAGCCTCTCCTCCTCTGTCAGTAAACACATCAGTCTTTCTGACTTTGTAGTCTCTGGCTTCAGCACAAAAACAACCAGAGTCAGGTTTTCTGCAGCAGATGTATACTCCCACTGTCACACTGAACTGGATCTGAACTGGAGACACTGGTCTGCAGCACATTATTGCCTCTTAAAGCTGCCTCTGTTTATCACATGTGTTTTTATTAATGAATGTCGTAGGGACGCATGAGTGTTTTGTTTACCGACAGTCGGTACAACTCAAACAGAGTTCCTTTTTAGCATCTGTTTCTGCGGTCTGCTGCTGGAAAGAAAATGTCAAATCGATGATCTCTTAACCTGTTTTCAATTGCACCGACAGGGGTCTGGCTTTTTAAGTGCTGGGCGTGTCACTGACAAAAAAGAAAGAGGACAAGCGGACATTTTTCAGGTGCCTGGAGCAGGAATGTGCAGGAGAACGTCGTATATCACGAAGAAGAAAAGTGTGCAGATTTTCGCCGCTGGATGTAAACAAATTGAAATGATCTTGCTGTGCTTGAAGAGGACAAAAAGCCCGGAAGAGAGAAAGCACTTAATCAAAACATACCAGCTGTTGTACCATGATTGTGATCTGTGTCTGTGGTGTAAACATCTTCAACTTGTGATGCTATTTTCCTCTCACTTTCCCCACATACATCTGTCTCTTACTCCTCATATAAAACTCATGGTGGTTGTCTTTGTTGTACCAGGTGTCTCTTTCTTATCCTCCTCCCTCTTCCTCACTGTTTCTCTGCAGACACTAAGTGTAAAACCACAGCTCAAGCAGATCTTGTGCTGCTGGTCGACGGCTCCTGGAGCATCGGGCGCATCAACTTCAAAACCATCAGAAACTTCATCGCTCGCATGGTCAGCGTGTTCGACATCAGCCCTGACAGAGTGCAGATCGGTAATATTTCCACTATAAAGTGGTGCTGAGATGTCGTATTTCTGAGTGGATCCTGAAGGCAGCATCTCCCTGGTTCAATGGCTTTTCTCCATGTGATTTTGGATTATTGTAGAAAATACAAAACAAACTTTTATGATACTTACATGTTAAGTTAAAGGAGGCTAATGTTGGGCTATAAATGAACTACAGCACGGTCACATGACTTCACGTCACCACCGCTAAGCTAAAGGCGGCTAACGTTCGGCTATAAAGGAACTACAGCACGGTCACATGACATCACGTCACCACCGCTAAGCTAAAGGAGTCTAATGTTGGGCTATAAAGGAACTACAGCACGGTCACATGACTTCATGTCACCACCGCTAAGCTAAAGGTGGCTAATGTTGGGCTATAAAGGAACTACAGCACGGTCACATGACTTCATGTCACCACCGCTAAGCTAAAGGCGGCTAATGTTGGGCATGATGACGTTTAGTCGTCTCATTTAGACACTTGTTAGCAACCGCAGTTTTTAAATTCACCAGTGGGGTATTTATTAACATATTTATGTCGTATAATCCTTATTTCAGGCTAACAACCAAAATCACATTCAGAAATCCATTGAACCTCCAGACGAGAAGCCTAAATGCTGCAGTTTTTTTATTTGTAAACCTGTAAATAAGTTCATTCTAAAGACAGTTTGTTGTGTCCTTGGTGTTTTGTTCCTGCTTCAGCTCTGGCTCAGTACAGTGGAGACCCAAAAACTGAGTGGAATCTGAATGCTCATAGCACCAAGGCCTCGCTGCTGGATGCCATCGCTCAACTGCCGTACAAAGGAGGAAACACCATGACAGGTACGTTAAGCAACAGATCGAGACCCCAATCTGGCCTAATCTTAGGCAATGTATTTATTAGCTGAAGAGAACTGATGCTTTTATCACTCAAAAAGTTGATTTTATCTGTGAGAAATATGAGTTTTACACCAAAAATGTATAGGAACTTTTTTGCAGTCTACATTACGAGTTAGATGTTTTGTATTTTGAACATGTACAAATATTGTTGCTCTGAGAAAATTAAGATAAGATAAGATGTACTCAAAAAGCTGATTTTATTTAGATAGATAGATAGATAGATAGATAGATAGATAGATAGAGAGATAGAGAGATAGATAGATAGATAGATAGATAGATAGATAGATAGATAGATAGATAGATAGATAGAGAGATAGATAGATAGATAGATAGATAGATAGATAGATAGATAGATAGATAGATAGATGGATGGATGGATGGATAGATAGATAGATAGATAGATAGATAGAGAGATAGAGAGATAGAGAGAAGTTTAGAGGTTGTTAAAGTCTTTATTTGTTTCACACAGGGATGGCGCTGAACTATATCCTGCAGAATAACTTCAAAACCAGCGCGGGGATGCGTGAAAACGCCCGAAAAATTGGCATCCTGATCACTGACGGAAAGTCTCAGGATGAAATCGTGTTCACATCGCAGAGCCTGAGAGAGAACGGCATCGAGCTCTACGCAGTCGGTACGTGATATTTATTAAAAGACACGCAACTAACAAGATTTAATGGAAATAACACAGTTGTAAAATGCTGCAAACAACAAGAAGAAACTGTTTTTAAATAAGGTCAGGTAAAATAATGTAAATGTCACAAAAATAGAATATATTTGAGTCCTTTATTTCATGTTCGTCTTGATTTTAGGCTCTATTTTCCCGGCACAGTTTTGACTCCTTTACCTTTTTCCGTCTCAGGTGTGAAGAACGCCGATGAGGGCGAGTTGAGGTCAATCGCCTCGGACCCCGACGACATCCACATGTACAACGTGAACGACTTCAAGTTCCTGGTGGACATCGTGGACGAGCTCACCATCAACCTGTGTAACAGCGTCAAGGGTCCAGGTAGGAAGAGAGCAGAGAGGCAGGAGTACACACATCCTTTACTCAAGTAGAAGTACACATCCTTTACTCAAGTGGAAGTACACACATTCTTTACTCAAGTAGAAGTACACACATCCTTTACTCAAGTAGAAGTACACATCCTTTACTCAAGTAGAAGTACACAACCTTTACTCAAGTAGAAGTACACATCCTTTACTCAAGTAGAAGTACACAACCTTTACTCAAGTAGAAGTACACATCCTTTACTCAAGTAGAAGTACACATCCTTTACTCAAGTAGAAGTACACAACCTTTACTCAAGTAGAAGTACACATCCTTTACTCAAGTAGAAGTACAGATACTCTGTTAGATTTAGATATCATGATTTTAAAAGGGAATCTTCCGACAGTAAAGCATCTTGGCTGCGTTATTGAGGCTATAACATTACAAAACACACTTTTATTTGTCGATTAAACCTAAATATTTGTGTTACCTTTGACAAACTTGTGCAATTCTGCTTGAAAAGTGCGATTATTGCAAGTTTTTCAAAAATATTTTAGCGATTTCTTAAACGGGGGTTAATGGATATGAGTAAGAGTGATACCGTTTTATCCACACCAAGAACATTTGGAACAAAATAACATGTATAATACGCATTTTCCAAAACATTTCATTCTAAATCTGTGACTTTAGTCCAGATATTTTTGGATGACTTTAAAATAGCAGAAAATATTCAATTTACCAACTTGTCAACTTTTTCCTTTTTCAAAATGTTTCTTTTCCCCAGGAGGCACACCATAAATTGTCAAATTTACAACAAATGCAGAATTTTGCCTTTTAATAAATGAAAAATCTACTCTCTTCGAATTTTGAAGACATCTTTAAGGACGTCATTATTGAAGCCGGAGCTGCCGTCGCTTTCGGCTGTAATTCCAGTTTCTTCTTTAAACAGCGCTGAGTCAGATTTACACCTCCAGTCATTACCTGTGTTGGAAGTCAGATGGAAACGTTGTCAGCTTTTAAGAAAATTATACTTTTCCGGACTTTAAAAAAAGCCAAAGCACTTAACTCTGACAACCATACATTTAGGAAATGTTTACTATGGCTTTCATTTCGTTTTGCAGATGCTCGAGGGCGTTTATCTGCTTATGAAGGACGACATGTTCCTTTAGTCCGAGTAAAGACATGATAATACTTCTCGGTAAATCACATCTGCTTTTACCCGGTGCAGATGGTGGAACTAATGACCGTTTGAGAAGAAGAACTCATACTGTCGTAGAACAGATCAAAAAAGATGAAAAAGATGACATGTCGAAAAAAGTGAAAAAAACGACAGTCAAAAAGAGTTTCAGTAAATCAAATGTACTTTTAATAAATAGAAAGATAAATCCCCAAAACAAAGAAGACAGATGATCTTTTCTCTATTCTTCAATCTTGTGATGGAAACTAGGAGGGAATACAAAAGTGATTTTTCAAAATACAAGATTCAAGATTCAAGATTCAAGGCTTTATTGTCATTTGTACTTTAGCTTCAGTGTAGATGTGTCAAAGCTCCTCCAACAGAGCAACATGAATATAGGACATAAAACAAATATAAAAGATAAAATAGTGCAAGTAAATACAAATAAAATAGAATATAAATAGTGCAAGAAGATTTACAGCTCAGTCGGACAAAAATACATTTTAAATAAACATAAGAAGTTACATTAAAATGGAATCCATTCGCATTTCACATTTAATAATAAATAATATATAATATTTACGTTAATTTTTACTGTTAATTTTGACACCTGAACTTTTGAAAGAACATCCATAACATTCACCTGTTTGCAACTTATATCAATATTCCAATTACTTGTATATAGACTATTCTGCACTGTTTCTATTATATTATATTTTATTTTATTTATCTGTTTTATTGTGTTGCACTGTTGGAGGAGCCTGTGACCTCAGATGTTCATTATCATAATACACTGTAGCTATGTACACATGACAATAAAGGCCTTGAAACCTTGAAACCTTGAAACCTATAAATAGTGCAAGAAAATGTACAGCTGAGTCGTAGAGAAATACATTTTTTAAAGGAGAGAACTGGAGGATTTGTGGCGGCAGGGTTCACGGTGTGATATACTTTTACATGTTGGATCGTATTCGTTTCTCTTCAGGAGGAGAACTGGAGGCGCCCAGCAACCTGCTGACCTCTGAGGTGACCTTCAGCTCCTTCAGGGCCACCTGGACGGCCCCCGACGGACCAGTGGACATGTACAGGGTCACCTACAGGAAGGTGGCCGGAGAGGAGATGCTGGAGGTGAGAGAAACATCTAATGCAGCTGAAAAGATTGCATATAGACAGTAGAAATGTACCGGGTCACCTACAGGAAGGTGTCCGGAGAGGAGATGCTGGAGGTGAGAGAAACATCCTCCATCTGTCTCTAGTGCTGCTGTAATGAATCAGAATCAAAGGTATTCTGACAATTGCTGCATTTTAGAATACAATTTAAATAAAATAAAATCGAATAAATCTATCTATATACACATGGATAGTAAAAATGTGCAATAAGAAGTTTAAAAAATACATACAAAATCTTTAAATAAACATAAGAAGTTAAATTAAAATGTAATCCATTCACATTTCACATTTAATAATAAATAATATGATATTTACTTGAATTTCTACTGTTAAATGTGTGTACCGCGTAAGGTTTTTAACTGTATTTCGAGCAAAAATCTATATTACATACATATTTTTACTTTTAAAAATTGTATTTTATTGTATTTATTCTAAAATGGAGCAACTGGTACAAATACCAATTTCCTCCCGGGATAAAGTGATCCTTATTCTGATTAATAAACTCTATTTATAGCATCTTTCATACAAGAAATGCAGCACAAAGTGCAATAAAGATAAATAAACCTTATAGTCAATATTGAACAACATTTAAATAGTTAATGGGGGTTAAAGGGTTCAGAGTTTAATGTCTGGATCTGGGTCTATCATCTGGGATCGATTTGTTCCAGGTATAAAGTTAAAAAGCCTCACTGTTTCGTAGAAGTTCATCAGAGGAATGTTCAGAAACTTTACGTCCACCATATGTTGTTGTTGTTGTTGTTGATCAACTAAGCATCTTGTTTGCCTGATAAATACCTCCCTCTGGCTCCCATTAATCCTTAAACTCTAACAGATAACTCTCAACCCCTTCAGGTGAGATGTATAACTTCCTGTGGATTTAGAATAGATAATGTGTCAGTCACACCAAAGCATATTAATAGACATTTAACCCCCCCCCACCTGTTGTTTAATATTCTCTCCTAAGTGGCAAACCTCACAAAGTGTTTCCTAACTCCCAGGTCTGGCTTTTATCCAAAACCCCTTAGAGATGAAACCCTCTTGCTTTCTTTGAACCTGCATTTAGTTTACACTTAACCCCCCGTCAGTCGACTCTTTAAAAACACAGCGCTGGGTCTTTTCCATGCTTTGAGCTTTTATTGGCTCGTGTCCGATGGATCCGTTCGGCTCGTCTGAAATCCAGCAGTTTTCCACTGGATCCACTTTAGCTTAAGGACCTCACACTGCTCTCTGCTCTCATGTGTTTAACCTGGACTGTAGTGAGAAACAACATGAGGTTTATCATATATTTGCATGCTGGGTATTTAGTGCAGGTCCTATAGAAAGTGATTTACAGCCGGTGCAACAAGAGAAGGCATTTTTTTATTACAAAAAAGGAGGGTCAGGGTGGAGGCCAGGGCTCACTGCCAGAAGATTAAACAAATATTACTGTAGAGTATTTATAGAAGAACAATACACACAGAAATGTGTGCAAGAATAGGAGATGCAGGAACTTTCCAGCCTGCACGCTTAATAATGATAATAATAATAATAAGTGTTTTTTCCTTATTCTGCTTCTTAGGGTCTTCACTTTCCTGTATTGTGTAGAGACACTAAGTACTGATATACACCTGAACATCAGCAGGAGAGGACTCTTTACAGTAGAGACACTACATACTGATATACACCTGAACATCATCAGGAGAGGACTCTTTAAAGTAGAGACACTACATACTGATATACACCTGAACATCAGCAGGAGAGGACTCTTTAAAGTAGAGACACTACATACTGATATACACCTGAACATCAGCAGGAGAGGACTCTTTAAAGTAGAGACATTACATACTGATACACACCTGAACATCAACAGGAGAGGGCTCTTTAAAGTAGAGACACTACATACTGATATACACCTGAACATCAGCAGGAGAGGACTCTTTAAAGTAGAGACACTACATACTGATATACACCTGAACATCATCAGGAGAGGACTCTTTAAAGTAGAGACACTACATACTGATATACACCTGAACATCAGCAGGAGAGGACTCTTTAAAGTAGAGACACTACATACTGATACACACCTGAACATCAGCAGGAGAGGACTCTTTAAAGTAGAGACACTACATACTGATATACACCTGAACATCAGCAGGAGAAGACTCTTTAAAGTAGAGACACTACATACTGATATACACCTGAACATCAGCAGGAGAGGACTCTTTAAAGTAGAGACACTAAGTACTGATATACACCTGAACATCAGCAGGAGAGGACTCTTTAAAGTAGAGACACTAAGTACTGATATACACCTGAACATCAGCAGGAGAGGACTCTTTAAAGTAGAGACATTACATACTGATACACACCTGAACATCAACAGGAGAGGGCTCTTTAAAGTAGAGACACTACATACTGATATACACCTGAACATCAGCAGGAGAGGACTCTTTAAAGTAGAGACACTACATACTGATATACACCTGAACATCAGCAGGAGAGGACTCTTTAAAGTAGAGACACTAAGTACTGATATACATCTGAACATCAGCAGGAGAGGACTCTTTAAAGTAGAGACACTAAGTACTGATATACACCTGAACATCAGCAGGAGAGGACTCTTTAAAGTAGAGACACTAAGTACTGATATACACCTGAACATCAGCAGGAGAGGACTCTTTAAAGTAGAGACACTAAGTACTGATATACATCTGAACATCAGCAGGAGAGGACTCTTTAAAGTAGAGACACTAAGTACTGATATACACCTGAACATCAGCAGGAGAGGACTCTTTAAAGTAGAGACACTAAGTACTGATATACACCTGAACATCAGCAGGAGAGGACTCTTTAAAGTAGAGACACTAAGTACTGATATACACCTGAACATCAGCAGGAGAGGACTCTTTGAAGTAGAGACACTAAGTACTGATATACATCTGAACATCACACATGAAATAACCATAAAAAAGTTAAATAAAAGCGATATTCTTTCAGTCACATGCCAATAGATAGATATAGATATATATATATACTTTATTAATCCCAAATTGGGAAATTATTTTAATAAATAAAGACAACAAATTATGGGAAATTATCCTCCACTGTTTAATAACAGATATTTTTTTATTTCAGCTGCTGGTGGACGGGACGGTGAACTCCGTGGTGCTGACGGGTCTCAGTCCTCTGACCGAATACCTCGTTAACGTCTACTCCATATTGGACGAAGTGAGCAGCGAGCCTCTGAAGGGCACCGAGACCACCTGTAAGTGTTTCCTCTTCCTCTTCTTCATCTTCAACTCTGTGGAGGAAATTCTTAAGAGAAATTGATAAATGATTCTTGGACAAAGTTTGTCTTTTGTTATATTTAATCAAGCAATAAAGAAAGTCAATACACAAGTGAAATGGATCTCAAATGCAGGAACAGAGCAACTTCATCCTCAGAGGATAAAGAAGTTCTTCTTACAGTCTCTCTATATATTCATGAGAGGAACTGGTCCTCCATCCCATCATTAAACCAGAAAACCCCCTCGTCCTTAACCATTTAACATTTACGTTCTTTACCATTTAATCCACCTTTTACTTCCTTTTCCCTCCTGAAATGTAAATCCTTAACATGTCTCTGTTAAACACATACAAGACGAAAAATACAATTTAACAGAGTAAAAGGCAATCAGAGTATAAGACTATATGTTTTAAATGATTACATGATAATTTGACTCAACAAACTCTACAAAAAATGTGAATTCTCCTAATATGGAGGATGTAAGCCAGCTTTAGGAATACTTTCCCCGTCTTCGGTAGAAACAGGAAGTGTTGTAACTTTGCATAACAGTAGTTTGTGAGACGAGTAAACGTCATCACGCCCAACATTAGCCACCTTTAGCTTAGCGTGGTGACGTGAAGTGCCACTTCCTTTTATGTCCCATTCTGGACGCCCTTTTGCCCTTTGGGGCGACAGACATGACTAACAATGAGCCTTAAGGGCGGATTGCGTCATCGCTCTGTTGTGGGAAAGCGTTTTTGTTTCCTCCACTGTATAATTTGTGCGATAAACAACTAGATTTCTCTGCATCATTATCCTGTTTCACACACGTCGTTCTAACGTATTTACTCTCTTATTTCCCTCCTGCAAATCACCGTTTACACAAAGAAATATATTTAGCGTCTGATCTAAGGCGGGGAGCTAGTTAACACAAACACCACGTCCCATTATGCATTGGTTTGAGCTGATGCTAAGCTGTGGAGGGCTGAATGGGAATCAGACAAACAGTTAAAAAGTATTTATCAGCGCTGTGGTTAGTGCGTATATCTTAAATAAACTGATATCATTTAACAACGTGTTAAGTGCACAGATCTAAGAGCTTTTATTTGCTCGTTTGTCCTTTAATGTTTGCTTTATTTGTGCAGCTGATTTTAACAACGAGCCTTTTCCCACTGTCATAAAACAGAAATTGATTGTGAGGTGGCACCAGCAGCTGGGGCTTTATTTAGTGTCATTATTTAAAACAACACTCAGTTAGGTCATAATGTCCTGCCTGCAGTGTGTCAGTGTCTTAAAAATAAAGTGTGTGAAGCCTGGCAGGAGAGAAGACGTTTGCACTCCTCAAAAGCCCAAAAAGATATCCACACATTTTGCTTTAAAAACATTTTCTATTGGTGCTAAGAGAGTCTAATCATGCCCGTACATCCAGTTTTAAAGTACACTTATTGTTCGATATTTCACAAGACTATTTATTCCATTACATCTTTCACTTTCAACTCATTCTAATGCAAAAAAACGACAGGGTTATTTGGAAGAAATCCGAATGTTCTTCGAATTTCAAACAGCTTTTTTAACCAAGGCTGCCTTTCAATGGTTCCTCTGGGTCCTTGAAGGTTGGTAAATAAAAAAAAATATATATCATAATAATAGACATAAATAGTTTGTCTGCATTAAAGGAAAACTGAAGTCCGATTTTTATTTTTTTTTTAACTTAATAGGCTAAGTTTAGATGTCTGTTTCCCACAGTTTTGTCAATTTTTTAACTCAACATCTTCCGATCTTGGTTTGTGTCAGAAACCATTCAATGTTGGGTCCTTACATTTAAAGGAATTGGGCCTGGAGAGTCCTTGAAATGTATGGCGCCGTTTACACGAGGAGAAAACTGCTTGTATCTGCATAGTTTCTCGTGCGTATAGCCCTATTATTTACACGAGGCCGATAGAAACTGACCCCACAAACGATAACGGGTCCCAAGGTGGATAGATTTGCAAACGAAACGCTCTGGGGGGTCAACCGAGTCCGTGTAATCACCTCTATACGAATATTTCCTGAAAAAATAGCGAAAAAAAAAAAAAATAGCACCTCTCCTGCTCACTGCTGAAGCAACTATCAAAAATAGCTGTGTTAATTAAACGCACAAGGGGTTCTTGAATGAAATAATATTATAAAAGGCAAACCAGAATTGTTAACGCCCAATATACTCCTTAAACAAAATAAACAGAGTCAGATTTCATGCATTGATCCATTATATTGACAAAGGAGGATCTCACCCGGTGTTTGTAGAGAATATCTCTCTTTCTGAGCCGTCCTCTCGATGCAATATCCACAGATTCGGTTTCTTTCAGTTAACTTCCCCGTTGCATTTATCCATATGCTGAGGAAATTACTATATCCCGCTGAATACCAGCAATCGCCACACACCTGTCCTCCTGTCAGTAGCTACTGCTAGTGCTACTGCTACTGACCATGCTACAGATATTAGTGCAAAATCTACAGCTCCTCTACCACAACCATCAGCAACAAGTGGACATGGAGAATTACATGAACTACATGCTGCTAAATACACCGCGGGGCTTAAACAGAAGGGTAGCCATGGCAACATTGCAGCGGGGCTGCTCGGGCTGCTCTTCTTCACGGCTTTTGGTGTATTTTGGCGGAAGTTACAGCGCCACTTACAGTCCCGGCATATGTACTACAGCGTTTCCAGCGGCCTCGTTTGAACAGACACGTTAAATGAAACAAATGCATGTGAACGGAAGACTTTTTTAAATACGCATACTGTGCATAAACGCAAACGGTCCCGTGTGAGCGGGGCCTATGTTATGAATCCTTTTAATTATATGACTAACATACAGTATATAGATTTGATTTCTAAAATGAGTGAGAAATAGATTTCCCTGTGTGACCCTGAGAAAGGGTTTTAAAACAACTTGCTAATATGGTGTTACCAACTTATTTAGACTTATCAGACTTTTGGATTATATTATTTTTTATACAATGGGCATAATTTCTTTTTTTCCCTGTGTGTTTTTGACATTCTCTCACATGTAGAAACCCCTGTTACAAACCTTGTTATAACATCCAAAACATCTGATTACTCCAGCAGAAATATCCTTGAGCCCAGAAAAAAAATCCTTCAAAAACCAGAAGCTGTTTCTGGACAATGTGATACTAGATATTCTGCACATCAAAAAGCATTAAACTCGATGATCTCTTTGGGACTTTCTGGGATTTTCTAAAATATGACCTTGATGTTTCTCGCCTGTTTGTATCATTATCCATTTCTCTGTGCCAAAACCACCTCCAAATATCAAATATCAGGAAGAATGTCATTCCTATCCCACTCAGTCAGTCTTTTGGTCCAAGAAATATTTTTGTAATACTTCAAAATACATCTAAGCATTGGATTTGTACTATTAAAACATCAAACCAAGACAAAAAGATGAATGTTTGCCTGTAACATTGTGCTTTTCACCGGTCTGACTTTGTGTTTTTGTCGTCTCAGTGCCACTTTCAGCCGTGAAGAACATGAATGTGTACGATGAGACCTCGACCACCATGAAGGTGAGATGGGGGGCAGCGGAGGGAGCGACGGGATATATGATGCTGTACAGAGCCACCAACGCCACCGAGCCTCAGCTGGAGCAGGAGGTAGAGTAACGAGACCTTTTAAATCCAACTTGTGAGGTTTTCAGGGGGATATGGTGGAACTAATTAAAAGCAAAATTTGAGAAATTTGACTTTTTCCCTAAACTTTAAAAAAAACTTTAAAACTATCATCCAGTATTTTGTCCCTCAATGAGAGTCCCCATAAAGTGCCTGTTAACAAATGGTCCCCACAATGTCAGCGAAACAAGTACGTTAAACGCCATCTGTATTTTTTTGGGTATATAACTTTTATCCTAAGCTTAGCCATAAAACAAAAAGGTGTAATCACTAAAATGGAATAATTTACCTTGCGTACCAGTGTTTTGTCCCTCAATGTGAGTCCCCATAAAGTGCCTGATAACAAATGGTCCCCACAATGTCAGCAAAACAAGTACGCTAAACGCCATTGAACTTTGACTTACCTCTGCTTTTAAATTATGGGAATCTAAGTATTTATTGAGAATTTTAACTTTACTTACTAAAATTGAATAATTTATCAGGGGTACCAACATATTTTCCCCATATGAGAGTCCCTATAATGTGACTATAAACAGATGGTCCCAACGATGTCAGCAAAACAAGTACGTTAAAATGCCATTGAACCTTACTTGGACTTACCTCTGCCTTTAAATTATATATAATTTACCTGGGGTACCAACATATTGTCCCCATAATGTGACTGTAAACAGATTGTCCCCACAATGTCAGCTAAACCAGAAAAATATAACACCAGGGATAGTAACACTCACATGGAGCCCCATTAACTCACACACATCTTAATTTGTGTGCTCAGCGTTTCCACATTGACTTTATAAGAGTGGGCTTCTGCTCGTGCAGCTGAATACTTCCAGATGGCGATATGATGAGTGCGTTTTCAGAACAGGAAGTGGACCTTTAGCAGAGCGGTCAGACGCTCGCTGGGTAATGGGAAGGATTAGCTCATGAGGACTGAAGTCATCGGATGATATAAACAGAGCAGATGCTAAACGAGTGGAACGGCTGGTGTTAAACTGCATGTGCAATTACACAGCAGAGGGATGATTTAATGTACAGAGAGGTGGTCTCTGCTGGAAAATATGCACCCAATGTGTGAATCAGAACCTCAAAATGAAGGGCGTTAGATATCTTTAAGATTCATTTGACATGAATTACTGATGTGTATTTGTTTTAGCACAGCTTGTTATCATTTTGAGGATCATAATAGGATGTTAGCCAATTCGTAATACTGTGAGATATTGGGAAAAAA
This sequence comes from Trematomus bernacchii, assembly GCF_902827165.1. Lineage (NCBI taxonomy): Eukaryota > Metazoa > Chordata > Actinopteri > Perciformes > Nototheniidae > Trematomus > Trematomus bernacchii. The sequence goes on from NW_022987552.1 coordinate 697,798, forward strand.
ATCATTCAACAGCTGTGCAACACTTTGGAAAATGTATGTTAAGTACACACTTCAGGGCCAAACAACCTAGACCTATTGGCATGAATTTGCAGCTACAAGTCCCTCCTGATTTAAGGCTTTCAGTTATCGGCTGCAGAGATTTTGATTCACATAGATGCATCCAAAACTAATTAACTAGGTCTGAATCTTCCAAACTAAACTGGGAAATGTATTTCTTAATGGAGTTAGCTTTAATTAAAGTAAAGGGACCAACTATTGACCCAATGTTGGAAGCACCCATATTGACCCAAATATCACATGAACACTGGCCTGGTTTTTAATACATCCCAGGACCAAAAGTATGTAATGTAAACATCTCAAATAGAAATAAAAATCGAATTCTACAAAATACTGGCTTCAAATGCCAACGTTTTAAATGAATCTTTAATACAGCGGAAAGTGTGTGTGTGTGTTTTCTTCACAGGTGGATCAGAGTCTGGTTTGTTCAGAAAGGATTTCAGTAAAAAAGAAGACTCTCTCACATGTCTTTTCTCTGTTCCTGTGCAGATTCGTGTTGGAGGAGAGGTGACCGACGTCCAGCTGGTGCAGCTGACTCCCAGCACGGCATACTCCATCAGTCTGTACGCTCTGCATGGAGAGGCAGCGAGCGACGCCCTGGAGGGCACAGGGGTCACCTGTGAGTCACGATTTAATCATTAAAGTAAAAGAGGTTAAAATAGGTTGCTGCATGTGTACTGGTTTAATAAGACAACTTCAAAAAGTCCAAAATCCACTTAAATCCAGATCTTTGTGCAACATTTTTGTGGGTTTTCCTTCTCCTGTAGTGTGTTGTATAGGTTTAGTGCATGTAAATAGTCTGCAAAGGCTAACATCCCTGTCCTCCCCCCCAGAAACGCCTCCATTGGACTCTTTTGTTTACTTCCTGAACATAGTGACATCACTATTTAACACTCACGCTTCTATTGGCTAGCGCTCCAACACATTGTACGTGATATGCTAAGGGGCGGGACATCTCTAAGCGGTTGACCAATCACATCAACTAAAAAACACTCAAATAACCCTGAAAATGAACGTTAGCATCTGTATTGAATATAACATGACATTGGCAGTATTTCTCTCAAAATGTATTGAAAACTTCCCAACAAGAAAAGGGAATAAATGAAAATTAAACTAACTAAATATCCTGTCACTGTAAGAGCTCAGTTTCTCTAAGATACACAAACATGGCAATATTTCTAAAATATATACTCACATTTCAGTCAAAGAGGATATACTACTACTTAATCTATTAAAATATCACTAGTCATAATTATTATATATATTGCAAGTAATAGGATTAATTCTGTTGGTTTTATGAAATAGTTAGTCAAGCTACAACACAATCAGTGCTAATTAAGAGTTTTTAGCAAGTTTTTTATCAGGGAATAACTCCCATGTTATGTCCACTACGAGATGTTTTCAAGATCTTTTTAAAATGCAACTTCCTTTTATTGGGATCTAAGAAGTTTACCAGAATTCATCTGACTTTTATTTCCATGTCAGCAGATATTTTTTAAGCTCTGGATCCCGTCTCCCTCTTCCTGGAGTTTTTGGATTCGGAGCTCATAGATAGAAAACAGATGCAGTGAAAAACAGAAAATCCACTTTAAAAAAAAAAAAAAAGTCTGTTTTTCAGCTCTTCAGAAAGTCCTGGCTTCTTCAAACATACTCAGACAGTGATGGAGGGAACGAGTGTGATATTATATTTCAGAAGAGATGGCAAAAGTACACACATCCTTTACTCAAGTAGAAGTACAGATACTCATGTTTAAAAATACTCTGGTAAAAGTAGAAGTACTGACTAAACTTCTTTACTCAAGTAAAAGTAAAGAGGGCTTTGAAATTAAGTAAAAAGTACCCATAACTAGCAGCTGTTTTAAAGAGTACCTGACCCCCCTTTATATTAATAGAACAATAATGTCATTGTTAGCTAATGAATGTTTCCATGCTGAACAACGGCAACATGACAACGTTTTCATTGGTCCCTCTTCTTTAGAGAAGACCAGGAAATGATGGATACACGGATCGTGTTCAAATCAATAGGCACGCAATGACTCTAAATAATAATGATCACGCCTCCAAACACACATTCAAACTAAAGGAACCAGCCTGTTTGGGAAATGTAACAAGTAGAAAGTACAGGTATTTGTGTTCAACATGTAAGAAGTAGAAAGTACAGGTATTTGTGTTCAACATGTAAGAAGTAGAAAGTACAGGTATTTGTGTTCAACATGTAAGAAGTAGAAAGTACAGGTATTTGGGTTCAACATGTAAGAAGTAGAAAGTACAGGTATTTGTGTTCAACATGTAAGAAGTAGAAAGTACAGGTATTTGGGTTCAACATGTAAGAAGTAGAAAGTACAGGTATTTGGGTTCAACATGTAAGAAGTAGAAAGTACAGGTATTTGTGTTCAACATGTAAGAAGTAGAAAGTACAGGTATTTGGGTTCAAAATGTAAGAAGTAGAAAGTACAGGTATTTGGGTTCAAAATGTAAGAAGTAGAAAGTACAGGTATTTGTGTTCAACATGTAAGAAGTAGAAAGTTCAGGTATTTGTGTTCAAAGTGTAAGAAGTCAAAGTAAAAAGTGGTCAGAAAAATAAGTAGTGGAGTAAAGTACTGATACCAGAAAAATGTACGTAAGTACAGTAACAAAGTATTTGTACTCCACTACTTCCCACCTCTGTATTTCAGTCTCATGTTTTATTTTAATCTCCTCCCTCAGTGCCGGTGCCTCCCGTTGGCGTTCTCACGATCACAGACGTGACTCACAGCGCCATGAAGCTCCGCTGGGACGCCGCTCCTGGAGCTGTTCGCAGATACATCGTGACCTACAAACCAGACGAGGGAGACCTGAAGGAGGTGAGCTGAGCCAACGTCTGTTTAATCAGGAATCCAGGGTTAAAAACACACTTAAAATGCACCAAATGCACCAGATTTGATGTTAGAAAATGTGTCTTTTTAGAACGTTTTCACTGAGAAATACATACGAACAAAGCTTTTAAGGTCATTAGTTTACTCACCTTTCTGGATGCAAAAACACCCATTATTCTCTGATTCAGCTTGTTAAATATAAAGATCTAGACCTAACACACTCTTAAAATACACCAAATGCACCAGATTTAAGGTTAAAAAATGTGTCTTTTAGATCGTTTTCATTGAGAAATGCAATGCAAAAGATGGTAGAATATGGACAGAAAACTAGTTCAATCTTTCAGATTTTGATGCTTTTCTATGTTTAGTTTAAGATAAGAATAGATAATATAAGATTAGATGTACATTTTGATCCCAAATTGGGAAGAAGTTTCATTATCAATCAGTGTAAAATTAATTGGAAATTCAAGACTTTAGTTGGAGCCTAAAGAACCAATTTGCTAAATAAACACTCACAAATAAACACATTTATTAAAGCATAAATTGATCATTAAAATAAGCACCCATTACAGCTTAATTGGTGAGTATGGATATTAAGTCAAATACAAAATAAACATGGTTTTTGGCGTAACATCATTTTATTTATCTACCGAATCTAACCACCCTCTCCTTTTGGGACAAAAGAGAAGACCTTTGGGTGATGAAATCAGATTTAGGGTGACGCTTGCAGTTCTATGTTTGTTCTGGAAAGAGTCCAGACTTCCTCCTCTCTTCTGGAGGATGTTTCTGAGAAAGCCGTAGGGAGAGAGGGCTGGATCCGAACACCTCTCCGTCCTCATCGTTTGTCTCTGGGATGTCAGCGGAGGACAAACAGTCTGAAGTCGAGGTTTGGTGCTTGGAAGAAGACCTTCAGACGTTTCCAGGAAGCTGTGATGGACGACATGCAGCGGATCATTTCCTCTTACTGATGAAGACTTCCTGTGTCTGCAGAAGAAGAGAAACACACTTTGGATTAATGCCTGCTGAGAGATTTTATTCTGCTTACCGTACCAAGCTGGAGAAGTCAACTGAGGAGACATGACTCAGCGTTTTATTCACCAGAGCATCTTTTTTCCCTGGATCTCTACCCTGAAATGATTCTTTTAAACACGAAGTCTTTACGTACACACAGAAGACAACACACAAAAGAACTAATTCAAAGGGAAATAAAAAGTACAATAAAGCTTAGACTTAAAACCTTGGTGGTTTTCGGTGTTAAACCGGCAGCCTTTGAGGCAGAGAAGGATCTTTTGTTACTGAAAGCAAAGACATCTCAATAAGAGGTATGTAAGGTAATAGCTTATCATGTAATACTATATTTTGTCTCCTGCAGGCTGAAGTAGACGGGAACATCATCACGCTGGATCTGTCCGGCCTCATCTCCCAGACGGAGTACGATGTGGCCGTGACCCCCGTGTATGACGAGGGTCCCATCAACCCCCTGCTGGGCACCGCCATCACAGGTCAGATGATACACAGTACACCCTTTAAAGGTCTCCTATCATGCAAAATGCACTTTTTGATGTCTTTTATACATAAATATGTGTCCCCGGTGTGTCGGGGAACTCACGCAGCGTCAGAAAACAAAAGCCCCTCTCTCTTTTCCTCCGTACCCACATCTCTAAAAACGGGGGAACAACGGAGCTGATCCAGATTTGCTGCGTCATGACGACATTACTAAAATGTGGGCGGGCTTTACACCCACGGGCCAATCAGAAACGTTGCTGTCAGAAACAATGAGACGTGTTCTGGAAGTAATATGGTCTGTGTTTACATTAGCATCGCTAACACTCAGAGCTAACCTGTACTGGAGAGAGTATGAGTTTGAGCTCCATACTGTTTCAGAGAGAATCCTTGATTTTTTTTTTTTTTTCATTTAATCGTTTATTTGAAGACACAAAAGACACGTTGGAGAAAAAACGTTTTTTAAATATATATAAATATATATTTAAATATATCGAATTTACTTTTTATTTATTGACTATATTGACCACACTTGTGCTTTTTCCATCATACAAATCTTATTATTTACATACACTATAATTAAAATAAATCTAAAGTAACCCATAATCAGCGTTTCTCTAACAGGGCTGAAACAGAGGGATTTGAGGGATGTCTAAAATGAATTATCTGTTTGGTATTTTGAGCAAAACACTTCATAGACATGTTTTTTTATATATTTTTATATATCTGAGACCTATGATATATGGCTAAAAATAGCATGATAGGAGACCTTTAAAGAAACACGGTTGATGAAAACAGAAAGGCTGACTCTCTGTCTCTTTGCTCAGATGTTGTTCCCGCTCCGAAGGACCTCCAGTTCTCTGAGGTGACCCAGACCTCCTTCAGGACCACCTGGCAGCACGGCGCCCCCGACGTGGCCCTCTATCGCATCGGATGGAAAAAGAGGGGCGAGCAGAACCGAGAGTTTGTAAGTTGGACACTTGGTTTCAGCCCGTATAGATTTAGCGTATGCATTCATGATCCTGAGTTTAGAAACCTACTGTACTAACTGTAGACCAAGGCAAGGCAAGTTTATTTATAAATCACCTTTCATTCAAGTTCATTCAAAGTGCTTTACAACAATGAAAGACATCAAAGGTCACCTATTATGCAAAATCCACCTTTTCATGTCTCTTCTACATCAACATGTGTCCCCTCTTCTTCATGTCTCTTCTACATCAACATGTGTCCCCTCTTCTCCATGTCTCTTCTACATCAACATGTGTCCCCTCTTCTTCATGTCTCTTCTACATCAACATGTGTCCCCTCTTCTTCATGTCTCTTCTACATCAACATGTGTCCCCTCTTCTTCATGTCTCTTCTACATCAACATGTGTCCACTCTGTGGAAAGAGACTCTGAAAGTTTCAGGAACAAAGATTCTCTCTCTTTTTGATCCATTTCTATAAAAACCTGTCTGAAAATGAGCTGATCAGATTTTGGCCACTTTATGATGTCATAACGATGCTTTGTCTTGTGTAACCATTAGCCAATCAGCAACCAAGGTAACCCCCCCCACCTTATCACCTGAATCTCCTCCTAGAGCACCATTGAATTCTTTTGAACAGGGCAGGACCTATACACACATGTACTACCCAATAGCATAGTGAGGCTGAACAAAAGGACCTTTTGACTATGTCAATATAGTCTTTAAAAAAACAAAAACATTTACTGACTTTTTTAGGATAGCTTAAAGTAATGTTGTAAAATGACAACAGTGGGCCTTACGGGGTTAACTGGCTGGATTATTTCACGATGATAAAACCACAAATGCTTTTAGTTGAAATGACAACACTGGAGAACTGTCATGGAGGATTTGTCTCAGACAATAAGATCATAAGAAAGATTGATTGTGGTTGCTCAGATTCGACGTGCCTCAATAAACAAGTTGTTGTGTTTGCCAAATATAAACAACAATGCTCTCTTTGTTTTCTCCTCCTTATACTCTGGCCTCCCCTTCAGTAAAAACATATCCATATGTTCAACAATCCAGACCAGGTTGTTTACTACAGTCTATTAAACTTTCTTTATTGGTTGATTTGAACGCTGCACAATGCGTCGTGTCTCAGATCATCTTCCTAACAATCAGTATTATTTCTGAACTAAAAGGACGAGACGTTGCTTTCTGTTTCATAATTTACCGACCACCATGTTGGACTGACTGATGAGCACATGGTGGTGTGATGAGAAATGAGAGCAACAGATGGACGTTGAAGGAAAACAGATAACAAAATCTTGCTTGTTATTATAATAAAATATCCATTTAGGCTTTCTGTGAACTGTCTCATCTCCTTCGTCTTCTCCTTCATCGTCTCCTTCGTCTTCTCCTTCGTCTTCATCATCTTCTCCTTCGTCTTCTCCTTCTTCGCCATCACCTTCTTCTCCTTCCTCATCTTGTCCTTTATCATCTTTCTCCTTCGTCTTCTTCTTCTCCGTCATCTTTTTTCGTCCTCTGATTTTATACGTATTTGTATGTGTTGTGAGCTGAGCTGTGTGATTGTATATGTGATGTATCTCTCTGTACAGCACTTTGGTCTGGAGGTTTTAAAGTGCTATATAAATAAAGTTGGATTGGATTCTTCATCTTCTTCATCTTCATCGACTTCTCGCTTGTTCTTAAAAACAAAAACCCATCTTCTCTAACCACCAAGACTCTCCGGCTACACAACGTAAACATAGGTCCATCCTCCGATCACATCGTAAAACCCTCCTTCTTCCTCTTCTCTCTCTCTCTGTCCTCAGGCCATCCTGAACAGCGACGAGACGTCTCACGTTCTTCAGAACTTGGACCCGGACACGGAGTACTCGGTCACCGTCACGGCCATCTACCCCGACGAGTCCGAGAGCGAAGACCTGATGGGCAACGAGCGAACACGTAAGCATCCTCACTATCTCCTGAAAACACACACATTTCACTCTCTTCATGTTATGTCTTTGACTGGTAACTGTATTCTGTGTGATATCAATTGTCTGTGAAATGTCTATGTGAAGCACTTTGGACTGCACTTGTTGTTGGAGGTGCTATACAAATAAAGATTATTATTATTATATTATCCAACAGACGTTCAAATAATAACCATGTTGTTTTCTCAACGTTTCTTTCCAGTGTTAGACGCTCCGAAGGGTATGTGATATAAGACAGGTTGATTTGTGTGGATCCCATCGTCATCGTGTTGTTTTTTTATCCATTTCATCATAACTATACGTTTCATTCACTTCATCCTCCATCAGCGTTCACCTCACATCGTTGTTCATGCATGTTTTTTGCATTATTATTCAGTGTTTCTGCAGTAGGGATGGGGCTCAGTGTACTTCTTATTTACTCTAATTCACCTTTCATCAATTCATCTAGTATTTCCCCAATTGTATTCCAAAATAAACTGTAGATATTAATCGAAATTTATTTGTTACAGCACCAAAATAGTGTCTCATCAAATGTATGATTTGTATAATCGAATAACTTTTTTGTTCTATTGTTTTACGAGCAACGTTACTGCGGACACACAGTCGTTGGCAAAACTCAGCTAATGGTTCGGACGGTATACAATAAGATAGGATAAGATGGACCTCTATTCATTATGTGGAAATTCAGGAGTTTAAGCAGCAACAGAGTGAGATTGAAAAACAGGACAGCACAGGTTCACACAAGATTAATACAATTAAAGATACAATTACAATTACAAGTAAGTAACTGTTAAAATAAGAAATGAATTAAATGAACATATATACATATTTGAGTCTGACCAAATACAAGATTAGTTCCGTTACCAAACTGCAGTGTAGGTATACAAATAGATGGTAGAAGAGTAAAGCGGACTATCTTCACACCTGTCGTTAGCATGTTAGCATGTTAGCATTACCAAAACTGATAATAACCCGTAGGCTACAATATTTTCACTTGCAGTTTAGAATACAAACCCCCCACTGTTCTGCTGTTGTTACCTAATAATAACTTGGCCGGGCGGGTGTGAAGTTGCTTTAGTCAGTGTTGTTGAGTTAGATGCTAACTGACATGTGAGCTAGCTAGCTAACGCCAGAAAGCTGTGCAGTAATTTATGTCATAACTCACTTAAATAGTGTTTTAACGTAAAATCCAGAGACTCAAATCTGATTAGAGTGTGGGTGAATCACGCTTTAGTTTTTTTCATTTTTTTGTGAATCTGTGGGACTTTACAGCTTGCCATGCTCACCCGCTGCTTCGCTAGCGCTGTATGTAGCGTGATTAGCATGTAGCTTTTGCCCACCAGTGCTCCAACTCCTATAAAAAACTGCTTTTTATTTGTTTTATTATCAAAATGTGTCATTATTACCCCCCAAAAAGTACGTTATAATCTTCAAGTTTGTTATGAAAGGTGCCACGACTCACGTTTTTACAATCACACATTTTTAAAGTTAATTCAAAATGTCCTACAATCTTTAAGTAATTGATATCCCTAAATGCTAAAGGGACATTTTTGATTATGTTGGCACAATTTAGCGCTAACTGTAATATAAAAAAAAACATATATTGATTTTAAGATATTACACTTTTAAAAGGATCTGAATGAGAAGTCACTGACCTCCTGCTCTGCTCCTGATTCGCTGCTTTCATCCTAACATTTACCCCTACAGCAATTTTAAAAACTGCGCCATTGTGGGAGCATCATCATCATCATCATTATCACTGCCATCTTCATCCTCACCATCACCATCATCTCCATCGCTAACCCAACACATGCTCTGATGTTCCTGTTTTTTTCTCACTGGGTTTATCTTTTTTCTCCCAGTGCCCGCTGAACCTCCCAAAAACTTGAGGGTTTTTAACGCCACCACGTCTTCTCTGACGCTGAAATGGGACCCGGCTCCCGGCGCTGTGCAGAATTACAAAATCATCTACAAGCCCGGTACTGGAGGAGAGCCACTCACAGTGAGTAAACTGCTGGGTTTATAGCATTTAAAGCGACATAAACTGCACATTTGGGATATAGATACGGTGGTGTCGTCAGCGTACGCAACGACACGCTCTTTGCACGGATTCAAAGTGGCACTCATTATTTTCTCTGTTATGTCTAATCCTAAATGCTGGTAAAATTGATTTGCATAACCAACTAAATGCATTTAAAAGACCAGAAGAAAGTAAAATTACAGTATGTAAATCAACACAAGGATTACTTTCTCTTTTAAATAGGAATACAATGGTATCGTCGGCGTATGAAACGACCAGCTTTGTGCACAAATTAAAAAGTGGAAGCTAATATTTGGTTCGCAAATTTATAGTAAAACGTATTTTTTTCAAGCTTTTCTCCTCGATTACCAAGGCGGTTAAAATGTCTTTGCATAACTCAAAGATATGCATTTAAAAAGTGAAGTACTGTCTTAGAAACACACACATGAGAGGCTAAAGACTACTAAACACCTGAACTTTTTAACGAACATCCATCTGTTTGCATCTTGCTATTTATTTATCTTTATATCACATTCCATGTTCTTGTATATAGACTCTTTTTGCACTGTCTCTATTTTATTTGTATTTTCTTGCACATCTCCAAACATTCTCTTGCACTATTTTATCTGTTTTATTTGTTTTATGTCCGATACATATTCATGTTGCTCTGTTGGAGGAGGACTTCAGTCTTTCATTGCCATATCTAAACTGAAGCTGCTGAGCTCATGATGATAACGACTTGGATCTTGAAACTAAAGCTGCAGCTGTGTTAAAGACACTCTGCAGAGATGTAGAACCAACGTTTCACACCTTAATTGGATTTAGTCCGAGCACTGTTTTATAAAATGTGAGATTTACCAGAACACACATCTCTCTCTCTCTGCTCCACACTTATTTGAACACACTGATCTGTTTCTGAAGGATTAGAGGAACAATATGACTGAATTCCTGTTTAGGGTGGATTTTCCCGATGTAGTCGAACAATCGTAGGTTTTGTTGGACTCTTTACGGGGTGTGCTCTCAGACCACCGGGAACATCTCCAACGTTCTTCCCCTCGCTCGATGACACATTGATGGATATCTCAATGTGATGGGGAGCTTGAAATCTGTTAGATTCTACGAGTCCCAGCGCAGTCATACAGACAAATCAATTATGATCTGCTCCAAATGATGGGAAGGCCTCCCCGTCCCTCTGGAGAAACACATTCAGGATGTTCCAAACCGGGAAAAAAGACATAAAACTCAGCACGGAAAGAAGCTGAAAGGATTAAAAGGCGATTTTGATCCTCGTGAGTTTTTGCAGAATAGATCATTGAGAGTAAGGAATGTTAAAGTTATTTTAAAGGACTGAAAAAAAAGTTGAATTGGTGAAAAGATAGATGTTTCTTGCAGGAAAAAGGACACAAGTTCCACTAAATTCATGCAATTTAACCTTTAGTTATGTACAATTAGTATACAAGTGATCTTAAAGCACATTTGAAGAACTTATTGACCTCCACTTTTAAGGATTTCCATGCTTTTTTTGTGCCTAAACTCACATTATTCCCCTTTTTAGTATCAGATTTTCGCTGAAAAAATAGTGTTGCTTTTTGGATTTAAGGTCCAAAAACAATGACAACTTTAAAGAAACGCAGAAGTGCTCTGATTATAACAAAGCTTATTTTGTATTGCATTAATACTTCCTGCACATTTCTGCAATTTGACCCAATAATTAAAGACACACCCTAACCCTGATAAACTAAAAAACTACACTTACACTTAGACTGATCTCCCAATAAGGGACAGGCTTTTTGGTGCTTTAAATTTTTTTTTAAACACCTCCTTGAACACAAACTTTAAAAAACAGCATTTACCAAAATGTACCCAAAAAACAACCAAAGTTATATTTTAGTAAACTAAATAACTATACATTTAATAAATAAATCGGATAAGTGTATTAGAAAAGTCGTTCCTCTTAAAGTCAAATGTCTCCCAGTCTGGATCGACTCCTACGATCTGAGGAAATACTCAATATGTGTTTTGTCTTCAACATGACGTTGAAGACAAAACACATATTTAGTATTTCCTCAGATCGATGAACTGTGATCTGAAATCCTCCTCTAATGACACTCACCATCATTCCCATCGTCAGCGTTGTCAGTCCAGGTTTGGGTTTCAAATCTCTTGAGATGCTCCGAGACGTCCTGAAGGATTTCAGCAGATCGCCTCCAGCGCTGTCTCCGAGTCCTTTGTCACTTTTTGACGTTTTGTTTGGATCTGAGGTGTCTCACATTCCTGCAGCGTGACTCCACGGTGGAAATAAGTTGAAAGGAAAAACGTACGAGAGGAATTTGATTGTGTCCCTGAGATGTTATGACAGTGGGAATCATGATGTCAGCGGTTTTGAATCTGGCTGAAGCTCGTCTGATCCTGGACGGAGAGCAGCTGCCGTCGTGTCGTCGTCTCTTCTCTGACAGCAGGCGATGATTTCACTTGTTTGTGCAGATCAGAGTCTACTCACTGCGCGGAAAGATGTAGGAAAATAGAAGATAGGATTGGGAATTGTGCGAATATTAATGGAAGACTTTAGGTGCTGTTCGCTGCGGATGATGCATTTTATTTTATTATGAAGTGTAGTGATGGTTGACGGGGATAATGGTTGTGAACCAGGTGGTCTTGCTGTAACTCACAAAGGAATATAATGGGAAATGTAGGAAAATGTCCACTTTGGGAATGGTGCGGATATAATGGAACTCTATAGGTGCAGATCTACGCTGATGATATATGATGCTCTATTGGTAAATATAGTGAAGTGTTTCGAGGAATTATCACGATAAACCAGGTGGTCTTGAGGGTTAGGGTTAGGGTTAGGTGCAGTTCTACGCTGATGATAAATGTTAGTTTATTATGAAGTGTAGTGACGGTTGAGAGGGTTAATGGTTGTGAACCAGGTGGTCTTGCTGTAACTCACAGAGGAATATAATGGGAAACGTAGGAAAATGGTAAATGTCCACTTTGGGAATGGTGCAAATATACAGAAAACTATATATTATTTAAGGTGTGGTTCTACGCTGATGATATATGTTATTTCATTGGTAAATATAGTGAACTACCAGGAAGAATAATAGCTATAAACCAGATGGTATTGCACCTCAGAAAGGAATACGTTGGAAAATGCTCGGAAAACTTAGGAAAATCGTACATTTCCACGTCTTGCTGTAACTCAGTGGATTTAATGGGATAATGCTCCAAACATGTCAATATAGTAAATAGTAAATGTCCACGTTGGGAATAAAGCAAATGTAAAGGAAGACTACATATCTTTTTATGCCTTATATATAATATTTTATGATCAAATATAGTTTGTTTTGGGAGAAAAAGTAGAAGAAATCCTGAAGTCTTTGCAGCTGGTATTCATTAAAGGCCAGAGACAGTGAACATTAACACCTGTCCGAGCTGTGTCTGCCTCTCGTCTCTCTGTTGATGAACGCCGTGTCGCTCTGAAGAGATATAAAGCATTTTGCTGACTTCCTGTTTCCTGTTTCACAGACGCAGGTTGGCGGGAAGAAGACGAGCGTGATCCTGCAGAAGCTGGATCCAGACACCCAGTACTCCATCACGGTGGCAGCAGTTTATCCAACAGGAGTCAGCAGAGACATCTCCGGAGAGGGACAGACCAGTAAGAGACACCACAAAAACATTGTGCATTTAGTTTAGTGTATTTGTTCATAGTGTCGTGGACAGTCCCCATTGATCAACTGTCACTAAAACAGTAAATGGAGCAGCTTTAGCCAACATTGCTAATTTCCAGCTGTTGTCCCCGGCCAGATGATAAAAGACACCTTTTTAAAATCACAACACATCAACAGCATTAGTTACAAAGAAAGGATGGAAGACAAATAGATAGAGGCGAGAGGATAAAAGAGAACAATAAAATGCAAACAACACACGTTACTACATACATGTCACATATAGCACGTCACAATCAAAACAGAAACCAGGGGTCCACGATCACAACATGTAACACACATGTTTTTAAGTGAGCTGTAAAGGTGGGATATGTATGTTTGTCTTTGATTTGAGTGGGTCGAGAGTTCCAGTTTTGACGTAACGGACCGTCCACACAGCAGCGTTAAAAAATCTTGGAACGCTTCACTTTGAATGGGGTGACGTCACTTTGCCTCACTTTTCGCCGAACTGCATTGTGGGAAGCAGAGCGGAGATTTTCAGGATTTTCAGGATTCAAAGTTGAGCAATGTTCAACTTTTGAGGCTGAGGTGGAAGCGTCAGCCAATCAAATCCCGTGTATGCAAATCTGACAGTTCAAGCGCTAGCCAATCAAACGGCGTGTATGCTGGGAGAGACATACCGCAGGTCATTTCCTCATATTCCAAAAAATGGAGGAGAAATTAGCGGTAGGGAATCACCCGGTGCTTTATGACCAGTCCCTATTTACCTACCGGGATATAAACCGGAGGAGCCAGGCATGGAGGGAGGTGGCAGAGACAGTGGTAGGTTTTCGCCTGTTTGGGGAGTTTATATTCAGTTTACTTCAAACTTTTTTGCTTCGTATGTTGGGGGCGGGAGATTCATGTGATTGGTTGTTGGTGCCTTGCTCGCAAAAAATCCCCAAGCTTCAGATACGCCCACCTCCAAGATTTTTTTAACGCTGCTGTGTGGACGGTTCGTAACACTAACAACATTAAAGAATAAGACAAAGAAGAATCAATAAAACACAGAGATGGTTGAAGTTAAATATGATATCGCTGTACAGCATTATAAGAGACACATGACCTTGCAGCAAAGCAGTCACTAGTGTAATGCCTATAGACTAAGAGAATCGTACAGCTTAGACACTCCTCAGACTGCATGCGTAGCTGAACTCTTCCTGACCTGATACAGTATTATATTGCATTTTCCGTCCCCCCAGATTTTGAATAATCCTAGATTCAATGACCCTTTTCTGCTGATATACCTCACAGGCCAATGTAGACAACTGTTGGCCACAGAAATAGGTATGCCTCCTTTCAGAAACTAAATGAATACTCTCTAGTATGGCTTAAAACACATGATTACTGTAAAACAGATTCTACAACACATTCAGATGGGTTCACGTAACAGTGAAACGGGAACATGTTGTCTGGGGATGCACAATGGATGAAAGAGAAGGATGAAAGGAATATAAAAAGGTTAGAAAAGTGGCAAAAGAACTATAATGTCACGGGAAGACTATAGGGGTAGAGGGATGTGAGAATGTGGTTAGGGGTCTTGTCTTATATCTGGAACAAACTCCCAGAAACCTGCAGGTCCGCTGCAACTCTGACTACTTTTAAATCCAGGATGAAGACTTTTCACAACTCACACGGCACTGTAACTTTTATTCATGTTTTATTATCTTTGCTTTTGAATGTTTCTGATGTGTTTTATGCTCTTAGTGTCTTTTGGAAAGCACTTTGAATTGCCTTGTGTTGAAAAGTGCTATATAAATAAACTTGCCATGCCATATATGTGTATAAAGTGTTGGTAGTAACCAGCTGTGTTTGCTCCCGCTCAGAGCCCCTGGGGGGGGTGAGGAACCTGCAGGTGTTGAACCCCACCATGACGACTCTGAACGCTCGCTGGGAGCCGGCTGACGGCCGAGTGAAGGAGTACAAAGTGATCTATGTCCCCGCTGCAGGAGGAGCTGAGAGCATGGTAGGACTGGTAGGACCACTTCCTGTGAGCTGAGTGTGTGTAGGGAACAGGATGACATGTTGTACCTTTGTGCATGAAGACAGGACATTTGAAAGATTTAAAGATTATTTAAAGACATCGAAAAGTGCATTTTGCTCAATAGGAGAGCTTTAAAGTCCTTTGCTTTAACCCTGGGTTCTCTTTAATGCAGCCTATCCTGAGACCCTTTAAGCCTTATCTTTGCACTTTTAGCTGCAGCCAGTATTTTATCGCTTTTATGAATTGCCTTTGAAGTGTCTTAACATGTGCTGTACAAATAAACTAACCTTGAACTAACCTTGAACCTTTGCGATAATAAAAACGTCTTAGTTGTTTTGAAGAAAGCATGAAACACACCTGACTAACCTCTACGTCTCTCCATAGTGTTTCAGACTAAAGCATCAGAACCAGAATACCTTCATTCGTCCCACACAGGGGACATGTACATTTGTTACAGCAGAAAAGAGCCACAGTTAACTCAGAAGCATGCATGAAAAAATTACACAATTTACAAAATACACATCCTGTAACAGTTCTGAAGACATAGAAGCCAGGTTTATGTTGCACAGTTATTAACGGCATATATATATATTGCACATATTGCACAGAGTTAGTATTTAACAACAAGGGGTGTGAACTTAAACATTGTCTTTGATTAAGGCATGCACGTGTGCAGAAAGGCCTTCTTAAAGCTGATCATCCTGCCATAGCTGCGTGTGTCAGCAGCTGATGTGTGTGATTTGTTTACTTCAGGAAACAGTGTCTGCAGGAACCACCAGCACCGTGCTCCGCTCGCTGCAGCCTGACACGCTCTACTCCGTCTCTCTGGTTCCTGTTTACCTTGGCAGAGACGGCAAGACCATGACTGAGAACGGCAAGACACGTAAGACGACAACGCTGACGGAAAAAAGTCCTAGAAAGTCCGACCTTGTGAAAGTTAAACAATCTGGTTCTTTGACAAAACAAAACAACATGTTCTTAAACCTGCCCTCGTGGGTCAACAATGTGACACAAGTACTGGACATAAAATACACTCTGTTTTCACAATAACTTTTACCGACACACATACATCTTATCTTATATGTATATATGACCCAAATATGTATATACAGTATGTTCATTTTAATTCATTTCTTAATTTAAAGTTATTTAACTGTATATCATTTTAATTGTATCTTTCATTTTATTTGTCAAAGTCAAAGTCAACTTTATTGTCAATCTTTCAGTTTGTGATCGAAATACCGTTTCCCACAATCTCGAATACAAAAATACAAATATGTATACAAATATGTATATACCTATATATACACAATCAACATTAATTCATATTCATCTCTAATCTTGTGTGAATCTGTGCTGTTTTTCATTCTCACCCTGTTGCTGTTAAAATACTGAATCTCCCCACGGGGACTAATAAAGATCCATCTTATCTTATCTTATCTTATCTTATCTTATCTTATCTTATCTTATCTCTTAACTTGTCCAGGACCTCTGGGTGGGGTGAAGAACCTGCGGGTGAGCGACCCCACCATGACCTCTCTGAAGGTCAACTGGGACCCCGCGGATGGAGCCGTCCGACTCTACAAAGTGTTCTTCGTTCCTGCAGCCGGGGGCCGAGAGGAGATGGTGAGACTCTGAGGAAGAATTACTCACAAAGTCACGAAAAAACACATATTTATACATAAAATACTACGCTGTAAATCTTAACAGAAAGAAGTTCCTGCTGAAATAAGACAGAATAACAACTACTTAACTACTACCAAAATACATGTAGGTCTGCTGCTCAGATTGTCTTAATTGGTTAATTGCCTGTTTTTAATTGACTTAATTTTGTGCTTAAAGGGGGTTATTTTTGTATCCGACATTATGACCCGAGAGATTTGAATTTGTCGGACATATTTTTCCGGATGAAAACAGATCCGGCCTGTTTGGAGACTTCCGATCTGAATGACTCTTTATTCTGAATCTCTGTGAACAGGAGCAAGTCCCCGCAGGAACCACGAACATCATCTTGAGGAACCTTCTGCCCGACACGCCGTACACCGTCTCCGTGCTGCCGGTGTATCCCGCCAGAGAGGGGAGGCGCCAGTCAGAGAACGGGAAGACACGTAGGTTACCTCTTATATTTCACGTTCAGCAACTATAATAATATGACATGTTATTTATATAGCGCTTTTCCTGGTTCTCAAAACGCTTAACCGATACGAGCTGTGTCTACATAGTTAAGATGTCTATCTTACTTTCTAAGATTCTAAAAAAGTGAAAAAAATGACAGGTCCGGAACTGTCGAAAGAAATTGATAAAACGGACAAAAAAGACACTGGAACAAAAATGAAAAAAGACCAACATCCACAAAGAGTGAAAAAAGAGAAAGTCAAAAAAAATGAAAACTGTCGTAAAAAGTGAAAAAAAAGACAGCAGAAAAAATGAAAAAAAAGATAGTCGAACAAAGTGAGGAATGACAATCCCGCCAGAGAGGGGAGGCGTGTACGATACCCCCTTTTATGTCATGTTCAGAAACGTATACAAGCTGTATATCTACATCGTTAATATGTCTAACATTAATAGAAATAAAATGTGAAAAATGAAAATAATAATACATTTAAAGTTAAAAGATTTCTATACATTGAAAGAAAATATATAAAAAGACAAAGGAGAAAAAAAAATGAAAATAATAAAAAAAAAAAAACTGTCGTAAAAAGTGAAAAAAAAAGACAGTAGAAAATAACTAAAGAAACTACAGTCGAACAAAGATCACTTAAAAACATGTAAAGTCCGGATCTGTCGAAACAAGTTGTTTCTTCATGGTTAATTTTGGGACTTGAAGATGTTCCTACAGCTCCTTAAAGACTTGATTTCAGCTCATTTAAGACAGACATTGGATATATTAGTCTAACGCAGTGGTTCTCAAACTTTTTCTGTCAGGCCCCCCCTTTGGAGGAAAAAAAAAGTCGGGCCCCCCCAACACAAGTCAGGCTCAGTGGCGGCGCCAGAGATTTATTTTGGGGTGCTGTGGGGTAGCTTGATGTTTCATAGAGGGTGCTCAAACATTTAGGGTTTCCCATTAATGTACCGGGCGCTACAGTGGAACTTTCTACTGCCACACTCCCCACGCAAATACACAGTGTACCCGGGACTGTTACAATGAAGGCTCGATAATCAGCTCACGGCACATAGATGTAAGCAGGGGTAAAGTGCTATTTTTATAGGTGGTGTGTGGACCTCACATAGGGGGGTCCGGGGGCAAGCTCCCCCGGGAAGATTTATTTTTAAATATTGAAGTTAAATGCATCAATCTGGTGCACTTTGAGGGCATCATTATCATATTATTTTTTTTTTTTTTTATCTTTTTATTTGATTTTTAATAACCATTTTTCCTCCTGGTCTCTCGCGCCCCCCCTGTCATGCCTCTGCGCCCCCCAGGGGGGGCACGCCCCCCACTTTGGGAACCACTGGTCTAACGGACGGTGGCAGATTGATCGTTGCATCTATAGTGAAAAAATACTTGGATTGTGGATTAAAATCAGAGAGGGCAAAAGTACACACATCCTTTACTCAAGTAGAAGTACAGATACTCGTGTTTAAAAATACTCTGGTGAAAGTAGAAGTACTGACTAAACTTCTTTACTCAAGTAAAAGTAAAGAGGCTTTGAAATGTACTTCAGTAAAAAGTACCCATAACTAGCAGCTGTTTTAAAGAGTACCTGACCTCCCTTTATATTAATAGAACAATAATGTCATTGTTAGCTAATGAATGTTTCCATGCTGAACAACGGCAACATGACAACGTTTTCATTGGTCCCTCTTCTTTAGAGAAGACCAGGAAATGATGGATACACGGATCGTGTTCAAATCAATAGGCACACAATGACTCTAAATAATAATGATCACGCCACCAAACACACATTCAAACTAAAGGAACCAGCCTGTTTGGAAAATGAGAGAAGTAGAAAGTACAGGTATTTGGGTTCAACATGTAAGAAGTAGAAAGTACAGGTATTTGTGTTCAACATGTAAGAAGTAGAAAGTACAGGTATTTGTGTTCAACATGTAAGAAGTAGAAAGTACAGGTATTTGTGTTCAACATGTAAGAAGTAGAAAGTAAAAAGTCGTCAGAAAAATCAGTAGTGGAGTAAAGTACTGATACCAGAAACATGTACAGTAACAAAGTATTTGTTCTCCAATACTTCCACCTGAAGGTCTGTAATAATATGATATAAATTAATGTCATTTCCCTGCCGTAGTGCCGTTGAGTGGCGTGGGCAACATGCAGGTGATCGACCCCTCCATCACCACCCTGACGGTGAGCTGGAGCCCAGCTGATGGGAACGTGCAGGGATACAAAGTGATCTACAGCCCCGTGGACGGAGGCCTGGAGATCGTGGTAACACTCTTTATTTCATCATTATAATACTTTTTATTTATAAAATTAGATCAAATGCACTTTAAAACCTCCAGACCAAAGTGCTGTACAGACAAATAAACAAACACACATACAGAAATCCCACAGCTCAGCTCACACACTATAAAACAAGTACAAGTTAAAACAATAGACCATTTAAAAACAATAAAAGCAACAATCTACAAGATGTCAAAACACTAAGGACAACAGGTGGGTTTTAAGCGGGGATTTAGTGACGTCATGCTTTCAGATCTTTACACGTAAAATCAGGGGGAAACCTCTCAATGCTTGCAGTAAAAAATATGTATAAAAAAACGACCTGGTTAGTCGATCTTTAAGCTTCAAAATGTCCCAGTTAGTAGTGCAGCAGGAGCGAAGATAAAAGTCAGACTGTGTTTGAATTCAGACACAAAGCGATCAAAGGATCAAAGTGACGTCACCCTCTCTGACAGGATAATCCCATCATGCATCACAAAAGCACCAAAACCCTTTTTCATCCGTCAACGTGGGCTTTGTGTTCCTGCAGCGCAGCTTTTAGAGAATAAGTGGCTGTAAATCCCGCTCTTTGAGACTGTAGAGAGCGGGAAACAACATCTGGCTGACGGACGTGTTTGTGTCTCGTAGAAACGCTGCGTTGGTCTCTGACGATGACATCATTTACCCAAAATGTTAAAGTACTTAACCAGAGGAGTTCAGTGCTGCTTGTGTGGGGTGTATATGTTCATTCTGGGGTTAAGAAGGAAAACAACAGATAATTAAGTTAATTAATTTTAATGAATAAATGTGCCTAAAAGTTATTATGGTTGTAAGTACTTTTTTCTCCTGAGGTAAACTGAAGTTAAATATATCTTTTAAACAAATGTAGAGGGTCAAATTATGTTAAAAAACGTTTTGTCAGAACCACTTTTAATCGGTACTTAATGTTGTGTTTTATATATTTTAAGTGTGTTTTTTTTATGTTGTTATGCATTTTTACTCTGGAAAGTGTCTTTGAGTTTCAAGAAAAGCGCTCTATAAATAAAATGCATTATTATCATTATTAATATTAAAAAAGGAAATTGAATGATTGCCTAAAAACAGTTATAAGAGACATTTCTGTCAGAAAAAATCTAATTATTCTTATTTTAGACGGTCAAAAGCTGTGAATATTGCCACTAAATACATGAGAGTTACCAGTTAAACAGTGATATTACGTTTCAATAGTTACTCTGACCCTGTTGCTGCTATAAACGCCTGCTTTTCGGGGATAAATAAAGTTCAATTTGATCAATTATCTTATCTTATTTAGTTTAAGGGAGAGCAGTAAACTGACATAGTTTTTTTGTGGAGCTCTGCTGATCCTAAAGGTGGAGGAGGACAGTGTGTTCACCACCTGTGTGTGTGTGTGTGTGTGTGTGTGTGCGTGTGTGTGTGTGTGTGTGCGTGTGTGTGTGTGTGTGTGTGTGTGTGTGTGTGTGTGTGTAGGAGCAAGTGTCAGAGAGCACCACTAAGACGGTGTTGGAGAAGCTGCTTCCGGACACCCGTTACACCATCACCGTCGTTCCAGTTTACGCCGAGGGAGACGGGCCGAGCCTCAGCGACATCGGGAAGACAAGTCAGTGTTTCAACTTTTAAACGTTTGATTTCTACGTCTTTATACGAGTTCTAGAGCTTGAATAACCCTTAAAAAAAGCACCTGAACCTCCAAGGAATCATCAAACAGATTGATACAGATAAGACGTACTTAATTGATCCATCATTTGATTTTTGTTTTGTTACAGCAGCATGGTAACAAGGCATTGCACATGAATTAAGAATATAAATAAATGCTTGATATTAAGTGCACAGTATAACAGTTGATGGATAGTGAAAGGTGAAGGTAGAGACACAGTAAGAAAGCAGAAAAAGAGGGAAACAAATAGACAAATGTATATACCGAGAAGATGAACAGAAATGAGTGATATTGAAGTAGTATTTTTACGGGAAAAACGTCGGACAAATTGAGTTTTTATTAAGGAACCACTTGCTTCATGTTTTTTCTTAGATTCTGCTCTTCTTCCCCATCGTATTACCAGAAGTGTCAAATATTTTACTTGAATGTTATTCTTTGAAGAAAACTAGACATGTGGCTTGGCGAGTGAAGATGAATTTGACTCTTTTCCCCAGTGGTAACAAAGCAGCATCAATTTAATCACTGACAGCTAACGGCCGCCAGAAAACAGTCTTTTTCTGACACATCTGGACACTAACAGCTGTGTGACTCTGCGCTCCAAATGCTCACTTCCTGTTTGGCGCTGACTTCCTGTTTCAGAGCCGCTGGGCTTTGCGAGGAACCTGCAGGTGACCGACCCCACGACGAGCTCTCTGAACGTCCGCTGGGACGCGGCCGAGGGGACGGTGCGAGAATACATCGTGACCTGGGTCCCTGTGGCTGGAGGAGAGCAGGAAGTGGTGAGAGAGAGACCGGAATATTCATTTAATTTGTATGTGTTCCGTTCATGGTATGCACAACTTAATGTATAACAATTGTTTACAGAACATGTCTCGATAAACACACCATACTTGAAAAGGAGCAGGGAGAAGAAAATAATCTGATATCACCGGCCCCTTTCTCAAAATCATTTAATAAATAGAAATAGATGGTCTGTCCTTCATATTTTCTTATTCACAGCCAATCATAACAGTATCGTAGGAAAATAAGAGAAACACAAGAACGCACAAAAAAAGACTTAGTTCCCACTTGACAGTTAACGGAACATTAAGATCAGATAAAGATTTTGTAATCCTTGGAAGGAAATGCAGGTGTCAGACGGCAGAAAGAATGAAACACAGGTCATTTTAACAGGTTTTCTTAGACAAGTTTACCCTAACCTACGTCAGGTGAGAGTTTACACGAGTTCAGGGATATCAAAAAATATAAATAAAATATAGAATAAATACATAATAATAACAAGGTTTTTAGCAGGTTTAGGAACAACAGTCCAAATAAGTATAAAAAAGTCAAGTTAAGAACCACATTTGATCAATGCATGCAAAATACAAAGCCTTTTCTATTTTCTGGAGGAACAGGGCCGCTTCTGTTCTGCTCACTCTTCTGGAAAAGTTGTCCTCTCTCATATTGTAGGATAATCTTTTATTTTTGGCCTTAAATTCAAGTCTTCTCAACACAAACGGAGAAAAGCCAGCAGCTTGAGATGGTTACGCATGTTTCCAGGGAAAAAAGAGTGATATGTTATCAAAAGATGGATAATGTTAAGAAATGTACATTTTATAACCACTAATGTGAAACATTGCAGAGGCAGTTTCTACTGTTTTCCATA
The DNA here is from genome assembly GCF_902827165.1 of Trematomus bernacchii. NCBI lineage: Eukaryota > Metazoa > Chordata > Actinopteri > Perciformes > Nototheniidae > Trematomus > Trematomus bernacchii. Next base: position 720,567 of record NW_022987552.1, read on the forward strand.
AAGCAGTGACAGTTTATTGAGGTATTGTCACTTGGTTTGAGGAATGTATTGCATGAGATGATTTGACTTGGAAACAGATCATCTTATTGGCAGATTTCAGGACTTACTATTGGATTACCGTGAAGTGGACAAAAATCAGATTTATACTCGCAGCAGAAGCTTTCGTGCTTTACTGGAAAGTTCTGGACGCAGAATATTTCTGCTTTTTGTCTTCAAACTTCTTCTGTTTCTCTTCCTGTTTCAGTTTGAGACAGTTTGGACTTGTTTCCAAGAAATCTGGGCTCGCAGAACATTCAACTGGGAAATTGTCTCTCCTCTGCCAAACCTCCCTTTTCTTTCTTTTCCTCCATGTTTTTCAGTTCAACCAGTTCAAAGTAGTTTCTTGTTGGGAAAATAGTGAATGTCTTCTATCAACATGAGAGTAACATGATAACAAAGGTATCCCAACTGTAGCTGTGTACATGACAGGATGTATGATTACCTAGAAGAGCATCAGGACTGTTTGAGGCATATGATAGCTATGTGATTAACATGATGATTCAGCCTCTATGGAGATAGACATATGACAAGCATGATCATTTCTGACGTGGAGCTAATCTGAAGTAAACATTGAATACTGCTTTCTATTCCTCCATCTTGTGACTGTGTAACTCCCTCTCTTGGATATCAGCATGTGAAGGACACTGTTCAGGAACTAGTTGATGCTCTGTATGTGATGACTACTTCCATTCTGGAGAGGATCACAGATACATGGATCCTGAGATTGAAGCTCAAGCCGGGGACCAGGGAGATTTTTCTAACATTTCTCTTCCTCTTCCTCCCCCAGGACCAGGTGACAGGAACGACCACTTCTACCGTGCTGAAAAGCCTGGATCCCAACACAGAATACACCGTCACCGTGGTGCCCGTCTACCACGAGATGGAGGGCCTGTCCATGTCCGCCAACGGGAAGACAAGTGAGTTCAAACTGATGTCTGTCCAGTGATTTGTCCTCCAGGAAGTAGCCTGGACCTGGAGAGAGGAAAAGTGCTAATCCAGGATTCATGAACATGTACCGAAGTGATGTAGTGAAGGAGTGATGAAGGGATGTAGAGAGGGAGAGAGGGAGGGAGGGAAGAGTTTCAAGGAATGTAGGGAGGAAGGGAGGAATGGGCATAGGGAAGAAGGGATCAATACATGAAGGAAAGGAGGGATGAAGGTATGAAGGGAGGGAGGAAGGAAGGGAGGGAGGGAGAGAGGGAGGGAGGGAGGGAGGGAGGGAAGGAGGGAAGAGTTTCAAGGAATGTAGGGAGGAAGGGAGGAAGGGATTAATGGGCATAGGGAAGAAGGAATCAATACATGAAGGAAAGGAGGGATGAAGGTATGAATGGAGGAAGGGACGGAGGGACGAAGGGATGTAGTGAAGGAAGGACAAAGTGAAGGAGGGATGAAGGATGAAGGGATGTTGGGAGAGAGGGATGAGTTTCAATACATGAAGGAAGGAAGGGATGAGTTAAGGAGTGATGCAGGGATGTAGGGAGGGAGGAAGGAAGGGAGGGAGGGACGAAGGGTAGGAGGGATTAATACATGAAGGAAGGAAGGGAGGGAGGGACGAAGGGATTTAGTGAAGTTTGCGTCACTCGGTTTATTCCAGCCACAGCATTTGCACTTATCCCGACTTTTTGTTGTTGTTGCTTTGCGTCCAATGAGAACGCACCATTAACGTTTACTATCGCAGAAATTGAAATTCCTGGGGTCTTGCTTTTCAGTAGAACATCAACGAAATGTTAGTAAATTGGCAATTTGATAAGTCATCAAGTCCTTTGTTGTGTTCCTGCTCTTCATTATCAGATCCTCTGGGTGGAGTGAAGAACCTTAAGGTGATCGACCCCACCATCAGTACTCTGACGGTCCGATGGGATCCTGCCGTGGGAAACGTTCGCAGCTACAAAGTCTTCTACACCTCCGAACCAGCGGGAGAGGAGAAAATGGTACAAACTGTCTGCACTTTTTGATGTCTTTTATACATAAATATGTGTGTAAGGGAACTCACAAAGTGTCAGAGAATACAACCCTCTCTCTTTTCCTCCGTACCCACATCTCTAAAAACGGGGGAACAACGGAGCTGATCCAGATTTGTGTCCGATATGACGTAATATCAGAAATGTGGGCGGGCTTTACGCCCACGGGCCAATCAGAAACGTTGCTATCAGAAACAATGCCCGACTGTTTTGGAAGTAATATGGTCGGTGTTTACATTAGCATCGCTAACACTCAGAGCTAACCTGTACTGGAGAGAGGATGTGTGAAGAAGCAGGAAATAAAAAGGATCTCACCTTGTGGTAAACCTGAGAGAGACAAAGAGTTTGAGCTCCAAACTGTTTCAGAAATAATCCTTGATGTGGTTTGGAACATGATATGGAGTTTAGTCACGGCAGCATTTAGCTGAGTTTCTGCCGAACCCAGAATCAGCACTTTAGTAACAGGGCTGATCATTATTATTTAGAGTGATTGCGTGCCTATTGATTTGAACACGATCCGTGTATCCATCATTTCCTGGTCTTCTCTAAAGAAGAGGGACCAATGGAAACGTTGTCATGTTGCCGTTGTTCAGCATGGAAACATTCATTAGCTAACAATGACATTATTGTTCTATTAATATAAAGGGAGGTCAGGTACTCTTTAAAACAGCTGCTAGTTATGGGTACTTTTTACTGAAGTACATTTCAAAGCCTCTTTACTTTGACTTGAGTAAAGAAGTTTAGTCAGTACTTCTACTTTCACCAGAGTATTTTTAAACATGAGTATCTGTACTTCTACTTGAGGAAAGGATGTGTGTACTTTTGCCCTCTCTGCTGACTGAGGTTTACATGTTTCCCCGAACAGGAGGAGGTGTTTGGAGGAACCACCAGCACCACCCTGAGGAACCTGGAGTCGGACACCGTCTACAACGTGGCTGTGGTTCCCATCTACCCCGACGTGGAGGGCATCCGTCAGGCGGAGAAGGGAAAGACAAGTGAGTGAAGACCTCTAATCTAAAGGATATGTACGGATCAGCTCTGCTCATATGGACGATTATCTCACAATGACCAATCAGCATGGGCGTGGGCGGGTTCATTTTCATAGAGTTTTTGCCCGATTTGATTCAAAGACAATAGTTTTTTTTCCGAACATGAAATCTATGCCAAATATTCCCAAAAAAAGGTCTTGAATTTGAACACAATGAGGCAAAAACTCTATGAAAATGAACCCGCCCACACCTGTGTTGATAACAACTTAAACATGATACTAAAGGTATATTTATGATACAATTATTATACTTGCATACTTTATATTTCCAAGAAAAAAAAGCATTATTTCTAACATAATTGCATTTACGTCAATATTAAAACATTAACAAAGTCAAGCTGAAGGTAGAACAGGGCACTACAGAGATATATTATATAGTTATTATTAGATATTGGGATATATGACAAGATACCATCTCAGATATTTGATAATACATCTTCATAGATTTTGGATTTCGTAAAGTGTTTTTTTCCTGGTTTTAAAGGCTGCAATACATTAAAAACTGTGTAATTTTCTGAGTTTACCAGACTTTTCTAGCTGTTCTATTAATTGCCCTGACCAATTAAGTAATTAAACCAACAAGCGGATGATTTTATATAAAAAATGTAGGTATTTGCTCCAAAATATTGTGATATTTCATTTTCTTCATACAGCTCAGACCCAGCTGAAAGACATAGTATTATGGGTACAAATCTTCCCTCTAACATATGTTTAACACAACCCAAATATGCTCGCCTGCACTAACAACAGAAATGTTTACGGCGAGATGGATCACACTACAACTATAAGATTAATAGCATTTGTCATTTTTAGTTTTTTCTCTCCTCTGAGCCTGTGAGTAACACACAACAATGAAATAAAGCATGCTCACATCGATGCCATGCAGAGAATAATGGGGGTTTATTGTTCTGTAGTCTTGCAATAAAACAGTATTTCTTCAGGGAGGGATTCATCGAACACTTTAAACACTTTTGGAAGATGTTCGGACATTTAATGAAGGTATACAGACTTGATTTAAGGATAGTGAACAATGGGTACATTTATTTCCCTTCTTTGCGTTTACATCTCTCCCACAAACATCACAAGAGGGGTCCTGTCTCCTCTGAGCTACCATCTGAAGTAATGCGTAATATAAAAAAGGAGGGACCAATCAAATAAGAGAATAGGCATTTATTAAGTGACCTCATGAAATAAAATCCCACCAAAGGGACCGTTTAGAAAAGTTGAACTGATGCCACCCGTCTGCTTTGTTTTAGAAAACTGACATCCCACGGGTCTATAGTTTCAAAATCACTCCTCTACATTTAATGAGGTAAAGATGACCTAGAATAACTGGAAATCAATGGCTGCCAGTGAAGTAACATGTCATAAATCAAGTTTAAAGAGTCCTCTCCTGTTGATGTTCAGGTGTATATCAGTATGTAGTGTCTCTACTTTAAAGAGTCCTCTCCTGTTGATGTTCAGGTGTATATCAGTATGTAGTGTCTCTACTTTAAAGAGTCCTCTCCTGCTGATGTTCAGGTGTATATCAGTATGTAGTGTCTCTACTTTAAAGAGTCCTCTCCTGCTGATGTTCAGGTGTATATCAGTATGTAGAGTCTCTACTTTAAAGAGTCCTCTCCTGCTGATGTTCAGGTGTATATCAGTATGTAGTGTCTCTACTTTAAAGAGTCCTCTCCTGCTGATGTTCAGGTGTATATCAGTATGTAGAGTCTCTACTTTAAAGAGTCATCTCCTGCTGATGTTCAGGTGTATATCAGTATGTAGTGTCTCTACTTTAAAGAGTCCTCTCCTGCTGATGTTCAGGTGTATATCAGTATGTAGAGTCTCTACTTTAAAGAGTCCTCTCCTGCTGATGTTCAGGTGTATATCAGTATGTAGTGTCTCTACTTTAAAGAGTCCTCTCCTGCTGATGTTCAGGTGTATATCAGTATGTAGAGTCTCTACTTTAAAGAGTCATCTCCTGCTGATGTTCAGGTGTATATCAGTATGTAGTGTCTCTACTTTAAAGAGTCCTCTCCTGCTGATGTTCAGGTGTATATCAGTATGTAGTGTCTCTACTTTAAAGAGTCCTCTCCTGCTGATGTTCAGGTGTATATCAGTATGTAGTGTGTCTACTTTAAAGAGTCCTCTCCTGCTGATGTTCAGGTGTATATCAGTATGTAGGGTCTCTACTTTAAAGAGTCCTCTCCTGCTGATGTTCAGGTGTATATCAGTATGTAGTGTCTCTACTTTAAAGAGTCCTCTCCTGCTGATGTTCAGGTGTATATCAGTATGTAGTGTCTCTACTTTAAAGAGTCCTCTCCTGCTGATGTTCAGGTGTATATCAGTATGTAGTGTCTCTACTTTAAAGAGTCCTCTCCTGCTGATGTTCATGTGCATATCAGTATGTAGTGTCTCTACTTTAAAGAGTCCTCTCCAGCTGATGTTCAGGTGTATATCAGTATGTAGTGTCTCTACTTTAAAGAGTCCTCTCCTGCTGATGTTCAGGTGTATATCAGTATGTAGTGTCTCTACTTTAAAGAGTTCTCTCCTGCTGTAGTGTCTCTATGTATGGCCATGTCTTTGCCTTTGTAAACACGTGTCTGATGTATTTCTAACAGAATAGCTGGTAGTTATAAATCTTTGAACTTGCCGTTGTTGCAGTTTTTCTTGACTCCTCAGGTTTTATATTGATCTCTGCAGGACACAGCGTTTCCTACAATAACATACCTTTTGAGGAACGTTTTTATGCAGAGTACTTAAAAGACCACAGGCCGCCTCAAACAGGAAGTCCATCTGAAAAGCAGCCAGTGAATGTGAAGCATGTATTTAATGACCTGAAACATGCAAAAAAGTTGGAGGGTGAGAATACAGACGTTGTTTATTTGGACATTCGTGGCTCACAAAAGAACATAATGAGAGCCAGAGAGATTCTTGATACATCTGGACCCTCCTCATGTGGTAAACCCACCCATCTGGTGCACCCTGCAGGATGAAACTAAAGCTAAAGGATTATTTGCAGCAGTTTGTCTTCCCATGGAGAAATTCCTTTAAGCGTGAATGCCTTTTAATAAGGATGTTTTTGGCTCAGAGAGTTTCGGACACTCCTCTGTGATTGACCAGTATGTGAGACATCTGGACAGGATGATGAGGGGAAACCCGCCCACACGGGGCACCCTGCAGATTAAAGCTGACGGAGACTATTAACTCAGAGATCTGCAATGCTGCTTCCCTTGACATCTTCAAGTCTTCATTAAAAACTCTCTGTGATTGACAAGACTCTGAGACATCTGGACAGGATGATGAGGGGAAACCCGCCCACACGGGATAAAGCTAACGGAGAGGATTAACTGTAATGTGTCACGTTTTTTATGTTCAGAGCCTCTGGGAGGAGTGAAGAACCTGCAGGTGAGCGACCCGACCACCAACTCTCTGAGGGTCCGCTGGGAGCCGGCGGAGGGCGACGTGAGGCAGTATCAGATCATCTACGTCCCCACAGGGGGGGGGAGCGGAGAGCATGGTGAGTTTCATTATCAATGCTTAACTACATTTCACATCATATTCTATCTATCTATCAGTTTTCTGTCAATTGCTTTTACAAGAGGATGGAACGACCAGAGAGTTCACACACATGGTGATAGCTAACATTTTTAAATGTGTTTTTAGTATTTTTCATGGCAGTTTTGAAAGACTAGCAATTGCTGCAACATAAATCCATTGGGTCCATCTTAAACTGAAGTCATTTGTGCTTTTTATTTCATTTCTTTGTCCATTTTTTCTATTAAAGAAGGAAAATCTCAAGTAGTTTCTACAGAAAACACAATATTTTTTCATTTTATTTATATACATTTTTTTAATTGTCTCAGTTATTAGTTTACTATTTTACTAGTTACTAAAACTACATTATTGTAGCTTATTAAAACCCCATTAATAGATCCATTTAGTGGATGTTCTCAAGCTTTCTAATGAACCTGAAAAATAGATCAATGATCTCAACGGGACCTACCTGGTTAAATAAAGGTTTGAACCTCAAGATCTTTCTCAATATGGAAAGAAAAGGACATTTGAAAGTGATGAGGTTTGATAATAATCAATACTTCATTCATATTTTTGGGAATAGCTTCTATAAGAGAATGAGATACACCTGGTGAAGCTACTTTTTTATTAGTTTTTAGTATTGTTTCATTGTAGTTTTAAAGGATTAGGAACAACTGCAACAGAAAACCATTAGATCCACTTAGAACTGGATCAACTAGCAGAGAGCATGGTCGGTTTTATAATGATCTCTCTTCATTAAAGAAGGGGTATGTCGAATAGGGAAGTCAATTGTGAGACAGTGGTATGAAAGAGGAGTTTTCCCAACATTTCCCAACTTTCACAAATGTGTTTTTTTTTGTCCTCTTCAGACTCCGGTATCCGGCATGTCGACCAACACGGTGCTTAGAGACCTGAAGCCCGACACCGAGTACAAAGTGACGCTGGTGCCCATCTACGCCGACGTGGAGGGGAAACGAGAGTCAGAGAACGGGAAGACAAGTGAGTGTTTTATTTTATATACATATTTGTAATTTATTTAAAGAAATTGAACATTTTATTTAAATTCTGATGTTTATATAAATAGTTGTATTTTATTTGTCTAATCTTTTTACTGCTTCAACCTTTTTGTTTATTTTAATATATTTATTAAATTTTTTCATTTTAATTAATTGATTTTATTTAGATTTTATTTTTGCATATTATTACTTCCACCTCGGTTCATTTTTACAATATATCTTTTGATGTCTTTTATACATAACTATGTGTCCCCGGTGTGTCAGGACACTCACAAAGTGTCAGAAAACAAACCCCTCTCTTTTCCTCCGTACCCAAATCTCTAAAAACGGAGCTGATCCAGATTTGCTGCGGTCATGACGTAATATCGGAAATGTGGGCTACCTTTTTATATATCTGAGACCTATAATATATGCCTGAAAATAGTATAATAGGAGACTTTTAATAAAGTGCATATGAGATAATATGGTGTAATTACAGAACAAGGAAGTTTATTTAATCAATGAAAAATATATTGAAAATCAGCAGATGTCACCTTCCTGTGATTGACACTTGCTTGCAGACTCCATCTGTTGCTGATGTGACGAGGTCAAACGGAGAGTAATTTGTTAGCGGCTGTAACTCAAACAGGAAGTTGACGGATGTTTCTCTGTGTGTGTTGACAGAGGCTCTGGGCGGGGTGAAGAGTCTGCAGGTCTCTGATCCCACCACCAGTTCTCTGAAGGTCCGCTGGGAGCCGGCGGAGGGAAACGTCCGGCAGTATCGCATCTTCTACGTCCCTTCATCCGGAGGAGCCGAGGACATGGTGAGACATCAGGACCACTTCCTGTTCTATAAACACAGGAAGTTGAACTTGCAGATTTAAGAGAAGATTGAAGGTATACTTTTATTGATACGAGTTTGAGAAAATTCCTTCGCCACAGCAGCATGGAGTTTAGACAAGCATTGCACTTAAACATCAAATATATATGTATCAACAGTGAAATATGTATACCTAGAGTATCCCTTATTGAATATACAATATTAATATACAGATTAAGAAATGTAATTGAAGTGTGGAAATACAGTAAGTGTCAGTAATTGATTTTGACATAGACTGGCAGTAAGACTTACTTCACAATCAACAACCAAACCCTATTCATCTTTGCAATTCAGCATGAATATCTGAATTATACTAAAACACAGTTGTCAATATTGTAATTTACATTATTTAAAAACAAAACCCAATTTCCCCCAGGATGAACAAATAATAACGTATTGTTATCTGATTCAGATCAATTCTACCTTCGGTAATCTGAGCATGCTGAATTTTCATTAAACTCCCAGAAATCACATCCCAGATAATGTGGATTGGGATCATTGTTCATATATGTGTGTGTGTGTGTTTGTGTGTGTGTGTGAGCAGGAGCAGGTGTCAGGTGGCACCACCAACACCGTCCTGAAGAACCTGTTGTCGGACACTCCCTACACCGTGACCGTCGTCCCTGTTTACCCCGAGGGGGAGGGACTCCGCCAGTCTGATGACGGGAAAACACGTAAGTCCTCAAACTTTCCGAACTGTTTTCCATTATTTTAAGCGTCTTTGAGCATTAGGAAAAGCGCTATACAAATCCGATGTATTATTATTATTATTTGTATTATAATCGGAGCCAGTATGAACATGTAGATTGTAAAGAAAAGAGGCCCCAGGATGGAGCCTTGAGGAACTCCGGGTTTCTGTTCTGAATTTGTATCTTCATGGTTTATTATTAGTCACTGTTTTCTGTAATTGTAAGCATCTTTGAGCATTGGGAAAAGCGCTATACAAATCCCATGTAGTATTATTATTATTATTTGTATTATAATCGGAGCCAGTGTGAACATTTAGATGGTAAAGAAAAGGGGGCCCAGGAAGGAGCCTTGAGGAACTCCGGGTTGGTTTCTGTTCTGAATTTGTATCTTCATGGTTTATAGTCAGGGGTGCACATCACTTTTTTGCCCTGGTTCTCAAAGGAGCACCTGGAGATGTTGCTTGGTGCGCATCCTTCAAATGAAATAAACCGTACCTTTTGAGGGTTTCTTGACTTTATGAAAGGGGGGGCGCTAGTGAGCATGCTCATGAACTGTTCGCCAGAGCCTCGCAGCGGGGTTACTGTGCAGAGTGCATAAAGCAGACCCTTCACGCGATAGCGAGGGGTAGAGCGAGGGATTGCAGATGCCGGACGGATGGAAAAAAAAAATCAACCTAAATGGCTCGCGAATTATACTTTGGTGGCCGTTAATATAGCCTACCTGGTCGGCCCGCCCAAGTAAAGTCTATATGGGAAACCCTGCTATCTTACCAGTTCTTATGCAACTCGCAAATATCTCTCTCTCTTCTCTCTTCTCTCTTTTCTCTCTCTCTCTCTCTCGCAAATGCGCCTTTTTTCAAATGATCCGGTGCTCTTTTTTTGGCGGGGGGTGCGCACCTGTGCACCAGTTATGTGCAGCCCTGTTTATAGTATTTAATGTGAGTCACTTTAGATAAAAAATGTAATGATTTAAATGTAATGTATATGATTAAACCCTGCAGCTGAAGATCCTGGTGCAGATCTTTATGACAGTTATGAATAATCAGGGATGGAAGACTCCCAAAAAATAGACAAAAGAAAAATCTGGGGCGCCTTTTTTTAATTAGAAGTTAATATTTCTGCAGTAAAGATGTCAGGACAGAATTCCTCTGGACACAAAGAAACTCACTCTTCTTTTAAAAGAAAATCTAAAACGTGTTAAAGGAATAAAGTCATGTAACACATGGATGGCCTGATCAGAAGAAAAAAAGCATCGGCTTTTAGAAATTCAACTCTCAGAAAATATAAAACTTTATTCATTTCTCATCTTTGGACCGTTTTTTCAGAGAAACATGAAATAAAAACAGGACATAAAAAACCCATTTGTTTTGCTGGTACAAATATGTGTTCAAATGCAGCTTATTCCTATTTATTTTGCATACTCTCAGACCCTGTCAGGTTTTCATTTTGTTTTGTTTTACTCCTTTAGCTTGCCGTCCTTTTTTGCAGTTTATCAGGTCAATGATCAGGTCTTTATTTTTTCTATCGTGGTAAAGCACAAGATAAAAACTCCATAAACCAAATTAAACTCCTTCAACACTTTAGGGCTGTTTTCGACTTAATTAACGCTCTATAAACAGACTTAGTGGTGAGACATCTGCTGCTGTAAATGTGTAAACGTCTAGAATATGATACTTTTTCATTGGTAATGATATTTAAAAAGCATATTTTTACTGTAGACTTGGGCAAATATAGTGGATACTGGATAGCAGAGGTACAAAACGAGGTCAACATGCTTATTTTTGACGTCAGTGTTGGCTTTTATTGTTTTTTTAAATGGTATTGGACTTCTTGGAGTTTCCCTTTTAACCACCTCCCTCCTGCAGTGAGGAAAAGGTCAGATGTCACTTTTTACTGAGCAGCTGCCAGCATTACAGGACTGAAGAGAAACAGAGTCACTCCCTTGCTAAAATAAAGGTCTCTGCACTAAAGCATCCGCGATAAACGTTGAGTGTTTTCCTGAAGTGAAGCTGAATCTGCTGCTCCTGGCCAGAGTTCACTCATTGTTTTTTAACGTTGTTTTTCTGCAAAGTCTGACAGCAGAAACATCTTTATAGACAAACAGTCTATCCCAGGTGAGCCCTCAGTGGAAAAAACTACTGTAGAAAGAGCCAAACCTCCTAAATCAGGAAGGGAGGATGGAACAAAAGAGAAGCTGCTCAGTGATTGATAGCAGAACTTCCAGCAGAGATAATGTGGAACGTTTCAGATCCTGTTGGAAAGTCTGCATGGAGGAATATTTGGTGTTTTGGAGAGTCTCCTGGGTGGTTTGATGTCCCGCTCTGATGGTTTTCTTTCTGGCCAGAAAGCATGCCATGCCCAGTCAGCAGAAATGCATCCTGGGGTTTTATTTAATTGGGAAGCTGCGAGGGAAACACGACTCCAGCATGCAAACACAAGCCTGAATGCTTCTCTTCTTGTGGGGATCATTCAGAGGCTTTATTGACTAGATGTATTGTAATTGAATGCCATTTGTTTTATACAAGTCGGTTTTTGTAGACAATTAGAATTTTTGAGGTTATGATTGCGACATATTTGAGTGCCAGAACTACAGGAAAAAAAAAATGCATTTGCCCACAATAGCCTGTTCTGGCCTCCATTGTAAGATCATGAATGTGACTGTGAAAACTGTAAAATCCATCATATATGTGCACAGTTTTTGGTGCGTTAAACCCCTAAAGTTATGGACGTATTATTCTAAATGGTCTTGTGTTGAAGTATGTTCATCATGGCTTGGGTCAGGGTATATTTATGTCTAGTTCACATTAAAGCAGTCTAAATATGTGGACCTGTCGTTGAGTTACAGACGATTATAGGGCAAGATACAGGTTAAGAGGTCGTGTGTAATAGTAGGAACTTTACGGCATCTCACAGTTTGTGTTGGCCCTAGAGGAAACAGGCTACAAGGAAAAGTATTACTACGAGGACAAGTTTTGCAGATTGCATAGTCGATTGGATAGTATTACATAATTTCCCATGTCACTTTTCGCATGTATTTAAGATGAAGTTTAAAGACTAGATGTTCTGATCTTGGGTTCCTCCTGGTAAAAGCTCTTGAAGTCCGAAAACCACAACGACTCTAGATGTGTAGTGCCTCATTTAGCCTCTTAGCGACTTTTTTATTGGAAGATTAGTCACTAAACCATTCTTTATTCTCCAAAGGTTTTAGGCTATATTCTCTCAATCAGGATGGTCTCTTGTGCTTTTTTTCTGTCTTCTTTCTATAGTTCAAACATGAACCAATGTTGTCAAGAAACCAATGCTGCGTTAAATGGTTTTGAATGCCTACACGCTCAGCAAATGAGTGTTTTTGATTCCTCCAGAGTGGCAGGAAGGTCAGTCTGAACTTGATAAGGTCCCATGTTACGTCTGTGTGTTGGCAGGTGAGCTCCCGGTGAGTCAGTCTATCACTGAATATAAGCCTCTGTGTGACGTTAATGACCTTTTATTAGCAGTAACTCAGTCCACTGTTACTGTTTCCGTCCCAGGAGGAATTTGTCACATTTTATCTGAACAGAAATCACTGTTCCTGGCCAACACTGTGGAGGGAAATAAATGCTGCATGCTGCTATACAATAATGAAAATTAGATCAAGATTACATAATCTCTCTGGAGGAAAGAAGGTAATTTTGTCTTTGGATGATAGAAGTCAAACATTTAGACAGACTCTGTCCTCTGTATTTAAAGGTAATAAATGACGATGTGGTGATCCAACATTAGGGGAACAGTCTTTAGTGAGGAGGAGGAGGCTCTGTTGAAATCTACCTACTGCATTTAGTTCTGTTTTATTAGGTAAAGCTCCAAATACCAGGGGGATATGCACATCTGGTTTAGTTTAAAAGGCAAGTTAAGGGCTTTTGCATAAACCCAGAACTGTGCTACTTCTCTCTACACGTCCTCCACATAGACACACGCTATAAAAAGACTTCTGCTGCACTCAGCAGCGCGTCCAGTCGGACTGTGATGCATTGCATCAATTTAGACCATTTATTCCTTCATTAAATGCCTTTTTTTCTTGATGGACGCCAGAGGTTTTGGAAGGTTATTCCAATAGAGAACTAAACAGAATACAGAATCAGATTTATTTCTTTAATAAAGTTCACCGAGGTTCTGACCTTTGAGGAATTTGCTTTTTACGTTTACATTACATTACTGTGCAATCAACCATGAAGATACAAACTCAAGAACAGCAAGAAACCTGTGGGTGCATTAGCTTTCAATAAGCTGAGCGATTGTAAGAGTCTCTCATAGACTTTGAAGAAGCCAAACGTATCTAAAATGCATCATACAGAGGCTGTTTTGTTTTTATCAGCCGAGATTTCAAATTGCAGCTTCTTAAAAATGCAAAACATAAACCGACTAATCCTCTTTGCATTCCCTACATTTCTGTTTAGCACTGAACGTTCCAACCGGGACATTTTCAGGAACTTGTTTGTAAATCCATCAACCTTAGCTGTCGTTTTCCGGCTCCTAAAATGGATCTTACTTGGAACAAACCCTTTGTTTGTATGTTTGGTTGCTAAGTGAAGAGAGTCCTCCTTCCTCATTTCACTTTCTCATAACCTTTGTGACCCCTTTGCAGTTCCACGTACGCCACCCAGGAACATCCAGGTGTACAACCCCACCGCAAACAGCCTGAACGTGCGCTGGGAGGCGGCTTCAGGCCAGGTGCAGCAGTACAAGGTGGCGTACAGCTCCCTGACCGGATCCAGAGCCCCCGAGTCGGTGAGTTACTCTCTCTCTCTGCAGGCTGTAAAAAACACAGACTGTCATTAGTGGAGGAAATTCTTAAGAGAAACTGATAAATGATTCATGGACAAAGTTTGTCTTTTGTTATATTTAATAAAGTGTCAGGATGTTGGGGTAAGGCAGGACCCAAATTCAGTAAAAAGACAAAAGGTGCTTATAACAAAAAGCCGATGACAAAGAAAAACAAGGAACAACTTAAAATGGAGACATATTTGAGGGTCAGTACTACAGTAAGAAAAATACAACTGCCCACAGTGGCCCGATCAACGTCAAATCATGAATGTTACTGTGAAAACTGTCAAATCTGTCATATCTGTGAACAGTTTCTGTCTGTCAAACGCTTAAAGTTGTGGATATATTCCTCTAAATGTTAAATAAAAGAGCCCCGGAGTCGGTGAGTTGCTCTCTCTCTCTGCAGGCTGTAAAAACACAGACTGTCATTGGAGTCCGAGAATTCGCCTGAAGGGGGAGGAAGAGGTGCTTTCCCCTGAGATGACTGTCTCTGCTCTCAAAGGATTACAGCTATAAATGCAAAGACCAATAACTGACAAGCTTTTATTTAAAAATCTGCGAGTGAGATAAGATTTATTTTTTAATTGCAACCTCTTAAAGGGTCGACCCTCGCTGGTTGTGATGTGGATCCAGGAAATTGTTGAGATAAGATCATTTTAATGGGGATTATAATGAAGTGGAATGATCTCATCCCACAAGCAGCTCTTGTCCTGCTTGTTCTGAGATAAAGGAGATTTCATGACAGATAAAGTGATGACTAATGGTTATTATCAGATCATCTAATGATTCATTTTCCTTTTGTTCTTTCAATAAATGGGTAATTTAGTCCTAAAAAGGCCTGATACTTTTAAAAAGTGTGTCTTGTAACCTGGGATCTGACTTTGTCTCAGACTCGTTGTTTTTTCTTGACTTTCTTCTTCACTTAAGACTCTCTAGTCTTCTGACTTGGGACCTGTTAACCATGACATTGTTCTTGCATTGAGAATCTGTAGTGTTGATTCAGGACTTGTTAGCCATAACTTTGCATTGAATTGAGAATCTAGTCTTGACTTTGGACTTGTAAGCCAAGCCAAGGCTTGACTCAAGACTCTATACTCTTCTTTTCTTGGGACCTGTTGGCCTTTACTTTGTTCTTAAGAGTCTGTAATGTGGACTTGTTAGCCTTGAATTTGTTTTTGACTTGAGAGTCTGTAGTCTTGACTTGGGACTTGTTGGCTTAGACTTTCTTCTTCACTTAAGACTCTCTAGTCTTCGGACTTGGGACCTGTTCACCTTCTTGCATTGAGAATCTGTAGTGTTGATTCAAGACTTGTTAGTCATGACTTTGCATTGAATTGAGAGTCTTGACTTTGGACTTGTTAGCTTAGGCTTTGTTCTTGACCCAAGACTCTATAGTCTTATTTTCTTTGGACCTGTTTGCTTTGACCTAAAACTCTGCAGTCTTGACTTGTTGGCTGGATTTAATTATTGACTTGGGACATGTTTGCCTTGACTTTATTCTCTTCTTCAGACTATATAGTCTTAACTGGGTCTTTGTCTTAGGGCTTGTTGGTCTTAACTTAATAATCGTACGACTTGACGTCATACTTGTAGTCCTTGACCTGGTTCTTGACTTGAGGTTCGCTTGTCATGACTTGGTTCCTAATGTGGAGTTATTAGTTTAACGTGGCTCTTGATTTGGGACTTGACTTGTGACCTGTTTGACTTGACTTCAGACTCGTAGCTCTTGAATTTTCCCACCTCTGGATACATTTTGTAAAGCTAGTTTCAATTAAACAGTGTCACTGAACTCAGGTTGCATGTATTCAGTTGTCGGGAAAGTTAAAATAAAGTTGAATCCATCTGTTCTCCACATCTGATTAAACAGTGAGAAATGGTTCTGTCTATTTCCTGGAAACAGAAGGTTGTACATTTTGGCTATATTTAAATTTGTATGTTTCATCAAGTTGATGTTGCACAGATGTTAGAGCAGCAGTTATTACAGTGATGCTGGGAAATATGGAAATCATGACTTGTCAGCTTTTTTTCCCCTCCATCAGCACTGATTTCATGCAGCAGTGCAAATATCTGGAGTCAAAAGAGGGTTTTATTATACCAGAAAGAGTCTGAACTCTGGGGGAAAAGTTTTGAAACTTTCATCAAGCTTCTTTGGTGGGAGATTTTGGAGCCATAAGGATGTAATCTAATTTGGCTTTGTTGATGATTAGCATCTGTTTGACGATGCTGTGAAGCTAATATTACAGTATATCATCCCGCATGGTCAACACACAGAGTTGTTTATTGTTCCTCTGTCCTCACCGCTTCCTCTATCTATTTTCACTTCTGTTGTGTTTTATTTTAATTAACTTTGATACTGTTTTGGTCTGGTTGGTTTGGCAGAGACACAGAGACACAGATATGAGCTCAGGAAAGATTTACGATGATAATTCAGTCTAATTGAGCCTCATTACACACGACAGATGTAAAATATGCTGTGTTCAAATAGAGGAATTCATAATCTATAGATAGTATGAGTAGATAGGGCTACTTTAAAAGAGAAAATCCATGCTTGGTTGCATTGCATGAGTTCCACTTCAGTAGAAATAGCCCAAAAAATGTCCACGGTTCAGCACAATATGGCCAAAACCATGTGGAAACTCTTAGATTGCACCACATGTGATAGTAGACCATGTAATTCCAACAACATGGGCATCAAGTCTCAACTCTCCTGGTTTCAGGCTTTGTTCCAGATGTTGGCTGTAGGGATTTGTTCCCATCAGACACAACAACCTCAGTGAGGTCTAACAGCGACGTGAGGTGTTAAGGCCTGGCAATTTGTAGGAGTTTCAGCTAATCCCAAAGATATGGAATGGGGTTTAGATCAAGTTTTACAACACAAGCCATTTCTTTATTGAGCTGGTTTTGTGTTTGGGTCACTGGAGACACATTAGACCTACAATTAGTACCCACAGCTAGTTTAAGAAAACTGATTTTTAAGTAAGTAGAGGGTGGAGAACGTATTCTAGAAGCTATCCATCAGTTATTTTTAATTGGCCAACATCACAGCCCAACTTGGAGCTTTTTAGACAATTTGTACTCTCAAGTATCGTCACAGTGGATCATTCAAGTCCACTTGTTAACACAGTAAACCTGACCCCTTTTAAAAACTCATTATTACTCATAAAAACTGTGATTCTTCGGCTCCATTACCTCAGTCAGGGAGCTACATCTCAGCAGCTCTGCCTTCAGGAAATTACTGTATGACTGCACGTCCAATCAAACACAATTCATCTTGTTCAGAAGCCAATGGATTTATGCGTGGAGGGATTTGAACCGCGGCCAGCAGCAGTTTATGAGCTTCCAGTTGTGGTATCTCAACCACATCATCACTGAGCAGCCCGTTCCAGAAGCTTTGTGTCCAAAAACCCTTTGAGATATTTGCTATAACCAAAACAAAAGCTCCAAATGAGGGTGGCCTCGAGTTCAACCTCCAGATATATTTCCCATGATGTAACCTCGCATTTTCAAGGCCCACTAACAGGGGATGAATGCCGTGATAATCCCAGTGACAAGAGACGGTCCTTGTTGTCAGAAAACTCGTGTCTGAACCCGCTCTCCAGCCGCTTCCTCGCAGAATCTGTTTATCCGTCAGTCCACTCACTGAATGAACGATTTGTTTGGCGTTTAACCTCCCGGGCCTTTGTTAGTGTTTCAGGAATACTCTGGCAGCGGGATGCATGTTTGTGGGATGAGCAGTGAGGTCATTATGTACACTATCACTGCCAGATCTCTATGTAATGCATGTCAGGCGCTGTTGAGATGTGACAGAATACAAGGATAACAACTTTTCTATAATGTTTGGGATCTACAGTTAGCCAGATGAGTTCTCTGAGAGACTAGACCTCTCCAAAAGCAGTTTCGACTGAAGTAAAAACTTTTATTTATATCCTCTCCAAATATATTGGGTTCTTTCTTGTCCAGTGCAAAACCGTTCCACCAAATGTAATGAAAATTGGGCCTGTCGTTTTTCCAAAACACTGCAAAAATGCATCTCACAAAAGAACAAACCAACAAATTGAACTGAAAACAAATCAGATTGAATTTTCTGGGAAGTCAAACACAGACTATCCATGACTTGGGAATGTTTTACAGAAGTTGTCGGAGCTTTATTGCTCAAAGACAGACAATATAATATCAAAAACAGAACCTAGTTAGTGGAGGTAACTATCACATCTAATACATTCATAAGTGAAAATCCTTATTTCTCTCTATGTTGTCCAGATTTCTGAGCAATAAACACTGGAGAAACAAAAGACATTTAGTACCGAAAGTAATTAATAAATAAGGAAAGTGTAGACAACAAACGTCAGAAGTTAAAATACTTAATGTCCAGATGTTTTGTACTTTATTTAAACATTAGAGCTTGATTTGAACATTTTAGAAAGATTGTTCTAATCAAAGTTCTGAATACCTTCTCAATAGATCATTCAAGTTGACTTAAAAATCCATTAATTACCCATAAAATCTCCATCGTCTGAGGTTTACACCAACCAGGGAGCTCCATCTCAGCCCTATGTCTAGATATTTCTTTGACCCTTGGGTTTCTTCTCCCCTAAGGTCCTGGTTCCTGGAGGTGTGACCAACGCCTTCCTGGATAACCTGATCCCGGACACTCCTTACTCTGTCAACGTCTCCGCTCTGTACGCTGACGGAGAGGGATCTCCAGTCAGAGACAACGGCAAAACACGTGAGTACAATCTGACTCATGCTGATTGTTGTTAACACATCCACACTGAGTCATATGCATGTTTACGAAAGAGTCAATCCTTTAAAGGTCACCTATTATGCAAAATCCACTTCTTCATGTCTTTTCTACATAAACATGTTTCCCCTCTGTGTAAAGAGATTCTGAAAGTTTCAGGACAAAAAGATTCTCTCACTTTTTGTCCTGATCCATTTATATAAAAACCTGCAGCACTTTGGGCTGCAGGTTTTTGCATGAAAGGTGCATGAAAGGTGCTATACAAATAAAGTGTATTATGATTATTGTTGCTGCAGTGCCTCGAGGCGGTCCCAGGAACATGCGAGTTTATGACGCCACCACCAGCACCCTGACCATCGGATGGGATCACGCCGAGGGTCCCGTCAGGCAGTACAAGATCTCCTACGCCCCGCTGACCGGAGACCCCATCACCGAGTTTGTGAGTACACTTCAGAAAATCTCAAATAGCAATTGTCTGTTTAACCAAAATTGTCACATGACTTCGCGTCACCACCGTTAAGCTAAAGACGGCTAATGTTGGGCTATAAAGGAACTACAGCACGGTCACATGACTTCTCGTCACCACCACTAAGCTAAAGGTGGCTAATGTTGGGCTGTAAAGGAACTATAGCATGGTCACATGACTTCACGTCACCACCGCTAAGCTAAAGGTGGCTAATGTTGGGCTATAAAGGAACTACAGCACGGCAGAGGTGGAAGAAGTACTCTGATCTTTTACTTGAATAAAAGTAGAAGTACTCAGATCTTGTAGTAAAAGTAAAAGTACTCAGATATTGTACTTGAGTAAAAGTAGAAGTACTCAGATGTACTTGAGTAAAAGTAGAAGTACTCAGGTCTTGTACTTGAGTAAAAGTAGAAGTACCAGAGTGTAGGAATACTCTGTTACAGTGAAAGTCCTGCATTCAAAATGTTCCTCAAGTAAAAGTAGAAAAGTATTCTCATCAAAATATAGTGAAAGTAGCGACAGTAAAAGTAGTGATTGTGCAGATTGGTCCATTTCAGAATAATATATATGATATGTTTTATAATGATTGATCATGAAAGTGTTCTCAAAGCTGGTAAAGGTGCAGCTAGTTTGAATGACTTTGTATACTGCAGGGTAGCTTGTGAATTTACTCCAGGTGAAACGGCTCTTTTAATTTTTTATGTGAAAAATGACGTACTCAGCAGTCAGACTTATGTTAGGACACAAAGCAAGAATGCATCAGGATGAAAGTTTAATTTCATCCATTAGATCCCCTTCGTTTCAGCACTAATGAGAAAAATAATTTCAGATCATTTTTATTCTGGATAAATGCTTTGGATAAACTCTTAATACACTCTTTACGATGATACTTCGTGCAAACTATTCGATGAAGTCACCTCTCAGGATAACTTTGGCTCTTCTGGGTTATAAATCAGCGATTAGTGAGACTAATTACAGGCTCTGTTAAACAAACACCACAATCGGGGCCATAATACTGTAATTAATAGTACTTAATAACGAGTTAGAGGGCAATGGAGGTCCAGCTGTGTGTGTCCCCTCCCTCCTCCTCTTGTTAGCATAGCACCTGTTTCTCCATGAGTCAGAAAACTGCAGCGATGATGAAAGCATTGCTCCAAACTGAAACTGACCGAAGAGCCTTTAGACATTTAAAAAAGCACGCAACTATTACGATTTAGCATCTGCGGCTAATAGAGGAGCTTTGTGTTTGTTCACAGCTTCGTAGAGCCAACTCTACTGCAATTTTCTGCTTCAGGACACGACATGATTTCTTCCTGTTTGATAGAGATTACTCTGATAAAAGAGATGGAAACCAGATTTTAAAACTTGGAAAGTGAAACTGTGAGAAAAGTCACAATTTCATTACAACAGCAACTTCCTAGACTATTTATCAATACCAGGTTCAGACCGTTTATACTTTCAGTTATTGATGAAAGCTGTGTTTGCGAGGCATTTATGAATGACAATTAGATTTATCTTAGTAAGTAAGCTCTAAAAAGCTAATGTTGGGCGATAAAGGAACTACAGTCACATGACTTCACGTCACCACCGCTAAGCTAAAGGCGGCTAATGTTGGGCTCTAAAGGAACTGCAGCACGGTCACATGACTTCACGTCTCCACCGCTAAGCTAAAGGTGGCTAATGTTGGGCTATAAAGGAACTACAGCACGGTCACATGACTTCACGTCACCACTGCTAAGCTAAAGGTGGCTAATGTTGGGCTATAAAGGAACTACAGCACGGTCACATGACTTCACGTCACCACCGCTAAGCTAAAGGTGGCTAATGTTGGGCTATAAAGGAACTACAGCACGGTCACATGACTTCACGTTACCACCGCTAAGCTAAAGGTGGCTAATGTTGGGCTATAAAGGAACTACAGCACGGTCACATGACTTCACGTCACCACCGCTAAGCTAAAGGAGGCTAATGTTGGGCTATAAAGGAACTACAGAACGGTCACATGACTTCACGTCACCACCGTTAAGCTAAAGGCGGCTAATGTTGGCCTCATTTAAACACTTTTTAGCAACCATTGTTTTTAAATACCTTATTTCAGGCATCTAACCAAAAGCACACAGGACAGGAAGTGCTGAAATGCTGACTAGTTTTTCTGGGTTTTAGGACTCATTCCTGCAGCTCTCTATTGTCTGCGAAGAAGAGAAATAAAGGCAGACATGATCAGTCTTTCCTGAAACATCCTCCCTGCTAATTAGTCTTCTTTGAAGGATTTATTGCTTAAATGTTCTGTTTTTTTCTCATAGACGACAGTCCCTGGAAACAGAAACAACGCCCAGCTGCAGAACCTCCTCGCTGACACCCCGTACAACATCACGGTTCAGGCCATTTATGGAGAGGGTCCTGGGGGGCATCTGAATGGAAACGGACGAACATGTGAGGAAAAATGCTGCACATTTATTACACAGAATCCTCTTTTTTATGACAATTCTGCTGACAAACCTTACATTTTTTTAACCTGTTTTTAGTCGTTGCAGATTTTATTTTTTCAGCCATTTCAAATGAATCGTTACTTTCTGTGTATGCAGGTACACAGAGAAACACTGCATTAGGCTGTGAGGTTATCTTTTAATGCACAGAAACGTAATGCATGAAGTTTAAACCTACAAATGCGAGGTGGCATATACTAATCATTTTAAGTTGCCTAAAATGTGTTTTGATTACTTTTTTTCTTTTCTTTTTTCATATTATTATAAAGTAAAGAAAATAGCTATTCTGCTCATAAATATGTTAAAAAAATATTAGGGTTCCCCAGCCTCAACTAAAACAAACACAGGAGTTTCGTCATTCTGCCTGTTCTAGAAATTCCTTATTTTTTTAATATCCTAGCAACAAACCTAATGTTTTAACTTGTTTTTCACACGTAAACACAGAAGAGGAAAATTATGAGATAAGAAAAGGTGACAAATGACATATTCTGTTGTTTACATGTTTACTTTTCTCTCTCTCAGTGGGGATGTTGAGCCCGAGGAACCTCAGAGTCTCTGATGAGTGGTACACCAGGTTCAGAGTGGCCTGGGACCCAGTTCAAGCTCCAGTTCAGGGATACAGAATCACCTACAATCCTGCAGGTGAGGAAATAAATCACAAACAACACATCCACACCGTAAGAACTCGAAATCTAGCCAAGTATATTTGCCTAATATCTAGTCAGAATATGTCTTAACACTTGATATAAGACATTATAACTTAAGAAGTAACAACGCAGGGAGATATAGGGTCTTGTTTTTAGACAATGCATCTTAAGTATCTGTTTAAGACTAAAAGCATCTTATTTTTAGTTGGATCTCAGATTAAAGAAGGTTTTCAAGCTGCTGTGGTATTTGTAAAAGATGGATCATCTGGTATAAAGGAACTACACCGCTAAGCTAAAGGTGGCTAATGTTGGGCTATGAAGGAACTACAGCCCGGTCACATGACTTCACGTCACCACCGCTAAGCTAAAGGCGGCTAATGTTGGGCTATGAAGGAACTACAGCACGGTCACATGACTTCACTTCACCACCGCTAAGCTAAAGGTGGCTAATGTTGGGCTATAAAGGAACTACAGCATGGTCACATGACTTCACGTCACCACCGCTAAGCTAACGGTGTAGTTGTTCTGACTATGAGAAGAGTTTGGTTTGGTAATTCTTCATGAATAAATCCTGCATGTTTTAATCTCTTTTTGTCTGTTTTCCAGGCACATCGACGCCCATGGATTTCTTCGTGGGTGACGTGACGTCGTACACTCTGCACAACCTGCTGCCCGGCACCCCCTACGACCTGAAGGTGGTTGCTCAGTACTTCGGAGGCAGGAGCGACCCTCTGCCCGGACAGGGAACAACACGTACGTTCAATAACAAGTCCTACTGTCAAGAACAAGTCAACAAAATAGACCGTTATTGTTAGAAAAATATCACTCGTCACCGGCTTGAGCTTCAATCTCAGGATCCATGTATTTCTGATCCTCTCCAGAATGGAAGTAGTCATCACATACAGAGCATCAACTAGTTCCTGAACAGTGTCCTTCACATGCTGATATCCAAGAGAGGGAGTTACACAGTCACAAGATGGAGGAATACCGTCAACAGACACATTTATACATATGCACACAAAAGCACAACAATCAATATATACAAAATAACAGTCACTTGAATATCTTTGAAAAATGTACATTAGTGCAAGACTGTCCATAGCAGCGTAAAAAGTGTCTGGTGCTTGAGTGTGTGAGTGTGTGAGTGTGTGTGTGGTGTTAAAGGTCAAATCGCACAGAATTGATGCCCAGGACCGTACAGATATGCTGCTCAATAGTGGCTTATTAAGATACTCTGATATATTAAATGTGACTTCCTGTCCTCTGCAGTGTACCTGAACGTGACGAACATTGAGACGTTCGACGTGGACCACGACCAGTTCTGCATCAAGTGGGCTCCTCACAGAGCGGCCACTTCGTACCGCATCAAACTGCACCCTTCAGACCGTAAGTCCCTCCAATATCACTAACATGTAGACCAGGGCCTGTTGAAGCTTTTAGAAAACAACTGAAGACCCATCTTTTTACATTGGCTTTTGTTTCTACTTGAGATGTGTGTGATGTGTTAATGAACACATGTGCTCATTAACTTCGTACCGCATCAAACTCCACCCTGCAGACCATAAGCCCCATTTGGAGTTTCCTTTTCTGAAGTTTTAGGATGTTTTGATTGTTTTATTCTCACAAAAGTCCAGGTTATAGCTCTGGATCTGTTCACCAATGCTCCATCTTTTAAGCAGAGTCTCACAGATTCAAAAGATAATTGGAAAAAGAGCATAAGCCCACGAGATAACGACAAACAGCCGGTCAGTGTTCATGTCTTATAGTAGAGAAGTGTAGCCCCCATTGATGTCACATATATTTATCATTTTTGCTATCTTTGACACTACAGCTCCTCCTGGATCTTACACCAATCTTGTGACTGTCATATTATTCTGTCTTTCCTAAAACACGACCATATATTCATCTCAAAAAGAGACAACATGATTTATTCTGGATTTAGCTATTGGCTCATTTCCATCTGTCGTCCCTAATCTCACCCTTCACACACACACATTTCATATACTATATATTATTATTTTACAATACAGAGCATTGCCTTTAGGAAAGTGAACTACTACAACGTCCAGCTATTCATCAGTTTACTAATCAAAGGCTCAAATGTGACATTGCTGCTTTTCCAGATAGTACATTTGCAGACCTTCTATTTTAAGACACTGGAAGCAGCAAATGGTTTTTAGCATTTTAGGGTGATTACCAACCGCCTTTAACAATAAAACAACATAGCTGTGATTGCTTTTACCTCTACCTGCTGCAGACACATCAGACTCATGTGTGTAGGTTTCCTCTCAGATCCTGATCCGAGGTGACTTGTTTGACTCAATGCATGCTTTAAAGTTTGCATTACGAGTCCCAGCAGATGTTTAGAGTCAAATCTCCAGATGAGATCACCTCTGTGCCGAGGATGCAGATTTCTAGACGTTGTGTTGTCCTGTTTATCTTCAGCCTCATTGTGATTATTACTCAAAGCAGGATGCAGGTTTTTGGCGATGATCGGACGCTTTGAAGAGCTTTAATTGTGTCTCTTTCTAAAGATTACATCCTTTTAAATTACGGCGATCCCATCTGCTTCATATTCTCACATGGACACCGGTTGGTGGTAGGAAAAACCAGCGAGGGCAGCATCTGTATTTAAACATCTTTATGGTAGTTATTAGACGTTAGGGCCTCTGTGACGGGCTGCCAGAGCAAATAAGTGTCTGCTATAGCGTGAGACAGACGATAACCGCTAGCAGAAGATCAGAAATCCTCCCTCACGTCAACAAATCACACAGTGTTTGTCCTCAAGTGGAAATGCAAACAGAGACGGCGGTGAGACGTGGAAAAAGCAGATATTTCCTGCGTATTTAAAGCCATGGAAACAGCGGTTAGAAGGAGAGCATGTGGCTGCCAGTTCTTTAAGCATGATCTAATACCCAGCTGAAATATCTCCGGATTATATTTTGTCTATCTTGATAAACGAGGGCCACTGTTTTGGAGTCGATCTGAGCGGGAGGAATGTTTTTCTCAGAACAATTTATACTAGGTGTCCTCCGTCATAACTTGTTGATATTACAGAGCTCATTCTCCAAGAGCTGCATCACCATGAGCCGCTGTCATTTAACACAGAGTGAGGACATTTAAGGTTGAACAACACTGAACAAGCAGCGATCATCACGTAAACACACTTTGTTTGTTTGTGCTTACTGTGTAAATAGGAAACCTAATTATCAATATATCACTCCCCGCCCTGCAGAGATGTAAACAGTTCACAGAAAAGGCCATTTGTTGTGTTTCTTCATCACTGAGTAGAATTTGAGCAGCATTATCTAATCTTTTATTTACCTCCGTTAGCAACCAAACAGAAGACACAGCAACTCTGATAAGCAACTAATCATTAGGCAAACAAATGAGATAAAGACACGACTGACATCACTTTTTATGTAACTTTAATTCTATTCTGGAGCATTTTTCAAAATAAGAATTGGAAAAGTGTTTCACATTAAATCAAATAAGACGAATAAAAAATAAAAGCAATGAAAGATGAAGTCATGAATTCAAAGGCAGTGAAAACCTATTTTATAATCAGAATTAAAATAAATGATATATAATTAGATGTCATTTATCACAGTGGATACCAAAAGTTTTCACAACAATCATAAATAAATGATACACAACAAAGAGTAAACAGTAGAGAAGGATCATTTTGAGTGAAAGTGAAACTCAAATCTAACTTATAATATAGAAAGTTGTCTGGGCTCTTATAGGTAGCTCCAAAGATGCCAAATTGCTGAAACAAACTAAGAATGAATCATCACTACATGAATCGGACTCAGCCGAAAAGCTCTGCTGAAATAAAGAAAAGCTGAAAAACAGCCTGAAGCTGCCAACATTTAGATCCAGATGTTGGCTTTAAGAGGCTTTAAGAGGCTGAAATGTTAGCACCTGGGGAAGTAATCCTTGAGTCATTGGTAATTATCATTAATGACACCCCTGGAGACACATATCATGGATAAATATCTTAATTTTCACCACCTATATTCATCTTTAATGGTGATTCAGAGCTGAAAAACAGTTTAAAACCTGCTGGGTGCGGTTTACAAGTCTGGAGCTGAGACTTTTCAGCAATCTAAGAGAAGTCTGCTTCTTGTCTGCCTCAAAATGTCCTTTTCTCTTTCCCCCCTGAGTATATTTTCCCTTTGAGTTTAATCAATCTGATGAATACGTCCCATTCAAATGACTTGATGAGCAATATATTACATGATCCAATGTATCTTTTTTGGGTCTTAAAACACATTTGTCTTCAAATTTACCAGAGTAAACTGCAGTCATTTAGTAGGAGGCGAACCATCTGTGGATCCCCTAATAGTAAAATCACTTTTAAAAAATCGGATTCCAACGCAAAAGATGTAGTGCGGATAAGTGCTTTTCTTTTAGCCAGTAGCTTCTCCTAGCTCCAAACATCACCGTTAAATTCCTAAATAAGTGTTATTTAGATACACTTATATTACTATTCTAAATGGTAAGTTTCTCTACTGAAAAAGTGTAACTATAACGTTTAAAAACGGTTTCTTTGGTAAGTAAAGGTTGATAAAGCAGTGCAAAGTAAAAGCAACCAGTAGTACCAACACAACAAAGCGGTATTGGAATCGCTTCGAGCAGCTGAAGCGTTGATTAAATGTGTATTTTCTTTCAGAACGATCCAGTTTAATGTGTTTTAATTCTGATTTCTCTGATAATAAATATGTCTCCTCCTTCCTGCTCCAGCCTCCAGTAAGGGTCAGCATGAGATCACCATCCCAGCCGGTCTGCCTCAGCACTGTTTCGACGGTCTCTCTCCCGACGCTCTTTACACCGCCACCGTCTTCGTGCAGACCCCAAATCTGGAGGGTCCTGGAGTCAGCGCCAAGGAGAGGACATGTGAGTGTGAAACTGAAGTATTACTGCTAAGATTCAGGTTTTGTTTTTAATCTAATCTACAGACATTTCTCAAAGAACCTTCAAAGGAATGCTTTAGCTAACCATCAGTCTGCTAAAGATTCAAGATTCAAAGATTCAAAGGTTGTGTCATCAGATGCTCAGCAGCTACAGGGTAGAAATGGCAATGAAACTCTTCTGACCTGAGCTCCTCCAACAGTATATATAATAAAATACAAAAATACAAATTGTAGGATAAGCAGTGGTGGAAAGTAACTAAGGTACTCTAGTTACTTTAAGTACAATGTTGAGGTACTTGTACTTGAGTATTTCTATTTTCCACTACGTTATACTTCTTAAATCAAACGTATTGACACCAACAAGACGTGTTTCAATGCATTTTAACAATCAGAAATGGGTAAGATTGATATGTTTTAATATAAAATGCAAACACATATTGCAGATTATACTTACTACTTATTACTTTTGCTGTTATTCTTTCTAATTATATAAAATATGATATGATATATTTCTGCAATAAGAGGCTTAATTGAACATGAACCTGCAGCCTCTACATCTCTGATAGAAAAACAGACTCTAAAACCACGCTAAATTTTTAAAAGACAAACCTGATCGCAGTTACAGTAATAGCTACGTCATGGACATGACATTTGATGTGTGTGTATGTGTGTATTTGTGTGTATAATGTGTGCGTGATAAGAAGTTACCCCCCCCCCCCTCACATCCAAGCAATGACTTCACCCCCACACACTGTTTACTGTTGTTCTGTATTTATTTATCTCACGTATGTTGGTGTAAATGTTATTCTTTCCCTGCAGTGGTGAAGCCCACTCCAGCTCCAACGCTCCCACCAACACCTTCCCCTCCTCCCACCATCCCCCCCGCATGGGCAGGTGAGAAATATCATTTCATCTGGTCTAATTCCTTTGTCGAAGTTGACTAGAAGTCTGTGCATTTAGTCCTGATTTAATCGAAGGAAACCCTTACTTCTTAGGTAAAGTTTAAGTTAAAAAAACAACAATTTTTGTCATCAGACTTAAATACTTAGGAGATGAAATACTTCCCCAACCCCTTCCCACTAGCAAGGTAAAGTAAGGGTCTTAGTAATGCTCCTTTTATCAGATATACTTACACTTTCTTTGAATAATAAACAACGTTCATGAGCCTGTTTGTATACATGTAAGGGCATTTTAGTACGGTCGTTTGTCGATGTGGAGCAAATGTAGATACTTGAAATACTGTGTAGATAAGTAGTACTGCAATATACCATATCAGAATAGCATGTGTTTGTATATGCACACAGTACCTAGTGTTAAATAGTGGAGTTAAAAGCATGATTTGCCTCTGAAAGGTAGTTAAGTAGAACTAGGGGAGTGCAACTAAGTCCAATACTTGAGTAAAATGCCAACGAGTCTTTGAGGAAACTCTGAATCCTCTTCAGAACTGGACAGATCTCTTCATTCGATTTCCTCTCCGATTAGAAACTCCTCGTTGCAGCGTTTTGTCCGAGTCGACGGTCTGAACGCTGTCTCGTTCTGGACCAGATTCATGCCAGCGGTGAATGAATCCCTGCCCCATGCTTTCAGGGAGAACACACACTGCTAAACGGAGGATAGACCTGTCCAGAGAACCCGTTGGAGTCTTGCTTTTGTGTAAAACTTGTTGACAAATGTCCGACTGAGAGCGCAGCGCCACATGAGGCACAGATTCATCTCAGCCTGTTGCCCAATTCGTCTGAGAGGAATCCATTAACCACTTTACCTCCTGGTGACCAAATGTGGCTTGTTTTGATCCCCAGTGTTTTCATATTTTTGATCAGAGAAGCCCCTGATTACTAAACATGGAGCCCATCCTCATCATCTTCCTCTATCACTATGTTGCGTTGCATGCTTTCAGCGGATTCTTTTTAATGCTCTGCAGCTCGCAAACAATAATGATGCCGTGTGAGGATGCCATTCTCTCTGCCAGTGTGTGTGTGTGTGTGTGTGTGTGTGTGTGTGTGTGTGTGTGTGAGTGTGTGTGTGTGTTTGAAGATCCTTATCGACTTGTGTTGTTCTCGCCTCAGTTTGCAAAGGGGCCAAAGCAGATGTGGTGTTCCTCATCGACGGATCGTGGAGCATCGGAGAAGAGAGCTTCCGGAAAGTCGTGCACTTTGTCTCCGGCATGGTCTCTGCCTTCGATATGGTCGGACCCTCAGGGATGCAGGTCTGTGTTTTCAGCTAATAGCAAGACAGATCAAATCAAATTGTATTTATACAGCCCAATATCACAAGAAATCCCAAAGAAACCACACAATTAACGGGGAAAGAAGCTGTAAACTTCAGGGAGAACAACTGTCCTTTCCTAACGTGGGACTTGTAGTTCTTTCTTTTGGATGTCTACTTCCACTGTCCTGTATTAACGTGGGACTTGTAGTTCTTAATAACTCCACTTGTGTATATCTGACTGTATGTGTCCTGACTTCCTGTGACTCCTCCACTCAGGTGTCCTTTGTGCAGTACAGCGACGAGGCGAAGACGGAGTTCAGGCTGAACGCTTACAGAGACAAAGGCATCGCCATGTCGGCTATTAATCAGATCCACTACCAAGGAGGAAACACCAAGACAGGTTTCAAGATTCAAGGCTTTCTCATCACGTGTACAGCAGCTACAGTGTAGACATATCAATGACAAACTGAAGTCACAGGCTCCTCCAACAGCGCAACATATATACAGGACATACAACAAATAAAACTGATGAAATAGTGCAAGACAATGTTTGGAGATGTGCAAGTTAATAGAAATAAAATAGAAATAGTGCGCTCACACACCTGAGATCAGAGACAAACACTTGTATATTAGATGTTTTTCTGACTCAGTTTTCCTCTGTTTCTTCAAACAGGCATGGCTCTGAAACACACCTATGAGAAAGCCTTCTCCATGGAGAACGGGATGAGGAGGAACGTCCCGAAAGTGGTGGTGGCCATCACTGACGGACGCTCTCAGGACGAAGTGAAGAAGAGCGCCGCCAAGCTGCAGCACGCAGGTAAACAGCTGAGAGATCCAACATGTATTTAGTATTCAGAGGTGGGAAGTAGTGGAGTACAAATACTTCATTAATGTACTTAAGTTTGGTGGCGTGGTCATTATTATTTAGAGTCATTGCGTGCCTATTGATTTGAACAGGATCCGTGTATCCATCATTTCCTGGTCTTCTCTAAAGAAGAGGGACCAATGAAAACGTTGTCATGTTGCCGTTGTTCAGCATGGAAACATTCATTAGCTAACAATGACATTATTGTTCTATTAATATAAAGGGAGGTCAGGTACTCTTTAAAACAGCTGCTAGTTATGGGTACTTTTTACTGAAGTACATTTCAAAGCCCTCTTTACTTTTACTTGAGTAAAGACATTTAGTCAGTACTTCTACTTTCACCAGAGTATTTTTAAACACGAGTATCTGTACTTCTACTTGAGGAAAGGATGTGTGTACTTTTGCCATCTCTGAACAACTGAGAGGATCCAACATTCATCCACCCTCTTAACGTACAAACCACTCTGTTATTCATGATATTCTTCTTCTTCCTCCTCTTCCTCTCTGCAGGTTACAGTGTGTTCTCCATCGGTGTGGCGGACGTGGACTTCGTGGAGCTGCAGGAGATCGGCAGCAAACCGAGCGACAGACATGTGTTCGTTGTGGACGACTTCGATGCCTTCGACACCATCAGGGAAAACCTGATTACCTTCATCTGTGAAACTGCAACGTCATGTGAGTTTGCATAACGCTTACTCTTGCAAAATACCCACGAAAATGCTTTTAAAGTGTCTGAAAATTTGTGGTAAATTGTCTTAAATGTCTGTCTTTTGTTGTTCCACAGCGTGTCCCCTGATTTACCTGAATGGATTCACTTCACCTGGTGAGTGCACACATGACGTAGATTATATTAGATTAGATTTTCATGCATGAGGGAGAGTAAACAGAGGGAAATCTGGTTACAAAAATGTAAATAAACTCAGAAGCTGTGAGTTCCCTGGCAGCCACAGGTGAGGGAATATTTCCTGTATCTGGGAAATTAATCAAAGCAGAAAACCCCTGATATCTTTTTGAAAAGTGTCCTGATGTCCTCTGACTTTTTTGCGTTGTTGTTGTGTGCCAGGCTTCAGGATGCTGGAGGCGTTCAACCTGACGGAGAAGATGTACGGTTCAGTTCCCGGTGTTTCCATGGAGCCGGGGTCCTTCAACAGCTACACGGCCTACAGGCTGCACAAAAACGCTTTCCTCCACCAGCAAACCACGTGAGTCTATCTGTCTGCTGTTTAGTATGGTGGAAATTACACACCTCATCACCTTCTGTTAAGAAAAGAACAAATATACAAGCTTAAACCAAAGATGTGTTATTTAATAAAGAGTTATAGCATCAATGTATTTCCATATGGAAAGGCCAGAGGTAGATGGTACCATCTGACCAAGTTACACAGAACAAGCAATGTCATGTATACAGAGGAGCAGGAAACACATAGGACATAAGACATGCTCATTACAACAGGTAACACCAGTGTGATCATTTGCCTGCCGGTGGAAAGCAAGAGAGCAGAAGGTTGCCAGTCTTTTGTATTAAAGGTGTGATGAATGGCAGCCGTACTGATACATTTAATCTGTGAATTAAATGAGACTTAAGATCAATTCCTAAGATATTTAGGTGATCAATGTTCTTCTTGCACAAACCAGGTTTCATTCACACAGTCTTGAAACTAAGGCTTTAGAAGCTGAGATGACCTCATAGTGATTTGCAACTCCTGTGACTCCAACTCAAAAGCCAAGAGGAGAGATGTGTTCAGAATCAACGTCATATGTTATGGCAGCTGCTGGCTTTCTTTCATTACATCACTTTATATTTGCTAGCTTGCAACTTGCTTTGTAGTTTCTTAATTGCATTGTTTAAATCACTTTAAGTTAGTGACAAGAATATATTAAAGTCGGGATACAATTCATACGTTTGATAGCAGTTATTTGGATAAATGTTGAAAATGTGGCTCTTTAAAAAGTGCTGCAGTGACTCTTTAAATAGTGCTGCAGCTTAACTTTAAACAGTCCTGCAGCTCTCTTTAAACAGTCCTGCAGCTCTCTTTAAACAGTCCTGCAGCCTGTCTTTAAACAGTCCTGCAGCTCTCTTTAAACAGTCCTGCAGCTCTCTTTAAACAGTGCTGCAGCTCTCTTTAAACAGTCCTGCAGCTCTCTGTAAACAGTCCTGCAGCTCTCTGTAAACAGTCCTGCAGCTCTCTTTAAACAGTCCTGCAGCTCTCTTTAAACAGTGCTGCAGCTCTCTTTAAACAGTCCTGCAGCCTGTCTTTAAACAGTCCTGCAGCTCTCTTTAAACAGTCCTGCAGCTCTCTGTAAACAGTCCTGCAGCTCTCTGTAAACAGTTCTGCAGCTCTCTTTAAACAGTCCTGCAGCTCTCTTTAAACAGTGCTGCAGCTCTCTTTAAACAGTCCTGCAGCCTGTCTTTAAACAGTCCTGCAGCTCTCTTTAAACAGTCCTGCAGCTCTCTTTAAACAGTCCTGCAGCTCTCTTTAAACAGTCCTGCAGCTCTCTTTAAACAGTCCTGCAGCTCTCTGTAAACAGTCCTGCAGCTCTCTTTAAACAGTGCTGCAGCTCTCTGTAAACAGTTCTGCAGCTCTCTTTAAACAGTCCTGCAGCTCTCTGTAAACAGTTCTGCAGCTCTCTTTAAACAGTCCTGCAGCTCTCTTTAAACAGTGCTGCAGCTCTCTTTAAACAGTCCTGCAGCCTGTCTTTAAACAGTCCTGCAGCTCTCTTTAAACAGTCCTGCAGCTCTCTTTAAACAGTCCTGCAGCTCTCTTTAAACAGTCCTGCAGCTCTCTTTAAACAGTCCTGCAGCTCTCTGTAAACAGTCCTGCAGCTCTCTTTAAACAGTGCTGCAGCGACTCTTTAAACAGTCCTGCAGCGTCTCTTTAAACAGTGCCACTGAGTGCAACCCCCCCACAGACTGACTGTAAGTCACTCTGCCAGATTCCACATGTGGAGAAACAGCTTGAGTCCTGACTGTTCAGTCTGACTCTGAGACTTCAGACAAATGAGAAACATCCGCTCTGATAGAAAAGAGAACGAGCCGGTGGTGGAAACACACTTCATTGAAGTAGTCTTTCAAAGAAGACGTTTGCTCATTTTTGGGTTTCTACTAGCCTGTGTTAGTCTACTTAACTAAAAGTATCGTAGCATATTCAAATTCAAAGGTGTTGTATTTGTCCTGTGCAGCTACAGTGTAGTTTCCGGCTCCTCCAACACTGCAACATGGACTATACTTAACATCCAATGAGATGATAAGACAGAGCAATAGGTGTATTGCAGGAATGGCAATATCAGCCATTTGATTTAGGTCTTAATGTGTGCATATGTATAAATGTGTTGATTGTGTATATATAGGTATATACATGTTTTATACATATTTTTATATATATTTGTATTTTGTATTCGAGATTGTGGGAAACGGTATTTTGATCTCTCAGAAAAGATTAAATCTGCATATTTGATTTGAGAAGATGCAAATTGCATTTTCTCCATATTACTTGCATGCAAAATGACTCTCTCCCTCTCTCTCTCTCTCTCTCTCTCTCTCTCTCTCTCTCTCTCTCTCTCTCTCTCTCACTCTGTCTCTCTCTCTCCTGTCCAGTCTTATCTCTCTAACTCTTCTTGATGATAGATATTTAATAATTGACAGCTCTTGTCTTTGCCCCCTCTCAGAGAGATCCACCCTGACGGCCTCCCCCCCTCCTTCACCATCATCATGATGCTCCGCCTCCTCCCAGACTCGCCCTCCGAGGCCTTCGATGTCTGGCAGGTGTCGAGCAGCGACCACAAGCCGGAGACCGGAGTCACCATCCACCGTAAATACCCTCCTCTGTGCTCGATGTGTGTGTGCTGGCATGAAGAGAAGTGTGGCAGCTGGGCCTCATCGTGTGTGTGTGTGTGTGTGTGTGTGTGTGTGTGTGTGTGTGTGTGGTGTGTGTGTGTGTGTGGTGTGTGTGTGTGTGTGTGTGTGTGTGTGTGTGTGTGTGTGTGTGTGTGTGTGTGTGAGTGTGTGTGTGTGTGTGTGAAGGGGGGGGGGGGTAATGAGCTGGCTGCAGATGACACAGAGTCTGGAGTCATCAGCTGGGCTTCAGTCTGTCAGCAGCTGTGTCAGTGGAAATCCTCCAGAAGTGATCCTGGTTCTGGACCACACAGGGTTCTGAGTTAGAGTTCGTTAGAGGTAACTCCTTCCTCCTGTTTCCTGTCTTTGTGCTAAGCTAACTAGCTTCATGGTTAACATACAGATATGAGGAGTCACTGGGCCACATGACATGGAAGCGATTTAACAAAATGTGGACTTCTGAACAGAAAACCACCTGATGATCTCACAGAGTTTCTTCAGGGATATCTCAACTTTGGCTCGGAGCCTCTACATTTTACCCAAAGGTTTTCATGCAGAGTTTCAAAGATTTGGGCATTACGCACGCGGAGAAAATATACTTTTGAGTTGCATTATGGGAAGTGTAGGATCGAGGGTTTTTCGGAATTCGATTTACGGTATACTATGGACTTAAAGTTAGATTTTGTTCTTAAACTGTCTCCTAAAAACCACATCAAACAAAGTCAAAGTACATACCTGAAGGGCAGACGAACCTAATAGTGTTTTTTAAATATCTCTGCAGTGTGCTGGAGCTTTTCTCACTATTTCCAGCATTGCGCTTTCTTCCCACACACATTCAGGTGTGCAGAAATCAAGTGTCTTAACTTTATAACGGCCCGTCCACACGGCGGCGTGCGTTGAAGCTTCAACACTTCTGTCCATTCACTTTGAATGGGGTGACGTCACGCTTTGCCGAACTGCATTGTGGGAGCGGTGCTTCGCTCAAAAGTTGAGCAATGTTCAACTTTTGAAGCTTCGGCGGAAGCGTCAAGCCAATCAAATCATATGCCAGTACAAGCTCTAGCCAATCAAACTGCGTGCTTGTGTGTCTGGAGCGGGAGATTCATGTGATTGGTTGTTGGTCGAGTTTCAGACAAGCTCACCGGCAAGCTTCAACGCACGCTGCCGTGTGGACGCTGCTCAAGAGTAAGATATTGGATCATCATTGGATGTAGGTTTCATGAGAACATTTGTCTAGAAACTGACAGAAACTGGCAGGTTACTTGGTTTAGGAAGAGCGTGCATAACATTTGTGTTGACTTTGACGAACAGAAAGAGTGTTTAACGTGTGTGTCTCTGTGTGTGTGTGTCTCTGTGTGTGTGCGCAGCCTCCAGTCAGACGGTGTCCTTCTACAACAAGGATGTGAACGGACAGATCCAGAGAGTCACCTTCGACAGCGAGCCGGTGAAGAGGATCTTCCACGGAAGCTTCCACAAGGTAAAGAGCACGAGTGTTCAAGTGTTCACCTGTGATGCGCAGAATGACTCCCTTCCTTCCTGTGAGTTTAGATCCAACCTTTTTGTTGTTTCTATCTTTTTCTGTTTCTTTAATTTTCTTTAATAATTATTGTTTATATTTTACTTTTGTTGTTATTATTTATTTTATGTATTATTTAAAAAAAAAATGTATGAATTTAATTTGATTGTTTTTTGTTTTTTAAATTTATCATGATTGTATTTAATGTAACATGGTGAATGTAGGGTGTTCAAACCCTCAGTGAAAAAACAATTATACAAAATGACAGAAAAGATCACCTGGATGTTTTACTCTGGTGCAAACCGGACTCTACATTAGTCGTTGCACTTCTCTAGCGTTCGAACACACTCATGTCTTCTATCTGTGGTGGATGAACTCTGAAGGACTGAAAGACAAGCTGCTGCAGAAACCCACTCACTCAGAGTCGCTGTGAGTTTCACATCTGAGCTGAAACGTGTCTCTGATGGTTGACTTATGAAGCTTTTTCTTTTTACTTTGAGGCATGACCTCTGCACATGAACCGAATCGCTGGCTTTGTTCTGTCCGGACGTCCCGAGGTCACACAGATATTACAGATGCCTGAGATTCCAGATGTGTATTACAGTCAGGAGGAATGTGAGAGAGGAACAGATGTTGCTCTGCAGGGAGTGAAGGGCAGGGAGAGGCTGCGTTGTTATAATGATATTCATAATAAAGCTTTTTTTGTAGAGCATTTTTCATGCACTGCATGCAGCTCAGAGTGCTCAGTTTGGCACACAACATGAACATGAAATCAAATCATATTTAAGTCAGTAAATAATACAAAGAATAAAAAAATGGGGGAGGGAATTCAAAAATTAAATTTGATGAAAATAAAAATAAATAAAATTGAGGAATAAATAATAAATAAATAAACAAATAAATAACAACACAAACAGAAAATAAAATAATATTTAAGTCCATTGTTTAAGTCTTATTGCAGCAGGTGTGCATCATGCATCTGATTCTAAGAAGGCCAATATAACAAAAATAATAAGAACCCAACAGATAACCCTCAGAAACAAGAGAGAGAGCAAGACAATAATAACAAATAATAATAAATACAATTATAGAAAAAAATAAAGAATGGGGCGAGGAAATCCAATGAATTAAATTAGATACAAAATAAAAATAATAAAACAATACAAAATAAAATAAATAAATAAACAAATAAATAAACATTAATTCAAAGAGGAAATTGTTTGTTAAAGCTTAGTAAAGAAATATGTTTTCAGTTATACTTGTTAGTTTTTCTTGGTACAGTTTGGGAGCACATTTCGGAGGAACTCTGGGATATTTCTAAAGCCTGCTTTTGAGTACGGTGACATAGAGATGTGATATTGAGATGAGAGGGTGACAGATTTAGTTTCTGTTGAAAGCCGAGCAGCG
Organism: Trematomus bernacchii; assembly: GCF_902827165.1. NCBI lineage: Eukaryota > Metazoa > Chordata > Actinopteri > Perciformes > Nototheniidae > Trematomus > Trematomus bernacchii. Next base: position 757,582 of record NW_022987552.1, read on the forward strand.
GAGTGAGCTGTAGTCTCTTGATTTATTTATGATGAGAGACCTGCAAAAAGAGTGCTTTTTCTCCTCATTCAGTGGAAAAAGACGCTGGTGGTCAGAAAGAAGTGAAAACAGGCTCTAAGACAAACCCTGGTGTTGAAATTGGACTTAATATTTTCTTAGAAGGCAGCAGACACAGTGTATTAGTGAAGGTTTTATTCCTATGTTGAGAATCCAGACGCTTTGAGTGCCACGTGATGCTGGCTTCTGAGGGATGTCTCCAGAAACATGGCCTCCTGGGGGTTTCTACTGAGCCAAAATGGCAGCATGACTTTATGACAGCATGCAACACAGAGCCAACATCAGCAACACCAGGCTGTGAGGCGGCAGCCGTGAAACAAGAGGACGTTTCTCTGGCTCGAGGAGGAGCTCTGAGATTCTGCAGAGACGGACACTTGCCAATCAGGTTAAATGTGCTGTACAGAGTAAAGGAGGTCTGATAGGGAGTCAGCTTCAAGACAGAGGCAAGGGAAGGTCACTGTATTCAAATGCAAGTAAAAAACAAGGCATTTCATAGATGGCTAAGATAAGACTATTTTTAAAGGTTGAAAGGCGTAAAGACAGACTATTTCACCGCAGTCTGTTGGTGCTTGTTGAGGATGTCTTGCCACTTGTTTTGGCGACTTGTGCTTTTCAAAGATAGCAAAAGCATCAAGACATGGTGCCGTTTTCTGGGAGTTTGTTCTAGATGTATGGAGCATACTAACCAAATAAAATACAACAACAACTAGTATTACATTTGCACATTCATTCAAAAGAGCCACAATATTTTTAAAGGTTTGAAGGCGTAAAGACAGACCTTTTTAATGCTGTCTTGTGCTGCAAAGTGCTTTTCAAAAATAGCATAAGCATTAAGAAATGCTGCAGTTTTCTTGGAGTTTGTGCCAGATATATGGAGCATCATAACTAAATAAAATACAACAAACACTAGTTATACGTTTGCACATGAATGCAGCACAGCCACTATATTTGTAAAGGTTTGAAGGCGTAAAGACAGACCTTTTTCCTGCAGTATGGTGCTGGTTTTTGAGGAATGTCTTGCCACTTTCTGGGCGATATGCAGAGACATTTACAAGACGGAGATAGCGAAAGCATTAAGACATGGTGCAGTTTTCTGGGAGATTGTTCCAGATATATGGAGCACATTAAGGCAAAAGAGCCGCTATATTCTAGGCGTAAAGACAAACTATTTCTCTGCAGTCTGGTGCTGGTTTTTGAGGAATGTCTTGTCACTTTTTGCACGATTTTCAAATGGCAGCATGACTTTATGACAGTCTGCAACACAGTGTTGCTAAATGGTGTTAAAATGCAGTCTTTTTTGGGACGCTCGCCTGGAAAATATTGTGTCACTGCTGCTGCTGTTAAACAATTACATCAGAGGACGAGGAGCCAGAAGGAGGGAGAGTCAGACAAACCTCCCAAAATCAGGAAGGGGGGAGTCTTTCCTCTGATACCACCAGGGAAACGCTGCTGTGGTTTGACTTCCCAGCATGCATCTGCTGCAGGGTGAGATGTGAGTGTCAGCAGGAAAAAGGCCATGATTCAGTTCAATCAGGAGAGACTTCATTTTGTTTAAAGAACATTTATTGACACATGTCATATGATAAAAGTTAAGTCTTTGGCGATTAGACCCCGATCCTGAAATCGTATATCTAAAGGGGGGATGCAGCCGTGAGCATATAGGGAACCCCCCCGGGGTCTAGACACTGGTGATGATGCTGAAGATCTGGATTTGATGAGGAGATGGGATGAAGAGGAGGTGTGATGAGGTCTTTGGATTAGCTCTCCTGGCTCTGGATATGATGAAAGGAGGTGGATGGGGAGGAGGCGGGCGGCAGCATGAACACCTGAAATCACAGCTGAATGCAGGAGAGAGGAGAACCATTTTAAAGTTTGGCTGCAGCACAGTGATTGGCTGCTGGAGAATGAGGTGAATGTAATAGGTTAAAGACAACGCCCGTGATGAGCTGATTATAAGCAGCTGCGGACTGAATGTATACCAGTCTTCCTGAAAGAACTTGCGCTGAGCTTCAGATGTTACCTTCTGCTCTGTGGCGGCAGCTGATGCTACAGGAAGCTTTTGAATCCAGAAAGTCTTCTGCAATGTCTCTCCCTCAGACACACTGTGGAAATGTTACTAAGCAAAAGAAACCAGGAGAGTTTCCAAGCTTTTCATAAAGAGTTGGCTGCTCTTGCTGCAGAATTGTGGGCGGGGCATAAAAGCGTTTAAAAAGTTTTAAAGCAATACAAATCGAGCAATATTTATATAATAATGCGTTCATTTTGTATTTATTTATGGATTTTAAACTGATGTTTTAAATGATGTAATTCAAATTAAGAAAAATACATCAATAAGTAAGTAAAAAAAAATATATATATATATATTTTAGATGCAAAAAAATACAAATAATTTTGTGCAAGAAATACACATTTAATATATAAGCACATAGTTATAGTATAGTCAGATTGCAGCATCAAAACTCTTATTTTTTGGAGTGTAGGACACCTTGAAATGTAGGGAGGGAGTTTGGGTGAATTGTCTTTAACACAAGAGCATCAAGTTCATAAAGAAAGGCTACGTCAGCTACGTTGACCTACTTATGTCATTATATATCACCAGGAATCTGCACTTTTTAGACAGAATTGGAACAGGTAAATAAAGCTCAGATGGATTGATGCTCGACCTCGTCTAAAAACTGATTTGCAGCGTCTGTCAGCGCCTCAAAAAGGACTTGTTGCTTCCTCCAAGGATGTTTGGAGAGGAAGAGAAAGTGGAGCAGATCCCTGAGGGTGAAATTCTTCTTTTATCTGCCTGAACAAAGAGGTCAGAGGTGGCAGTAAAACGTAGTGGAGGTCAAGCTCAAGGACACGTGATGTTTCTGTACCTTGAGGAGATAATAAATCAAACTAGTCTGAAGAATTGTTTTGTAAATGTAAGGATGGGAAAGTCTGTCAGGTTGTGCATTTGGAAAATACATTTTCTAAAGGATATGTCGACCAATTCCATAAAAAAGACCAAACTTAACAGTCACTCAACAGTCTTCCTCTTCTCCAATCTAAAAGTTCAGTTATTTCCTAAAAACGTCCGCTGAGTCTTTATCAAACAAACAGGAGGAAGTATTGCATTGGATGGGGATTATTTTCAGCGGCACATTAATCATCATATCATATCATATCATATTTGGCAGCAGGGCGGTGCAGTAATGTCACATTTATTCAGGCTCAAATAGAAAATCCAGAAAAGTTGGAAGACAAATAAAGAGCTGGAGAAACTAATCAAGTTCTGTTTTCTGCACCGGTCGGATGCCAGTAATAACTGATAATATCCCCAAGAGACGGAGAAGAAAGAGAAATTAGTCAGTTTATGTTTTACAGGAAAAGTGTATCAAAGTTTCTTCTAAATCTCTAGGTTGTCCAGTCCGATGGAAATAAAGGATGTGGGTGAAACAGCTTTTGGCGTGGCACTGAACCACATTTAATATTGGCAGATTCAGAATGAAGTTGTTATTGGAAACTCATATGCAGAAAAATGTCACATCCCCCAGTCACAATATCTAATAGATACCAAAAAAACACTATAAACTGCTTTCTTTGACCCGTTTAGATCTATAATTGCTTGGTATTTCTTCCTAAATGCCCACCATATATAACTCCTGATGGCAGAAAGGAAGTCTCACACCTATTAGGTAGTGTTACAGTCAAGACCACCTTAACCAAGACCATGTCATGACCATGTCCGGAGTTTACCAAGATCAAATCAAGACTTTAGGAGGTGGAGACCAAGTGAAGAACAAGACCAAGACTTTAAGAAGTCAAGACTTTAAGAGGTCGAGACCGAGTTAAGAACAAGACCAAGACTTTAAAAGGTCGAGACCAAGTTAAGAACAAGACCAAGACTTTAAGAGGTCAAGACCAAGTTAAGAACAAGACCAAGACTTTAAGAAGTGGTCTCGAGACCAAGACCAGTCTCGAGTACTACAACACTACTATTAGGGATTCATTATATACATTTAGTAGTAAACATGTGCCAAACTAACTTCCAGTCCACTTAAATCTGCATTGTGGCAGATAAACATCACGTCTCTGAGGTAGAAAACCTATTCATATACTTCATGTTCATAAGCCTAGCATATTAGATAATAATGGGTCGGCTAAAACAAGTCTGGGTAATGGCAGGAGAGGAAAAAAAAACCTGGGTCAAACTGAATACCGTGTTGTATTAAACTAGGCCGAAGTGGTTTTGTAAATCAGCGTTTTTCCTCCTTGCAGCTGGACTTGGAGCAAAAGTTGTTACCGCAAAATGACATCATGAGGAGATGTGGCGAGGGATATCTGAGACAGGAGCAACGGTGGAATTGTGTGTGTATAAGAGAGATTAATCCACTGCTGCCTCAGTTATTTTACTGTAAAGATGTGCCTTCAAATTAGACGAAAAGGAAGGAATTGCGGGGGAGTTATCCTCCAAATATTTATGGGGCTTTTCCACATTTTCTTGGGGAGTCTTTGAGATGTGGCTGAGCAGGATTTCAGAAATGATGAGCCAATGGTTTATTCAATAGAGGCTGGAAATGTTTACATAGGGCTGCTGGTATGTGGGGGCGCTTGAATCCCGCAGAGAAGCTGACCTTTTAAAAGAGTAGGTGCGGTCATCCCTGCCTGGTATGCTGTGAAGTCACCTCTTTAAAATGCTGCTTTCCTGAAAATAAAAGCAATGTTAGAAGCAATTTTTTAGGGCAATTGGCATCATTAAATAAGAGCATACAACAACGAAAAGATCAAGAAGTTTATTTGAAATTGTATTGTATTTCCCAGATAGCTCATAGCAACAAGTAGGAGTTTGTTGGACTGAATGTCTGCACTATCCAGCATTTGAGGATTTCATTTCCTTCTTTTGGCAGCAGAAATGGCTGTGTTTTAATTCAGATGTTATCCTTAGATCACTGCAATTCCATACACTGTTAACACTTGTGCAGTGGGTTATTTAAGACAGTGAAGCGTCATTTCTAATCACACAATGGCTGCTGTGAGCTAGGTAGCTAGCAACGCTATCGATTTTGGTACCAAATCACTACAGACTGCTCTATTAGCCCAATCAAATTAACTAGGGCTTCTTTATGACACTTGAACTATGGTACGTGTATATGGAATAATAATATAAAATATGTAATAATATAAAATATGGAACATTTCTAACTTCTATTTGTATAGCACTTTGTTAACCGGAGCAACTGCAATTGTCACTGTTAGCTAACTAGCTAGCAACGTTATCGTTTGTGGGAGAAAATCAATAAAGACTGCTCTAGTAACCCAATAAATTAAACAGGGGCTTTTTCTCGACACTAGTAGAGTGGTGTATTAAATATGGAAATAAAATACATGGATAACTTTTATTTGTATAGTGTTTCGTTCAACAGAGCAACCACAATCGCCTCTTTTAGCTAACTAGCTAGCTCGCAATGTTATCGCTTGTGCTACAAAATCCCTAAAGATGGCTCTAGTAACCTAATAAGTTCAACTGGGGCTCCTTTATGACACTAGTACAGTGGTATGCGTATTAAATATGTAAATCAAACATATGTTTAACGTTTATTAGTATATCTTTTTTTTCACAGAGCACTCGCCGCTGTTAGCTAACTAGCTCGCAATGTTATTGTTTGTGGTACAAAATCCCTAAAGAATGCACTAGTAACCCAATAAACCAAACTGGGGCTTCTTTTGGAAACTAGTACAGTGGTATGTGTATTAAATATGGGAATAAAACACATGGATAACTTTTATATATATATGTGTTATTTGCACCGGAGTTACAGCTGCTAGTCGGGTAGCCTCTGTTACGTAGCATAGATGGTGGTCGATACTCTGAAACTCTGAACGTTTTGAGTTAACAACCAAGTACTCAAAGTGCATTTCGCCCTAACTCGCTATAGGACGCTTCTTATGCATTCACTAAAGCACATGTAAGTGCAGAAGTATGTTTAATGAAACACAGATCATGTTTTATTCTGAATGAAAGGAGCTGGTTTTCCTCTCTTACATTCCAGCAGTGTTTAAAAACAGATCTGCAGAGGAGATGATGGAGAAGTCCTCTCTGAGCTTCAGTAAAACCTAATAATTCACAGGCCAGCAGGATAAGAACCAGACCCAGGACTTGGCCAGAGAACAAAGGACGTGCCAATACAATTTACTCTCCCATTTTTTTACATGTCTCTTCCTTTTCTCGTTTTTCTCCGAAGCTCCATATCCTGGTGTCATCCACCGGCGTCAAACTCAACATCGACTGCCAAGAAGTGGCGGAGAAGGAAATCAAGGAGGCAGGAAACACTTCCAGCGATGGATACCAGGTTCTGGGGAAAATGTCCAAATCCATCGGCTCCAAGGGAGAGTCAGCAACTGTAAGTGGACTCCTATCAACTGGGAATTTAAGAGAGTTTTTAAAGACGATTTTCTGAGTTTTATGCATTTGTTGTTTTGGTTTCTGAACGATGTGTTAATACCCCGAGGAGGATTATGTTTTACACTCTGCAAATACTTCAAAACCCAAGTCGAAAAACACGAGAAACAAATGCATGTGGCTCAGGGAAAATAATTCATTAAAGCTGAAAAAACTCATTTTTATCAAATGATCCTTGCATTTATATAATGGTTATTTTAATCTTTGAATGATGTGTTAATGCCCCGAGGACGATTATGTATTTAAGTCTGCAAATACTTCAAAAAACCCCCAAAACAACAAGAGGAAGATCAGATTTTAACCAAGCTAAAAATGAGCTGAACTATCGTATTACTTTATATACATGTGGCTCAATGAACACACAAAAAAACTGAATTATATAAAGCAACGTTTTACGCACGTTTTAATCAAATGTTGAAAATGCTTCAGAACTATTTGTTTAGTTGTTTCATTGTTACAGACGAGGCTCGTTTATCTCAGAATAAAAACACAGACATATCAGGAAAAACAAACAAATAAATACAATTGTTTCATAGAAATGTACATTATTAGTCTCTCATGATTCTCTAAAGTCAGATTCATTTCCATCCACAGCTGTGCCTTTACGTTTTTAGTATTTAAGCCACATGTGCCCGATTTCAACCTTATATTTGTACGAGAAAAAGTGTCTTTTACACTCGACGTATTCATTCTCGTTAGCCACATAAACAGTATAACATTGTCTTTTATGAAATGTATGATTCAAGATTCGAAGGCTTTATTGTCCCATGCACAAAGCACAGTTGTGGCAATGGAAATATGAAGTCTCAGGCTCCTAAAAACAATGCATGATCCTACAAATATATAAAAATGTGCAATAGACATAATGGTGCAAGTAAGTTGCAGGAAAAAGAAAGAAAGAAAGATAATACAGATGTTGGCAAAACACAGCTTTTATGCATATAGTGTTACATGATAAACACATATCACAGTTTCATAACATCAGCAAAAAGCTAGGAGGGATATCTAACCTAAGCATGGGTTGAACTGATTGTAAATGGACGTTCAGAGGGAACATGTACTGTACAGTGAAGCTGCAACATGAGACGTTATTCTGAGGGTTATTTCTATCTGTCTTCTGGGATCAGTGCAGGGTGGATCACACACACACACACACGCATGTTCAGAGGAGGGTGGAACACACACATGTACAGAGGAGGGTGGATCACACACACATGTACAGTGGAGGGTGGATCACACACACATGTTCAGAGGAGGGTGGATCTCACACACATGTACAGTGGAGGGTGGATCACACACACATGTACAGAGGAGGGTGGATCACACACACATGTACAGAGGAGGGTGGATCACACACACATGTTCAGAGGAGGGTGGATCACACACATGTACAGTGGAGGGTGGATCACACACACATGTACAGTGGAGGGTGGATCACACACACATGTACAGTGGAGGGTGGATCACACACACATGTACAGTGGAGGGTGGATCACACACACATGTACAGTGGAGGGTGGATCACACACACATGTACAGTGGAGGGTGGATCACACACACATGTACAGTGGAGGGTGGATCACACACACATGTACAGTGGAGGGTGGATCACACACACATGTACAGTGGAGGGTGGATCACACACACATGTACAGTGGAGGGTGGATCACACACACATGTACAGTGGAGGGTGGATCACACACACATGTACAGTACAACAACAGCAGCTACATGTTCTCTTTGTTCCTCTTTCTGCACAGTTCCAGCTCCAGATGTTCGACATCGTCTGCAGCCTGGGCTGGACCAGCAGGGACAGATGTTGTGACCTGCCGTCTATGGTGAGAAAACACGGACATGTGACCTCTAAACTCTTCCATGCTCAACATGAACACACAGTTAAAGAGGCCCTGTCATGCATTTCAAGCTGTTCCCTCTCCTGTAGTGAGCTCTATAGCTTTGTGTGCATGTAAATGGTCTGCAGAGGCAAACATCACTGATATCACTGTGGATTACTCGTGCTCCTATTGGCTAGCGCTCCAACACATTGTACGTGATAGGCTAAGGGGCGGGACATCTCTAAGCGGTTGACCAATCATCATAGAGCCGGCCAGCTGACCAATCAGAGCAGACTGGGCTCTGGTTTCAGACAGAGGGTGAAAAGAGGTGCTGCAGCACAGACAGTATGAGAAAAATAAAGAGCTTTTTGAACATTAAAGCATGGAGACATGAAGAGACACTACATACTGATATACACCTGAACATCAGCAGGAGAGGACTCTTTAAAGTAGAGACACTACATACTGATATACACCTGAACATCAGCAGGAGAGGACTCTTTAAAGTAGAGACACTACATACTGATATACACCTGAACATCAGCAGGAGAGGACTCTTTAAAGTAGAGACACTACATACTGATATACACCTGAACATCAGCAGGAGAGGACTCTTTAAAGTAGAGACACTACATACTGATATACACCTGAACATCATCAGGAGAGGACTCTTTAAAGTAGAGACACTACATACTGATATACACCTGAACATCATCAGGAGAGGACTCTTTAAAGTAGAGACACTACATACTGATATACACCTGAACATCATCAGGAGAGGACTCTTTAAAGTAGAGACACTAAATACTGATATACACCTGAACATCAGCAGGAGAGGACTCTTTAAAGTAGAGACACTACATACTGATATACACCTGAACATCAGCAGGAGAGGACTCTTTAAAGTAGAGACACTACATACTGATATACACCTGAACATCAGCAGGAGAGGACTCTTTAAAGTAGAGACACTACATACTGATATACACCTGAACATCAGCAGGAGAGGACTCTTTAAAGTAGAGACACTACATACTGATATACACCTGAACATCAGCAGGAGAGGACTCTTTAAAGTAGAGATACTACATACTGATATACACCTGAACATCAGCAGGAGAGGACTCTTTAAAGTAGAGATACTACATACTGATATACACCTGAACATCAGCAGGAGAGGACTCTTTAAAGTAGAGAGTCCTCTCCAATATAAAGACTACGTTTTTCTTGGACATTTAGTGTCCAATTGATTTGTGGCACACATCAAATAACTCTTCTTGCTTGGAGAAAGTCTCCAAGTGAAGTCACGAGTCATTTGTGTTAAAGTCCAAGTCGTCTGGACTTAGTCAGACTTCCTTCTGAGTGTTTGGCCTCTAAACTAAATATTTTCTTCCCTGATATCACTTGGAATCCAGCCCTTATAACAAAAACCTAAATTCCTGGCAAAATAATAAAAGAGTTTCAGGTTTTCAAGACCTGATTACACACATGCTTTCAATGCACATGTTGGTTTCTAACCTGAAAGTAAAGTAAATGCCCGTCTGCGTCCGTCGTTAGATCATTTTCACATAACGAGGCAGATTTGGTTTTATTTCTATGGTCAGAGCAGCTCTAAATCCCCCCGAAAAACTCACATCTGCTTGTTGTGTAAGCACATTTCTTCTGTTTGTTTCTACATCTGCGGGGCATGTTGGGTGTGTGAGCTGATCATCTCTCAGAGAGCTTATCAGGACACCTGGCTTTCCTCAAAACATCTTTTTGGGGAAAGAAGGCATGCAGTCTTCGAGACAATGCAAAAACATTTTAATGACAGTTTTTTTTAGATGCATTAAGATATAATTACAGCCTCCTGACAGTTAAAAAGCAGATGAGCCAGCTGCAGGTCCAAAGCGTGTCCTTCATTTTTCTCACAGTCGTGTCTCAGATCAAAAGCTCCGAGCAGCGTAATCAGAATCAGAAGAAAGGAGAATCAAAGAGGGAAATAAACAGCGTGTGCCAGCTGATACATGAAAGCACGAGAGGCCGTGAGATATAATGCGAAACACAGCGTGATTTTTACCACGTTGTATTCCTGCTTTTGGCCATCATTCCTTCATCATTCATCAACGCTAAGATCTGCAAGTGCATAATAATCAGATAAATACTTAAAAGGGAATATGTGCCACCCTTTAATGTGTCCAATCAGTGTGGATGTTTACATGCAACATACTGTGTGCATTATGTTTAATTAAATACATATAAAAGACTGGAAAAAAGTGTCCATTGTGGAAGGAATTAGGACGTCTTAATGTGAAATAAACAGGAAGCGTTAATAAAGGAGTTGAGTATTCACTTTAAAAGTTGATTTCTGGCTGGCTAACAGGTCATGTTGTCCATTAAATGGTGCAAGAATCCAAACAGTGACTACATGTACCAGGATGCATTGCGCCTGAGCTTCTCAACCTTTCTCAGCTACATTTCTTTCGCGGTTTTTAAATATATCTGGATATCCATCACGCCACAAACTCTGTAAAACGCCGCCTCATCCATGACGCCTTCTGCATGAATATTTTGGGATGCCATTTGGGATGAAATTTAGCAATTCAAGCAGATAAAACAAGGGAGTTTGCTTGAAAGCGACATCTATAGCCCAAAAAACCTCCTGGCTAAATTGTAAAATGGGTTAGGGTTAGGGTTAGGGTTAACCCTAACCCTAACCAAAAAGAAGTGTATAAAACCTGTGAGATTCTGTTAGACAGACACATGTACTCTTGGCGGGCTTGACGCAAGTATTCTGTCTCTTATACTGTTGTACAACAATATAATAGTTCCTTCAATCACACGACAAAAACTCTAAATCTTGCCCAGTATATGTGTCTAACATCTAGTCAGAATGTGTCTCTACTCCTGATATAAAACGTAATAACCTCAGAAGTGACACTGCAGTGAGATATCGGGTCTTGTTTTTAGATGATGCATCATCTTGTTCAGTCAAAACATCTTATTTGAGTTGTATCTCAGATGAAACACATATTTGTTTACATATTTATTACTAACTAACATCAGAACACAGAACACTTTGAGCATTTGCGGATTATTTTGTAACACAGCATTTCCTGATTCTGGTCAAATATAGTTTAAAATGAGTTCTCCAGATAATTACAAGATGTAATTTATCTAAATATCCCTTCTTATTTCAAGTTCTCTTATCAAGCTAAGGTTCACTTGATCTATTGGCAGATTTTGTACTTATTTCAAGAGAAAACAGCTTGATTTCATTATTGTTTAACTTGTTTTTGGAGCGGCATTTTTCCAGTAAATATTCCCCCAGAGGAAGAAGACTTTTCAAAGTAGTTCTGTGTCTGTGTTTCTATGTTGTTATATATTTGGTTATGTCTTGAGTGTCTAAGGTTTGGGATCCATGACACAGTATTGCATAGTTTGTAAAGCAGACCTCACTCTGGACTTTCTCACCGGGAAGCGTTCTGCCTCCGGTCCCAGAGGAACTCTCCGGAGACGCAGAAACAAATCAAGGCTTTGTCTGAGTGGAGACCGTCTGCAGAGCTGCAAGTCAGGAGACTTCCTGAAGAGGATTCACTCCGCTGAATTATTATCTGAGTTTCTGTGGAGGAAACACAGCTGCTGAGGATTATCAAATGATCCAAAGTGACATATACAGAGCGGACGTTAATATCAGGAATAAGACGACGAGCTTGTGTTTCATTTATCGGTTCGTTTTGGACATTAAGCTGATGCCAAATGACTTCCACGGTTAGAATGTGGACAATTATGTGGATGATTAATAATAATTGTAAACACATGTATGACAGGATTCAAAGTAATAGGAGGAAAAACACATTTTGTGTCCTATAATCCTATAAATCAGTATTCGTCTAAAATCCAGGAAACCCACACTTTAATTTCAATACGTGTATATTTCTTTCTTAATGCTACATGCAGGAAAGAAGCTGCCAGATGACAGGGATTATTTGGTGTAAGATTATGCCTATATTATGATTTGGAAGCTGCTAAACACAATTACGGTTATTATTGATTGATTGTTTAATCTATAAGCATTTCAGGCAAGTCCAGATTCGAGGTGAGGTCTAACTGAAGTCCAGAAGCCAAAGATCTTACATTTAAAAGTCAATAACAGAAATCAATTCTTCACATTTAACAAACTGGAACCAGTTCATTTCACACATTGCTTCTCGATTAAATGATCTGTCCATCTTTGTTTCTTGTAGTTTGTTATCCTTATTGTATCTTTAGTAACTTTTATGCTGCTGCAACCCAAACATTTCCCAATTTGGGATCAATAAAATACCTCTTATCTTATCTCAAATCATCTTGAAATGAATCCCAGTGCTCTTCCGTGTGTTCCCGGACATTTACACGCAGAGGTTAAACACTCAGTGACTGTCTGTATATTTCTGTTGTCTCTGACTTTCATTGTGTGATTTCTTGTTTTGTTTAACAGAGAGATGAGATGAAGTGTCCGTCTCTTCCCAACTCCTGCACCTGCACCTCAGCCGGCTCCGGGCTCCCGGGCCCTCAGGGGCCAATGGTGAGAATACATTTGAAGAATTGTGAAAATGTCCATCCCGATACCTCCAAAATCCAAGTTGTTGTCTTTAAATGTCTTTTTACGTCAGTTCAAAACACACAAATGCCCACTTTAATGTTACTAAACACAGAAGTGAAATAGCCCGATTTGAGAGGCACTTTCTCCGTGAAAAGTGATATTATCTACGCACTACAGTAAGTCTTTTATCCAAGTAGTTGGTTATTTCCTTTCTGGTGATAGCAAATGTAATGCAACCCTATTTAATCAATTAGTCAACTAATTACTGCTGCTATAAACTAGCAGAATTAAAGGCAGTCTGGTGGTTGCAACATCAGTCAAAATCATTTAAACTAGACATTGTATTTCCTAATTATGCAGCCTTGTCCGACAGTGGCTCGGTCAGTAGGGGCTTGGACTGTGAGCCGTAGGGTCGCCGGTTCAAGTCCCCGAACAGACCTAAATATGGAGTGTGGACTGCTACTTGGAGAGGTCCCAGTTCACCTCCTGCCCTGCCGTGGTGCCCTTGAGCAAGGCACCGGACAACCCCCTTCCCCCCTCACTCCCATTGCTCCCCGGGCGCTGTACAATAGCTGCTCACTGCTCCTAGTACTAGAATCCTGGTGCTAGGATGGGTTAAAAGCAGAGAACACATGTCACTGTGTGCTGTGTGCTCTGCATGTGAGATCATTACAGAGGGGTTCATCCCTCCCAATCTATTCTATTAGTCTAAGCATTTTAAGACTCTTTGAGAGATGCATTGATCACATGTTAACACCGCTTAAGGCCTGGCTGTATATGGATCTGTAGGAACCTTTAAATAAAGTTTTATTGAAGCACCTTTGATTCTTTGTTTTGTTAACTTCTGTTTGTCCTCAGGGCGCCCCCGGCAGCAAAGGACCTCGAGGAGAAAGAGGAGAAGCCGGTCCTGCTGTGAGTCATTCTTCTTCTCTTGTCTCTAAAACGCTGCTTTACCTGTTTTAATTACCACTGAAGAAGAGATCCATGGGAGTTTGTATTACCTGGTCTGTCCATTCATGCTCCAAATACAAACTAATGTCTTCACAGGTAGTCAAACAAACATGTCTTATCATATGCCTATGAAAAAATAATGTATAAAAAAAAAAGAAATAAAAGGAAAAGGAAAGATAAATATATTAAAATACATCGTCCTTTTTATAAAGATTATAATACACCATTTAAAAGATTAAAATAGTGATATACAAATAATAATAATAATATTTAAGTATATAGCTAGGATTTGTCCTTATAATGTCTTCAAGTCAACTCTACAAGTTAATGCTATAAATCGTAGAAAAACGTATATATATACTTACACATATATAAGTACATAAACATACCCAAGAACAGCCGATATACAGTAAGACATGTCAGATTTTGCTCTCTGAGCATCTGCCTCCACTTACTCCCAGTGTCTAAAGTCCTGGAGAGATGAGAGCAGAGCGGTAATCCCTCCTGACTACAACTGCTTTCTTATCTTCTTTTATTGTGTTCTCATCAGGGGCCGATGGGCCCGCGAGGAGAGAACGGACCCCCGGGAGCCATGGGTCTGCCCGGACCTCAGGGGCCCAGCGGACTGTCTATACCTGGAGAGGCTGTGAGGACACACACGCACGCACGCACGCACACGCACACACACGCACGCACACACGCACGCACACACACACACACACACACACACACACACACACACACACACACACATTCAGCAGCCCAGCATAGATCCCAGTGAGAGGGTTATTTATCTTGAAGAGGATTTACTGGCTGCACACTTTCCTCACATTCCTGCAGCTCTGAGAGATCAATATCTCCTCAATATCTTCCATCTCTGAGATTAAATGTAATTAAATGAAACCAAAAGTAGTGCACTTTACTTTAAGACTTAACTTCTTACTACATTAGGATTTGGAAGAAGGCAGCACAGAGAGAGAGAGCACAGCTGTGCAACAAGCAAAGTGCATTCTGGTTGTTATGGAGGCATTAATCGATATAAACTTAATTAATCCAAAAGTAAGAAGTTGTTTTGTCACAGCAGCGTTGTTTGGAGTAATTTTTATACATAAAAATGTATAAAAACGTGCAAAACATAATGTGCCAAATCATGTCTGACATACAATCCTCATACAAACATTTTAACTATCTATCTAAAGACTTTGGGCTTCATACGTCATGCATGCATTCACAAAACTGTGCCCATTATCAAAACATGGTTAGATATGAATACTGGATCTTAACAGTTTCAAAACATATGTACTAGATAGACTCATAGCTAAAACAAACGTAGTTCCAACATGGATTTTGCATCTGGATAAGGACAAATACAGGTGTACAATTCGTGTACAAATTAAAGAAATACAATCTAACACAATAGTTGGTTAATATAATTGACTCCACCCCTTCCTGTTAGCTTTAGTTAGCTATGAATGCTAGTGGAGGTCAGCATGCACCCTGCTGTGTTGTTCTCCAGATCACATGTTACCTCCAGCTGTGAGTCGAGGTCTAATGGAAATATGAACACACTTCCACATGTGGTTTGTCTGATCTGATCCATGTGGTTTTCCTTACACAGATAATAATGTTAAACTTTATCATCGTAAAGCCTTTCCAATCAATTTTTACAAAGGAACAACAACATTAAACAAATCTGCACCGTAATTAAATAAAGTCCAAATAATCCAAATATTCAAATAAATTAAATGGAAATAAGTGGAAATGGAAACATAAAACCTACTTTGTTAAAAATGCTATAAAATGCAAAAAAAATGTAAGATTATCCAGATGTTAATATCAGGTGGAAGACATGTGTTTCTCCTTTTGCAAATATTACAAATAAACTTTAATTGTATAGCCTTTACAAACAATATTAGAACCATAATTACATGAAATTCAACTAATATATACTTTTTAAATAAACAAATGAATCTAAGTGGAAAAATAAAACCTGCACTCAAATCTTAATATAAGGTGGAAACTAAAATAGTTTAAGTAAAACCAAAAATTGTAAAAACATTTTTTTTTAAAGATTAAAATAACTGGCATTTCATATTTTGTTACCCTGTAATGGTTTTATAACAATAAAGGCTCCCAAAAGCCCTTTGCTTTGCAGTGTATTATTTATTTAACTTTATTATTGTCTTGGAAGAAATTAAACTTAAATGTAGAGTATTAAAACCCGGCAAAAATACAATTATACAACAAAAGAAAAATCAAATCTGAAGTGTCAGGCTGCAACAACAATGAGACATTCTATGTACTAAACATGAAATAAAAATACATACAAACGTGCAAGAGAGCTTTACATTACATACTGTACAGTGAAATTAAATAGAGTGCCACAGTGACGCGTCCTAAAACCCGGAAGGAGTTCCTTCGAGAAAAACGCAATCGGATTTTGGAAAATAGCTGGAAATAAGGTCTGTGGTTGAAACACATTTAAGAGACGGATCACGTTTTGTTCAGCCGGATCATCTCCACATGTCTACCCTACTTTTATCATTTTCTAATCATAAATCTAGTCGCCAGAAGCAAAATGCTAACGTTATGCTATAAAGGAACTACAGCAGGGTCGCTGCTTCAACGTCACGCCAACTTCAGATCCATATCCAAACATACAGATTCTAAATGGTACGAGTTGAAGCGTTTGTTTGAACAGTTAGCAGGAGGCAGGTACTTGCTTTCAAGCAGAACAGGGCAAACTAACTTAGAGGAGTGTTTACGTGTTCGGCGTAATGACGTACAACGGCCTCCACAACTTCTGTAGTCCTATTCAGCCACTTGGTAACAACCATCGTTTTTCAGACACGTCAACTCTTCAGAAATCACCAGTGGGGTCACTGCTGATGGATTTAATGTCCTAGAACAAAACGTGATCCGTCTCTTCAATGTGTCTCAACCACAGACCTTATTTACAACTATTTTCCAAAACCCTCTGGAGAAATTCCATTGCTTTTTGGCGAAGGAACCGGAAGTGGTAAAATGCTAACTTACTTCCGGGTTTTAGGACACGTCACTGTGGCACTCTATACTGATCTAAACTCTTCTTGTGAACTATCTTTTTATGTTAAATGCAGTAACTTGTGAGTTTCTAAATGCTTCTGTTCTGTTTGTGTGCAGGGCCGCCCTGGACCAAAGGGAGAATTGGGAGACTCAGGATTACCTGGACAGAAAGTGAGTGGAAGTGATTTTAATCAGGAAGCAGATCACTCAGATTGACTTATAGCGTGGCGTCTGGCTGGAACCTGATATAAAATAATGGAGTGGGGCTCGAAATATTACTTTTAAATTAAGTTTTCTGCAGAGAAGGAGCCAAGGAAACATCAGCGTGATTAACAGCGCTGCTTAAATGTTGGAAAGCTGCTCCTTCCTCCTGTTATTGTACGCTGTTTCATCGAGGAGCTTTCAGGATTTTAAGGAATTATAATTCAAAATGTCAGACAAACCTCAGATTATGAAACAAACGTTGGCTTTAGAAAAAAGAAAATGTCGGGTCAGTGTTCAGGCTTTGACCTCAGAACAGGATGAATCTGTCTCTGTGTGTTTGAGATATTTAGTGACGAAGATCAGGTTGTATTTCTTTTTCATTTCGACCTGGAATGAAAACCTCTCATATGAACGTTTTATTGGACGGGCAGAGATGGAGAGACGTTTCCTTCATTTAGTTTCCTCTCCTGTCAAAATATCTTCATGCATACTGCAGCATTAAGCAGGAAATGAGTCCAAAGTACCATAAATCAATCATATTTGAATTAATGAATAAAAAAACCGAATCAATTATAAGTAGACAGGCGATCCAGCGGTGAGCACCACATGGTATTTATAAAAAAAAGACTTTGAGACGGCTTAAATAGAGAATTTAGCTTAGCACGTCACCACCGCTAAGCTAAAGGTGGCTAATGTTGGGCTATAAAGGAACTACAGCACGGTCACATGACTTCAGCACCGCTAAGCTAAAGGTGGCTAATGTTGGGCTATAAAGGAACTACAGCACGGTCACATTACTTCACGTCACCACCGCTAAGCTAAAGGGGGCTAATGTTGGGCTATAAAGGAACTACAGCACGGTCACATTACTTCACGTCACCACCGCTAAGCTAAACTGCAAAACTGGCTGCAAAACTGGCCCCGGTAATGGTACAAATCTCAACCTGTCGTACAATGGACAGCTTCCCCCCCCCATCTATGTATATACTCGCATTTTAGACTCTGTTACTAACTGTATATCTGTAGACTTGGTATGTCTTAAATGTCCGGTTAGGATGTATTAGAACGAAATCTAAAATGAAAATTGTAAATAAGCCATCTGTATGTAAAAAACCACCTGTATGTAAATTGTAAATAAGCCATCTGTATGTCAAATATGTCTTATATGTCTTAAATGATATGATGAATTGGAAATGGGGGACCCTGATGTAAACAAGACGAAAGTCTTTCTCTGGTCTGCATCCCCTTAACAATTGTATGTTTTGAGCTGTACTGTACTGTACCCAATATACAAGCTGTTAATAAACTTTTCAATCAATCAATCAATAAAGGGGGCTAATGTTGGGCTATAAAGGAAATACAGCACGGTCACATGACTTCACGTCACCACCGCTAAGCTAAAGGGGGCTAATGTTGGGCTATAAAGGAACTACAGCACGGTCACATGACTTCACATCACCACCGCTAAGCTAAAGGTGGCTAATGTTGGGCTATAAAGGAACTACAGCACGGTCACATGACTTCACATCACCACCGCTAAGCTAAAGGTGGCTAATGTTGGGCTATAAAGGAACTACAGCACGGTCACATGACTTCACGTCACCACCGCTAAGCTAAAGGAGGCTAATGTTGGGCTTTAAAGGAACTACAGCACGGTCACATGACTTCACGTCACCACCGCTAAGCTAAAGGTGGCTAATGTTGGGCTATAAAGGAACTACAGCACGGTCACATGACTTCACGTCACCACTGCTAAGCTAAAGGAGGCTAATGTTGGGCTATAAAGGAACTACAGCACGGTCACATGACTTCACGTCACCACCGCTAAGCTAAAGGTGGCTAACGTTGGGCGTGATGATGTTTAGTCGTCTCAGCACTTGTTAGCAACCGTTGTTTTTAAATTCACCAGTGTGGTATTTACTGATGTATTTTATGTTGTAGAATAGTTTGTGTTAACCACAGACCATATTTTAAGCTAACAACCAAACACAGATTCAGAAAAACCATTTACTTCCAGACAAGAGGACAGGAAGGGCTAAAACGCTGACTAATTTCTGGGTTTTTGGACTCATTCCTGCAGCTCTTTCTTGGAATGAATGGGCAGCCATGTTGGAATAATCCATGTTACGACTAGACAACATGTAGTTTATTCTCAACGTGACTCAGCAGTGTTCAGCTACCACTCACCTCCTCCTCCAGATCCACGTGGTGCTGATGGAGCTGCAGGTGATGGAGCAGATGCTGCGTCAACGTGTATTTAATGACTTGCAGACCCTTGCCTTATAATGGCCAATAAAACAGATCTGGAATAAATTATGTTGCCTGTAAATCTAATGCTGAGCATCAAAGAGCAGGGGTCATAAAAGCAGAGAGCAAATGGACAAAAAAAATAGATGTAGTGCAGGAATCCAGCCTGAAACACTGGAGACCTTTTGTAATCCTGCAGTGAATAAATACAGTTTTCCTTGTGTTTTTGCAGGGTTCCCCGGGGCCACGTGGTGCCGGCGGGCCCATCGGACCAGCAGGAGTCAGAGTGAGTACAGAGGGGGGTTTGAATGAATCCTTTTATTGAATCCTCCTCAAAGGGAAAAACACATCACTCCAGTTCTCAGATCTCTGCACTGACTAGCTCACCTCTTCTTCATGTCTCTTCTACATCAACATGTGTCCCCTCTTCTTCATGTCTCTTCTACATCAACATGTGTCCCCTCTTCTTCATGTCTCTTCTACATCAACATGTGTCCCCTCTGTGGAAAGAGACTCTGAAAGTTTCAGGAACAAAGATTCTCTCTCTTTTTGTCCTGATCCATTTCTATAAAAACCTGTCTGAAAATGAGCTGATCAGATTTTGGCCACTTTATGATGTCATAACGATGTTTTGGCTTGTGTAACCATTAGCCAATCAGCAACCAAGGTAACCCCCCCCCCCCCCTTATCACCTGAATCTCCTCCTAGAGCACCATTGAGTTCTTTGTAACCAAATCTCTCTCAGAGGGGCGTGGGGAGGGGCTCCTTATATTCATCTAAAGTAACAGACAGAGAATCAGCACTTTGGAAACAGGGCTGAAACAGAGGGGATTATGGGATGCTGCAATGATCTGTTTGGTGTTTCAGCCAATCAGAGACATGTTCTGTATATATCTGAGACCTGTGATATATTGATGAAAAACAGTATAATAGGGGACCTTTAAGTGTTAATGTCTGATAATGTGCTTTATAAATAGACGTACCTTACCTAACCTTTACACATTATTATTATTATTATTATTTTATCCTCAGGGCCCCCCAGGGAAGGAAGGCACGACGGGCCCCCGAGGCGCCACAGGACCCATGGTGAGACATTTAATGCTTATACATTTGTACAGTAGATGAGAAAAACATTGTAACCTAGCATAAGCAATTTTGTGTTTAAGTGTCAGTTTTTAGAGCAAAGAAAGCCAGACTAAGTGACTTTTCATAAATATTCATCAATCAGAATCTGAGTATTTGATTTAGTCCAGGGGGAATTTAGTAGTACAGTGGCTCTACTTTTAGATTCCTCTATTAGCAAACCGTTCATATTTAGCGGACCTTTTGTCAATTGTTAATATATTCAAATAGCTGGTCTTCTAACCCCGTGGTTGTTCCTTCTGTTTCCTGCAGGGACCTCCGGGATCTCCTGGAAATTCAGGTGGAGTCGGGAAACCAGGAAACCCCGGAGACACCGGATCTCCTGTGAGTGTCTTCACCTCAACGCTTTACCTCCAGACACAGATTCAAACGTTTTCTGCAAACTAAAGAATTCTCATTTTCTGTTTCCAGGGCTCTCTCGGTCTAAAGGGAGACAAGGGAGAGAGAGTGAGTACATCTGCATTTATTTTAAACATCTTCAGAAGCTCGAAAACATCACATTTTAATCCAAAGTGAGATTTATCTTTGCTACACAGCAGGAAAACACCCTTCCTTACAAGTCATTTAAATGCCTTCACGCCTTTTACTGTTTCCACAAAACACCAACGTGGATACAATGCAGTTTGTCCCCTTGAATTTCCTAGAAACTATCATACTTTGGTACTGTGGACTGCATGTTGTTGGTGAAATTGTGTCTGAGAGCATCACTTCACTTCCTGCAAAAATTGTAAGAGAACATCTAGTCTTAGGAAGGGGGGAAGAAGCTCCAAAGCCTAAACGAATAACCCCTATATTTACATTTCATTCACGATATTTCCCCAAATCAAAAACTAACTTGTATATATTCCTTTGACTTTGAATCGCTATTCGAATAACCAGAAATAAGGACATTTCATTTGGGCTGTTTGCACGTGTCGGCCTCCGTACATTAGCACAGTTTTGTGTCGTCTGACCTCCCTCCTCTTCCTCCTCAGGGCGACTTTGCTCCTCAGAACATGATGAGATCCATCGCCAGACAAGTGTGTGAGCAGCTGGTGAACGGTGAGATACTCTCCGAGAATACAGAGATACTTTGAGAAAACATCAGGTGCTTCCTTCCTGCAGCGGTCAGGCTCTAAAACCTCCACACATACAACAACAAGGGCTCTGACACCAGTGTAGTATTATTTCATAGTGTTTATAGTCATTGATATACTATTTTTCATTTTCAATTACAGTATGTGTATTTTAATGTTGATCACACTGGTCCTGTAACAAAATAATTTCCCAATTGATCTATCCATCCATCTATCTATCTATCTATCTATCTATCTATCTATCTATCTATCTATCTATCTATCTATCTATCTATCTATCTATCTATCCATCCATCTAGCGAACGAGCGAGGAGCGAGCGAGCGAGCGAGCGAGCGAGGAACGAGCGAGCGAGCGAGCGAGCGAGCGAGCGAGCGAGCGAGCGAGCGAGCGAGCTAGCGAGCGAGATCGAGAGCGAGCTATCTACGATCGAGCGATCGATCGAGCGAACTATCGAGCTATCTAGCGATCGAGCTATCTATCTATCTATCTATCTATCTATCTATCTATCTATCTATCTATCTATCTATCTATCTATCTATCTATCTATCTATCTATCTCTCTATCTTATATAACACACTTCATTGCACTTATTCTATTCTATAAACACTGCTGCTACTTCCTTATCTACCTGAATGTATACTATGTGCATGCCTTTTATATAATAGTGCTCTATGTGTTGTGGTCTCTTTGCTGTAACGGTGTAAATGTCCCCTCTGTGGGACGACTTCTGGTTCTGGTTCTGGTTCTGAACTGTGACACTGACTGTTGTCTCCTCTGCTGCAGCACAAATGAGTCGAGTCAACACGTTACTGAACCAGATCCCTAACGGTCAGTATCGCAGCAACAAACCAGGAGCCCCGGGGCCTCCAGGAGCCGAAGGCAGGCAGGGGACCCGCGGAGAGCCCGGCGCCGCGGGGAGGAACGGGTTTGACGGAAACAGCGGATCACCGGGACAGCCGGGAGAGAGAGGTGAGAGAGACTTTATATCTGAAAGAGAGAGAGGCTATCGCTGTTATTATGACGAGGAAACACAGAAATCAACAATATGTCAAATAAGTCAATCAACAAATTCTGCAGAGTTACTTATTTTTAAAGTCATTTTTCATGATAACATTGCAAAGAATGCAGATTCCAGCTGCTCAAATATGTAGATTTGATGTTTGTATTTTGTTTGATATTAAATAACTCATTGTGATTATTTTAACTGTTATTGCCTCATGATATGATTCGAAATGTTAGAAGTTTTTAAACATTATTCACATTATCATTGAGAAATGTTTTAATATGATCAAGGGGAGGATCTGTTCCAAAGAAATATTTGTTATTAAGTCTGTAGAAAGAGTATGATGCTGTAACTCACTGAGTTTATCAGGATTACTGTTGCTAGGCAGATTCTGATGGTATGTGTTTCCTCAGGTACTGCGGGAGAGAAAGGAGAGCGAGGATTATCAGGAGTCGGACAGAAAGGACCCAGAGGACCTGCAGGTACAGATATAAACACTTGTTAAACCCGTTTTCCCTCTCCTGTAGTGTGTTATGCAGGTTTTAGTGCATGTAAATGGTCTGCAACGACTAAAATCCCAAAGTTCCGGAACATAGTGACATCACTATAGAACACTTGCAGTCCTATTGGCTAGCAGCTCCAACACATTGTACGTGATAGGCAAAGGGGCGGGACATCTCTAAGCGGTTGACCAATCACAACAGAGCCGGCCAGCTAACCAATCAGAGCAGACTGGGCTCTGGT